>NC_143012.1:6317095-6629176 GCF_055824585.1 Amblyomma mixtum
CATCACGCACGCGGAGCCAGAAACATTTATTCGCCTTTCAAACACTCTGACGTGTCGCTAATCCATTGATCACCCTTTTTTTTTTCTTGAGCATTTCATATGCCAGCGTATCACGACTTCTGCATACAATATTTTTATCTGTTACCTTTGGTTGACAATTCGCAGTGCTTCGGCAGATGCAAGTTGGCACCATTCTCTACTGACAGTTCATGTTCGCGCGCACTGTCATTACCACATCTACGAGTTTGTCCGATATAGACCTTGCCACATCAAAGAGGTAACCACTTGCATACTTCGCAAATGGTCTGGCATGTCGCTTACCGCATCCGACTTTCTTCTTTTTTTGTATCTAAAATGCGGTGACCAGCCGTGCAGTGACGTGGGGTGACAAAGCTGTGTCACCGCACGTCACTGCATCTTGTAACCGAGTATAAATAGGACGGTCGCACGTGGAAAAAGCCACTGTTAATTAGACGTCTGTAGCTGAGGCATTTCTCCTTCAATAATCGTAAGATAAATGACTGTGGTTGTGGAGGCGCCTGTACAAAATATCTAACAAAAAACACAACATCGTGCTTGGCGAAACTGGACAAGGCATTGCCTTTGTTATCTCTGCCAGATCACCGTGCATAGCGATTCGTGGCTGAATGTGGCGGCCTGCTTTGCCGTACAGAAGCCTGTCACATTCACAAGAACTGAGAAACATGTGTGCGAAATCCTTCTGTAGTCGCGCAACTGTGAACGTGTACTGATGCACTTGATCGAAGTGTTTGATATGTTTCAGCTCATGCACGCCTGCTTGTGGAAAAAAAAAAGACGGAAATCTGTTTTTTTAATGAAGCAAGCTAATAGTCATTGCTGGACCTGTCTACTTCCGCCCTTTTTCGCTAAACTTCTTTTTTTTTTGTGAAGTATCGCGCAAATGGCGAGCAATAAACAAAAGATTAGCGCAAGTGACAGACGACTGCAAGGGCGGAATCCTACCGCGCGGCGCTGCGGTCCGCGAACACGCTGACTTCGACAGTGTCAGGTTGTGCCAACGTTTGAAGCAAGGTGAGATCGGTAGGAAGCTACTTTTTTTAAGCGCGCTGCTTCCCGAACGTCGGAGTGCCACTGCACTTGCTGCAGCCTGCCATAAGTAACTCTTCACCTCAGTGCGAGGTATGTAGGTGGGGAAACCAACCCGCACCTTTAGCAGCTGATCGCCTATTTCCTTTAGACGCGTTATTTGAACCTGTTAAGCGATTAAGAAACGGCACCCTGAAGGCAAAGCAGTCACTGTGGCCTGGCGTTTGCTCATGTGTGCACTCTAAAGTTGGCTCGTGCCGTGCCCTCTTCGCCGCCCGGGTCAGTCATTGTGCACCTGGTCCAGTGCCCGCGTTCCACAGATAAAAAAAAAAAAAACGCACAGGCGGTGGTACGAGGTGATGCGAGAAATCTGCGTTGGAAGTATTGTTTTAACGTCTTTGCCAAGAGTAATCACGCAGCCGAGAATAGCGTTTCGCGCACCGGCGCTGCTCCGTCCCCTCCCCCCTTCCCTCTCCAGCTGGGAGCGTAAACTGGCTGACGCTATACTTTCTTCGATGATGATATGTGTGGCGTGTGATTTCACGCCTTCGGGGCGCTGCCACGCCGAGGGAGGGCGCTGCGCGCAGTTGACAGTTGGCAGGCGTGCGGGGCGGATGCCAGGTTCAGCGCTCTTGGGATTGCAAATGGCGACCGGGACCAGGCGGACTGACTGCGGGAACGGCGTGGCAGCGTCAAATAGATGAGTTTTTCCCTTTAATATTTTAATATGTGCAGGCTGTATAGTTATGTTAGGCGCATAGTAGGGAACAGAATGTAGTTTTTCTAGCGGCCAGGTCATTCGAACCGACAGCTAGGTTTCCAGCGCTTATTCGTGTGTCATGTGTCGTTCGTTCTGAAACAACGAAAAAAGAATTTTGCGAACGAAAGTTGGTTGTTCCCATTCCGGGTGGTCGGTCTTTGCAGTGAACTGAATTTATCTGAACATGTGTTTGCGCGCCGTATAAGCCTGTGCACGTTACATTTTAGTGGTAGGAATAACGAAGTGCTGATAATGCGGCCGAGCAAAAGAAGGTTAGATATAGGGACTGTGACGGCTTTGTGAACCTAGAGGAAACGCGGCTTGATTCGATACAGGAGGCGGATGACGCTGATTTGATGTGCAGGTGGTTTTCGGAAAAAACATCCCCATTTCTGAAGTTAGCAACAAATTGCCCCCTAACAGGCGCCACCGGACGTTCTGTAAACCCCTGTGATTTGAGCAACTGCCTCGCATGCGGGAGGGGGGGGGGGGGGGGGGGGGTTCGATCCCCAGAGCCGCCGGGTGCCCGACTGTTTTCTAATGGGCGCAAGCTTTCCCCTGGCCTGGTGCTCAACCTGTATTACATTGTGCGCAGTAGCTGTAATGGCGAGGAATGAAATTAGTACAAATTGGCAAGCAATAAAAAATTCGGCAGAGACACTTAAAACTGCTTACATGTGGCAATGTGGAAGCTCGTTGTGCCGGGTGCATTGGCACACACGTATGACAGTACCCGGAACGCTGTACGACAGACAGCTGCGTCACAATTTTGACACGAATTTTGGGAAAACTGGCTCTGCATGGAGGTAGGCCAGTGGCAAGAATATATAGAAGACCGACATGTAGTACAGGATTGTCTGAAGTGGCAGTGCTCGGCTTGCTGTGTGCGTCATACGGGCGCTTAATGACGCGACCCTGTTTTTATTACCGTCGCTATTATTTTCTGCTCCATCTATGAGTGCTCACACTAACGCACATAAGCCGCTGGCTTTTCTGGTCATGGGACTAGTTATGCTGTCGCATTAAAATCAACTTGCTAAGAACACGTCTGAGTATCTAGAAAAATTCCTGTAAAAGGACACGGCTCGGGGTAGTTTATTTATGGGGCAAATGCAGGCATGACAAGGAACTGAAGTCTCTCAATTACAATATAAAATAGTTTGGAGACGGGGCCGATATTATTCAATGGGGGTATGAATGGTCACATCGAGGATCTGGATGATGCACAGATTGCAAAGAGAAGGTAATGCTAGACTTCTGTGATTAGAGCAACTTAGTTATTGTTAATAGCTTAAATAAATGCGAGAGACAAATCAGGTGGGAATTGCGGAACAGGCGGGCGACCCTTGACTATTTCGTGATGTCGTAGGGAATCTGCAGGCCGTTTGAACTAAGGGTTAAAAACAAGTGGTGCACCGGAGCTGGCCGAAACCGATGTCATATTGCTTCCCGTCGTGTGGTGATCCTCAGAGGATTTTCAAATTCCATTTAATTCGATGAATTATGAAAATTTTTAATATTCCTTTTCCAGCATTTAAAGATGGCCGGCGTGGGCGCTCACCGCCTCGAAGTGAGCGGCCGACGCCGCTCTCAGCATCTTAATGTGCGTCGTCAGCACATTCTTCCTGAAGATGGAAAGCGCGCGCCGTGATCTGCGATAAGTGATAGGCAGGCCGTCGATCGCCGTCGTGTATTTCAGTGCAGCCTTTTTTTTTATACGTTTATCATTGTACAGCCCGTCGGACGAGCGGTGGCCGCTCTCTTGGGCACGGTCAGCGCGCACGTTTCGTTCATTCGAGACACGGCTGGATGCTCTGAAACATGGTAGAGTACGGGTGAAGTCACGTGGTTTTTCCTATATTTTGCGCACTTTCTTTAAACGCCGCAAAAAAGGACCATGTGGGAAGTAGGCTGCAACGAAAAACTGGATCAGTTCTTTCTTAACCCCCTGTACAAACTTACCGAAACGCGCGTGACCCTTAAGAGCATATTAAAAAAAAGGAACGCAATATTAAACGAAGAAATGAGCTAATAGCAGCAGCCGTTGAGGAAACAATAGAGAAACGCCCTATGGAGAAGTGGGATTATAACAGGGGGAGGAAAGCGCGAGCCACTTCCGTCCCGGCTAATTAGAGAAATCTCCGCTGAAGCCTTTACTCCGTACAACATGCGTTGGTAACGTAACTGAAGCAGGAATTGATGCTGACGTCTGTAGTGAAGAACAAGATCTAACCCCAAGAAGGTTCTGAAAGGAGGAACAGTGTCTCTCTCTCTATCCCTTTTGAATTTCTGACCCGCGCAGCCATCCGGCCATTTTGAACCGGCATGCATCCTTAGCGCGCTTCGCGAACTCCGTCAGCCGTGCTTATCTCGTGCGCTGTTGCCTGCCTTGCGGCGCTGGTCACAGACACTTTGGCGTCGTATTCCTTCATGGGTTAGGGATGTCGGTGCTGCGACAACTACGGTGCTGTTTGGTTTCGTGCTCGTGACCTTAGAAACTGCGAAGAGTGCAGTGAGACCCGAACGCACGGATGCGACGGGAACCGCTACCTGCACTCGCTTTCTCGGGAGCCACTGATCATTTCGGCCCCGTGGATCACGACGAATGATTTAGTCACTTCTGCTGATGAAGCATTAATCGAATTTGGTCCGCAAGAGTCGGCACATCTTGAGAACCGATTATGCAACTGTATGTTAACTGAATATTATTGGTGACGCATATATCAGCATGGACAGTGAAGGCCATTACGTGATAATGGTTTGCTTTCACGCGTGTACATAAAGAGTGAACATTTTTTATTTATTCTTTTATTTATAGCGCCCCACAGGCTCAAAGAACGAAGTATTGTGTGACGGGGGGGGGGGGGGGGGGGAATTACTTTGATAGGGGTAATGACAGCAGCATGAGTAACACGTTTATACAAAACTTATTCACTCTTAGTACCGGTCCCTGAAAAGTAGGAACTCCATTAGACAGTGTTTAATAACACGTTAGTACCTTGAAAAAATGACCATTATTTCGGCCCTGAAATGAGCTGGATCATGAATATTCAAGGCGTGTTCCGGAAGGCCATTTCGTTTCGTTTTTTTTACCTTAAAGACCCCTTTCGGGGTATTACACAAGGGGAGGGTTGCATATCATAGGAACACTCATCGCAAACGTCGATGGGCAGGTTATGGCAGCAATGACTTGGGGAAGGCCGTTCCAGATGATAGCTGTTGGGGGAAAAAATGAGCCAGCAAAAGTAGCGGTCCTAGTGAGCGGACAAGCAACATAAAATGGATGCATTGTTCGGTGGGATATGCGTGGAGCTAAGTGTAGGGGATTATTAAGCGAACTGTGAAATATCTTATGGAACAGGCAAAGACCAGCTATATGACGACGAGTGCTTAGGTTCAGGAGTTCGGACTGAAGTTTTAATGCTGTTACTCTGGTATTGAAAGAGCAATCAGAGTGAATGAATCGTACAGCGTGATTTCACAAAGCCTGAAGGGCGTTAGCTAGATAAGTTTGATGCGTATGACAGATAGGAGACGCATATTCCAGCCTAGACTGGATGGGCGACATATAGGCGAGTAGTTTTATGCGCGGTGGAGCATGACGTAGGTGACGTTTCAGAAATCCAAGAGATCGGTTTGCTGATGATATGACGTTAACTATATGAGTGCGCTAGGAAAGGTCACTACTTAAGGTTAGGCCAAAGTATTTATGAGATTGTACAAGTTCGATAGCAGAATTGAGGTGAGTACAGTTAAAACTCTTTCGAACTATATGAGTGCGCCAGGAAAGGTCACTACTTAAGGTTAGGCCAAAGTATTTATGAGATGAGATTGTACAAGTTCGATAGCAGAATTGAGGAGAGTACAGTTAAAACTCTTTCGCTACCGCGGAAAAATGCACGATTTGGAGCGTACTGAAAGAAAATTTTTTTCTCAAGAACTAATACACCCAGCACATATTGCAATGCATGAAATTGTAGCTTATTAGTTACACTTCTGAATGAAACAAACACCAGAGTTGTGTGTGCAAAAGTAAATGAACATTTATTTGTGAAATTTGCTAAAAACACAAAAAAGTAAATAGCAAAAACAAAAATTACCGGCTGCACGAAGCCTGAACTTGATTAGAGGAAAACTGGAATATACAAACTGTTGCACATGTTTATAGCTGTTATTATTCACAGTTTCAGCTATGAGAAAAATTTACTGCACTTTCCATGGCTTGTCAAGTCAGGGGTCATGACTGTGGTGCCACTGTGAAGAGCAATCAGAGGTGAAGATGTGAAGTAGAGGTAGACTGACAAGTGCTTCACATAAGGTTTTATCTTTGTTCCTCCCTTGTTCTCTGATAGCCGAGCTTGTAGTTTCTTCTTTTTTTCATTATTTTCGGTTGGTGTTGAATGGATTCTATGAGAGGATTGGGGGCGTGGACTTCTTTTCCCTCATCATACCCGAAGATTTCTTGAATGAGCTGCTACCTGAAAGCCAGCTGATAAAATTTGGCATTTTAGGCAAGCTCTAAAACATCAGGATCGATGAAATAAGTTTTATCGATGTGGTTCAAAAGCCAGGACACTTTTCAAGTGTTGCCAATAGAAGCTGCCGCCACTGAATCATCCGGGTCCGTTACGTGAAAAAAAACTAAAACAAAAAAAGCGAAAAACTAATTTTGAGAAATGATTTTTGATGGCAGAGGGCCAGAATAGATTATTCTGGTATTTCAGTAGAGATACAGTCGTGGCAGGTCAACAATTCCAATGTATATGATGATTCCAATGAACATCAGAATCTCCAACAGATTCACGTCTTCCCATGAGCCGTCACGCCGAATTTGCTGAAAATCTTCATCCATGCATACTTATTAGTGTTTCCGCACACGATCTTCATCATTTCCGCCGTGAAGAGCATCAAAAAAAAGTTGAGAAGTCGAGCGAATCTCTGAGCACCGCTCCGCAGCGATGTGCCGATATGGACACTTAGCTGTCGTCTTGGTTGAAAAACGCGACGCGACCTTGAGCATTTGGCAAACTGTCTTCGCCAAACGTTGTCAAGACCCTGAAGCACAAAAATAAACCACTGTCATCAATTACAAACCGTATGCACCGCAGAAAACACACAGCGAACGAAAACAGAACTTACATGCAAGTACGCGCTGACGTTCCAGGCTCTCGCTGCCGAAACCGAAATCCAACGTTTGTACATTGTTGCCCGACTAATAACCGCTGCTTTCGTCGCAAAAAACGAAACCGAAACCGGCCGACGTGCTCGGTGTCAGCTTTCGCTTCCGAGGAGCGCGCGGCGACGCGGACGCCATTTTCTCCGGCTGACGGTGCTGCGGCCGTTCAAAGTTTTATTTTTCACGGCGCCCCCTCATGTCAAAACACTGAAACCAAGGCTGCAATCGAAAGAGCAGTTGTTGAGCTCGCTAACTAGATGGCGGAGCACGTCCACAAAGCTCCAAAATTAGCTTTTTTGCGCGGTCGATTTGAATCGATCATATGCGAACGATCGCCTATGGCGCGGTAGCAAAAGAGTTAAAAACGAGGGGCTGTTGGCGGCGATGGAAGGATACAAGTTTGTATTTGTTAGCATTTAGCTTCATGAGCCATTGGTAGCACCAGCGATCAACGTGATTAAGATCATTTTGAAGAGCTGATTGATGGAATATTTTGGTTATCGTGTGATAGATGACGCAGTCGTCGGCAAACATGCGCACGTTACATGTTAGATGCGTTGGCGAATCGTTAATATAGATTAGAAACAGCAGTGGATCGAAGACAGAGCCTTGTGGGATGCCTGATGTTACTGCGAGGGAGGTAGGGTTTTGGCTGTTAACACAAGCAAACTGAGAGCGGTTTGTTAGAAACTCCTTGATCCAAGCAAGAATGTTAGGATGTAAATTTAGCTGTTATAGCTTTAGTAGCAAACGTGCGTGAGGTACGGTGTCAAAGGCTTTTGCAAAATCTAAGAAAATGGCGTCAGTTTGGATATTACGATCACGATTAGTATGTAGATCATGAACGAAAAGTGCGAGCTGGGTTTCGCAAGAAAAGCCCTTGCGGAAACCAAGCTGTGAAATATAAAAAAAACTTGTGACTATCAAGATGGTTCGTAATTTGGGAGTAAATGACATGTTTCATGATTTTACAGAGGACACTGTTTAGAGAAATGGGGCGATAATTAAGGGGAGATTGCTTGTCACCTGATTTGTGCACTATGACGACCTCCCGCACTTTCCAGTCATCCGGTAGGCTTCCTGTAGCAAGCAATTGTGTGAAAAACAATGACAGGTATTCAACAGTGATGCACTTAGTGTTTTTTAACAGTTTAGAATTGATTTCATCAATGCCAGCCGATGACGAGAGCTTCATATTTGCTATTGTAGACAAAATAGCATCATAAGAGAAGGACAGACAGTGTAAAGGTGGAAGTACAGTAGTAGGCGGTGATGGTGGTAAGGCGCCAGCTTCGTCAGTAAAAACAGGGGAAAACGAAACGTTAAAAATTTCTGCACATTGAGCGCCACTGACCTCCTCTCCCACTGTTTATCTGCGACGAGTTTATTATTTTCTAGAATTTTTTGGGGTCATTCTTAAGGATTTGGGGCAATTCAAGATTAAAGAATGATTGCTTAGCGTCTCGAATAACAATATAGTAGGCGTCCTCGGGTGCGTAACGTTTGTTCTAAGCGCATTTGCTTTGGCTTATTTTGCTGCTCAAAAAAGGCGCTTTTTCTTTCTTTCTGACCGCGTTAATCTGTTTGTGAATCACGGCTTCTGGTGACTGGCACGGATGGTCATCTAAAGTATATATTTGTTAGCTCGGTGAACCTGTTGGTAAATATAAACCAGTTATCATTAATAGGATGACTGTGTAGACCAGACCGAAACTCCTGCAGAAAATCTTCCAACTCAAAGTTGGTTGCATCATAACTGCCTCGATCGTACAGTCTGATAGCTTTGTTATGCATCTGGCGCTGCTCAGGAACAAACTGAAAGACGGCATGAATATCTTCGTGGTCACTAATTTCGCATATGTTGGTTATTAATGATAAATTTCCGGGATTAGAAGTTTGTACCAGATCTAAAATGTATGAGGCACCATGAGCTACACGTGTTGGCTGGGACACTAATTGGTGTTGGTTAAAATATGAGCAAACGTCCAAAAATTCTCTAGATTCGGAAGCATTCGTCAAGGACGTTCAGTTTTCCCAGCAGATGTCAGGGTAATTGAAATCTTCGAAAAGACGTATTTGGACTTGAGATGGGTCAATATGCTATTAAGTTCGCGAGGAAACTGTGGATTACTTTTTGGAGGTGTGTAACATACGCCTAGTAAGACGGTTTTCAGTACGGCGCGACACATAAGCCATAGTATTTCCAGTCCTGAATTGATATCAGTACGGGAACAGGATAATTGTTGATTGACCGCAATAAGGACGCCTCCGCCTCGTGTACTTGTACGGTCATTGCGAAATGCATTAAAATTTGGTAGGTCCAGCAAAACTTCACTGTCGGTGACGTCATCCGTAGGCCACGTAAGACTTGACAAGGCGACACGTTTCGGAAGAAAGCTACGTGTGTTAGTATATATCACTGAAAAAGAAAGATTTGATCAGTGGCAGCGTGCGGCGGTTAACGAACAATTGAGTGATTTCGCGATTGTTATGTTAATGAATGTTACGTGAGTTCCAGTGAGTAAATGATAGCCTGCGGCAGGGCAGATTAATTAAATGCAACGGTTCTACCAGAAATGCGTTGGAAGCTTAGAGGGCTGTTTAAACAACGTGACGTTCGGTTTGGTTGTACAACAGGCAGCGTTGAGGAGTAGGCACTGTAGACTTTTCTGTGAAATAGGCAGATTAGGGCGATTAATCTCCGTGATTGTAATGAAGAGAGAGAGAGATCGATGATTTGATGCTTGCTATGTTCAAGTGAAGGTTGTCGTTTCTGGAAATGAAACGTGCAGCTCGATTCTGAACCGATTCACGAGAATGCCTGATGAGGCGACCAGATGGGAGATGTGTATTCGGGTTGTGGACGAACAAATGTTTGATAGGCGAACATATGGGTAGTGGCAGAAGTTTAATTACTTTTCAGATACCCTAATTAGCGTGATGCTTTAGCTGTTACTTTCTGTACGTGAATGGACCAACAGAGGTTATTCGAGAAATGTACGCAGTGGTATTTTTATGAACTCGCGTAGGGCACTGAAGTATTAATAATTCAATAAGTAACATGTTGTAGCTACAAGGGTTAGAGACCAAACTAGAGAAAGCGGAGTATGCTTCAAATTTTCTTTTTTTCAAGCAAGGCGAATAGGTTATACAGTCATTATCAGGAATAATGTAAGCTAATGATATAGTGCTAATGGCTGATAACAAGGAAGATTTGCAGAAGTTGATAGACATCTGCGATACAGAGGGGTATAGATTGGGTTTCAAGTTCAGTAAAGAAAGATATGCAGTCATGACATTTAATGATGAGGGCGGCGAGCATGGAATACAGGAGATCACGTTAGAGGCAGTGAATAAGTACAAGTATCTTGGGGTGTAAATAAATAACGGTGCTGAGTATCTGACAAAGCATGAAAAAAAATGTAATGAATAAGGGTAGTAGGAATGAAGCTGTCATGAAAAATAGGGCATTAGGAATTACGATATGTACGAAGTCGTAAGAGGGAAGCCGAAAAGGGTGATGGTTCCTAGTTTGAATTTCGGCAATGTGGTCCTGTTTTTGAATCCAGATGCTCAAGCAAGGTTAGAAATCAATCAACGCCGTGTAGGGAGGCTTGCTTTGGGAGCACACAGCAGTACATCAAATCAGGGGGTACAGGGTGATATGGGATGGGCGTCGCTCAAGAGCAGAGAAGCTAGAAGTAAGGTAGAATTAGAGGAGCGATTGAGAGAAACGGCGGAAAAGCAGTGCTTTAGGAAAGTTTTCAGCTACTTGTACATGAGGAATGTGGATAAAAAATGGCGAAAGCGAACTAGTAAACTGACAGGCAAATATCTGTAAAGCAGCTGGGGGAAAATCAGCAATCATCGGTTAAGAAAAAGGATAAAGAAACAGGGGCTGTGTGGAAGACAGGGATGCTGACAAAATCGGCACTGGGAACATACAAAATGTTTTAGCAGGAAATTAGGCGTATCGAGTCAGGTACCACGAGATAGACACGTTATCCGGCGCATGTGGAGAGGAGGAAACTGCTGAATACTTTGCTGAAACTGCTGATGCTTTTCTGAAAAAGGCTTTACCCTACAGTTGAAAGTAGTGGGCTGATTTAATGTAAACATTAGGGTTTAAGGGCAGCAAAGAAAAAAATCTATTTTAAGCATATAGAAGTAACCAAGCGAAGGTTATCTGATTGGTGAGCAAAATCAAGACAGGCGTGAAATTTCACGAGTCATGGCTAGGTGGCTTGAGCCACCGCCCGATATAATTGGTTCATTCAGCCTTAATCATCTATCCATTCATCGGCTAGAGTTGACTTCAGTTGCTAGCTGGCAGCCGTGCGGTGCGGACGCATGTTTCGGAACTTTTATTTATTTATTGATTTACAATACCCCTAGGGGCCCTCGTGCGATGGTATTACATAGGGGGGGGGATACAAGCATGAAAATACGGCAGAGGCACTTGAAACTAAATACACGTAATAATGATATATGAAATAAAGCTAGTAATGTACACAAATAACACAACAGACAACGCAGAATAAAATACTCGGTAAATGCACATAATGCAACAAAAATACAAAATATGTTAGTCCATGGTTTGCTTTAACAAATGCTGAAACGATTGTAAGTTAAACTCACTACCTATGTGTGATGGCAAGTTATTCCAGTCTATTATGGTGCGAGCAATGAATGATTTCGCGTAAAGCGATGAACGGTATATTATGCGTTTTATTTTGTTATCGTGGTCACGGCGAGGAAAGACTGCAGGGTGTGGCAAAAAGAAGTCATCGAGGGTGGGGTGGTGATACAGTTTGTGAAGTAATGTTAGGCGAGCGAGTTGGCGTCGACATGATAGCGGTTCCAACTCGGCCCGTTGTTTTAATGCTGTGACACTGAAGAAGCGTGAATAACCTGAAAAGATGAAGCGAACAGCACGGTTTTGCAGGGATTCAATGTTGTTCATGATGTATGCTTGTTGAGAGTCCCATATGGCAGAAGCGTACTCAACTTTATGGCGGATTAGCATGATGTAAGCAAGTTTTTTTAAATGTGAAGGCGCGTGTTCGAGATTACGCCTAAGAAGGCGAAGTGCGCGGTTTGCTGATGCTAAGATTGTGTTAATATGGTAATGCCAAGTTAAGTCAGACAAAGTGAACTCCTAGGTACTTGCAAGTTGTAAGTTCTACTCTACCATTATTAAGGCGGAAGGAAGCCTTTAATGCCTCATCGTTGTAAGCAGGAGCTGTCGACAGAAATGTAACGCTTTTCTGTTGGTCGAAACGGTCGTGACGTCACAGTGCGCGAATTTCAAACGGGGCCAATTGCACTTTGGCTACTAACCATGCAACCAATTAAAGGGATCGTGTAGTGATGCTCCAAGTAAGTTTGACTGAGTTTAGTCAATTCCTTACTTAACCAATTAGTCCAATTAACCTTTCTAGTCAGACCAGATAAATAAATAAATCCGAGTAAGAAATTGGCCGAGCTTGGGAATCGAACCCCGGTCTCCGGAGTGCGAGTCGAGCACGCTACCACTCCGCCATGCCAGCTCGACGGTTTGGAATGAACAAAGGTGCGTCTAGTGAATACGGTGTCTTCGTTCACTCCCATCTTTCTCCCTTCCCGTTACGGCGAGGTTTAGGTGTCCACCGAGATATGAGAGACAGATACATTTCCTTTCCTCAAAAACCAATTTACCGACGAGCAAGGCGTATTTGTCCGCGTTTCAGATTACTCCGAATTGTCGTGACGTCCCCACGCGCGAATTTTGACGGGTGTCCACCGAAATATGTGAGAGAGTTACTGAGCAATTTGCTTTCCTCAAATACAATTTTCGACTAGTGTCTACTGAGATATGTGAGACAGTTAATGCGTATTTTCCTTTCCTCAAATACAATTTTCATTTTCTTCACTACGGCCCCTCTTTCTTCTTTCACTCACACTTCCTCCCTTTCTGTACCGTGCGGCTCAGGTGTCCACCGAGACGACAGGGATTTACAGCCCCATTTCCTTTCCTTAAAAAGCGTTGCGTTCAACGGGCAACTCATCGCAGCGAACGGGTGGTGGCATTCCGTGGACTCCCTGGCAGCGCTACAACACGCTGTCGCGTTCCACTCCTAAAGGCGAAGCTTAAGCGTCATTAATTGGCAGTTAATTAATGCACCAACAAAATGTGAAGTGAACAATCGCGTAGCAGAATGCAGCACTCAGGCTTTCGCCTTTCACCACTTTAGCCGCTAAAGTTCCTCGTAATTTTTGAGGAAGTAGGCTGTAGGAATTGGAGTGGAACGGTTAGTAAACGAAATTAACTTTGTTTTAGATGCATTTAGACACATTAGCCAGGAGGAATACCAAGCCATCACAGCGTCAAGATCAGTTTGAAGAGAATGGCGGTCGGTTTAATTATTAATATTACGATATAGAACACAATCATCCGCGAATAACCTAATTTGAGACGATACACACTTGGGTAGATCGTTAATAAAAATTAAAAAAAGCAAAGGGACAAGTACACTTCCCTGGGGTACTTCAGATGTTACGAGGACAGAAGACGAGTTGATGCCGTTGACAGAAGTAAATTGTTTTCTATTGTAGAGGAATTGTTTTATCCATGCAATAACGTTTGGATGGAGATTTCATCATCATCATCAGCCTGACTACACCCACTGCAGGGCAAAGGCCTCTCCCATGTCTCTCCAGTTAACCCTGTCCATTGTCAGTTGCCGCCACTGTATCCCCGCAAACTTCTTAATCTCATCCGCCCACCTAACTTTCTGCCGTCCCCTGCTACGTTTGCTTTCTCTTGGAATCCACTCCGTTACCCTTAAGGACCAGCGGTTATCTTGCCTTCGCATTACATGCCTTGCCCAAGCCCATTTCTTCCTCTTGATTTCAACTAAGATGTCATTAACCCGCGTTTGTTCCCTCACCCACTCCGCCCGCTTTCGATCTCTTAACGTTACACCTATCATTACCCCTTCCATAGCTCGCTGCGTTGTTCTTAACTTAAGCTGAACCCTCTTTGTTAGCCTCCACGTTTCTGCCCCATAGATGGAGATTTAGGTTTGGCAATTTGGTTAGGAGCCTGTGATGGGGAACGCGATCAAAAACTTAAGAAAAGTCTAAAAATACGGAGTCAACCTGTAAGTCTGCGTCTACTGCGGAAAATATGTCGTTAGTAAATCCAGCGAGTTGGGTGTCGCATGAATAACCCGTGCGAAAACCGTGCTGATATTTGAAATTGATATCGTGCTCCTCTAGATAATTAACGACTTGAGTATGAATTATGTGCTCTAGGAGTTTACAGATGTTGCTGGTTAATGAGATAGGGCGATAGTTAAGTGGAAATAAGCGGTCTCTGGATTTGAAAATGGGTATTACTTTCGCTGTACGCCAGTCATCAGGAATTGTACCAGATGATAATGATTGTTAAAAAAGTGATATCAATACCTGATACAGGTTTAGAGAGGTATATTTTAGTATTTTGTTGTTAAATCCAAGGTGATCAGAGCTAGTAGTAATTTTGAGGTTATTCAAAAGGGCAGAAATGCCTGATTCACTAAATATAATTTCTGGCATGGAAGTGACGGAAGATGGCTCTAACATGGGCGAGGAAGTGGTGTCTTCATGGGTGAACACAGGAACGAATGCGTCGTTAAGAAGCTGTGCACACTCAGTTTCAGTGACTGGTTCACCGTCAGGATTAGTTAGTACTATTTCAGGGTGGGAACGCGGGTTGATGACGCGCCAGAATCTATGAGAGTTATTGGTTAACATGGCGGACAGGTCGTGACTGAAGAAATGATGACGAGTTGTTTTAAGCAGTGACGGATATTCGTGATCGCAATGCCTGTACTTTGTCCATGACGACGGAAGACCTGTTCTGACTGCTTGGCGGTACAAGCGTTTTTTCTTATTATTAAGACGACGAAGGCGATTTGTGAACCACGGTGCATTTTTATAATATCTGATGGTGATGACTGGCACAAACTTGTTAACAAGATTAGTGAATGTGTCTTTAAGCGATTGCCAGTTTGTTTAGACTGAGCGAGATGGATAGTGAGCTAGGAAGTCCTCCGAAAATGATTGCAGTGCACAGTTAATCCCATCGAAATTAGCGAGGTTGTAGCAACAAATTCGCTTATTGGATGTTTTCTTTCTATCAAATGGACGAGTGATGTACCCGGTGATGATGTCGTGATCAGATAGGCCTTTTAAATGCAAGATGTCGGAACAAACCTCAGGGTTATTGGTTAGAACGAGATCAAGAATATTTGCCGTTGTGGCGGAGCGCCGGGTATACGATCAGTGACAAGTTGAACAAGCGAAAAATCTAAGCAGGTATGAAGGAACATGTGGGCTTCCTGGTCACTGGGATTAACCGTAAGGTTAGACCAATCAATGTTTGGGAAGTTACAATCACCACATACAAGGAAAATGGAGTTAGGAAAACGCACATATAAGCCACTCAATAATGTATGAAATTCACCTGAAAATGTGGCAGTCATATCTGGCGGCCGGTAGAAGGCAGCAGTAACATCAGCAACACCGATTTTGCACCGTATCCAAACACATTCAGGAAAAGTAGTCACAGCGATGATGACAGCAGATATTTGTTTCTTTGTAGCAATAAGGACGCCGCCCCCTTTTCTATTTTTCCTATCACATCGAAAAAAGCAAAATTCTGATTCACTGAGAAGAATGTTCACATACGGAATAGAATCATCCAACCAAGTTTCAGTTAATACCAGAAGTGAAGCGCACGTTGAATCGACGAGGGAGGAAAGGGCAACAGATTTTGAATGTACACTTCGGATATTTGTGAAAAGGAAATTATTACTGTTCTCTGAACTAAGACGAGTGTTCAACGAGCATGATGAAGATGCTGGAAAGGATGAGGTGGCTGTTGGAATCGGTCAGTCGGTCGTGGAAAGACTAACTGGCACCGCTCGGCCACTGGCGACATCCCACAGATAAATATTCTTATTGATATGCAATTTGTCGAAAGCCAAGCACACACGGTCACCAGCTTTTCTGATCGTTTTGGAGAACTGAAGCAGCTGGCGGCGTTTGTTACAGACAGCAAGCGAATAATCACGTCCAATGCTAAAATCTGTTCCCTTTAGCTTGCGGCCGTTAACTTTCGAATTACGCGTGGTAACCGGATGGACTGACGATTGCGAGAGTGACGTGAGTGCGTCAGATAGATGAGTTCTTTTTGTTAATATTTTGAATGTAAAGTGTGTTTAGATTTAGGCTAGTTAGGTGAAGTGCAGGCTAAAGAGCAGAATTTAGGTACGTGACCTAACGGCGGGGTCTATTCTGTAGATATAGCCTGTAGATATTCTAGTACTTTGTGGTAGCAATAATCGAGTGCTGCTGTGATGGTCAAGCAACTGAAGGTTAAATGCAAGGAGTGTAAGGCGTCGGTGAATTTGAAGAAAACATGGTTCGAATCGGTAGCGGAGTCCGAAGGCGCGGATTTTATGTGCAAATGTTGCGTATGAAGTGCACGCCTGGACACGGCTGACCAAGCGAACACCAAACTAGCGTTACGATATGGATGCTCTGGAAAGAGAGCTACAGGTTGAGAGGGTAGAGAAACGTAAACTTCGAGAACAGCTTGGTTAATTGGAAGCAAAAATGGCTGACACTGCCATCAGAAGCTGACATTCCATCATGCCATCAGAAGCTGATATCAGACACTGACATTCCAGCGCCAGCCATGTAGATGGGGCCGGCACTGGCATGGAGAGCGCTAGGAAAGTAAGTCAGGCAGGTTCAGACAAGCAGCTACGCACATGTGGCAGCTGGGAAGTGTGGAGGCGATACTGAGAAGGGGTACAAGCTAAACCCAAAGAATGAGGTCGCAGTCACTGATAAGAGACAGCAGAATCCAGAACGGAAGTTAGGAGGGAGGGAGAGGGTACCCTTGTGCTTATCGCTGGTGAATCAAACATGAGGAGGTGCAAAGGAGTTATAATGGGGCGTGTTAAGGGATGATAGGCGGGTAGCAGTCGTGATATTCCCAGGCAGGACAATGGACGTGGTACTGAGCGAGACAAAAAGAACATTCTGACAATGTGGCAGGGCGTAATTTGGTAGTGGTAGCGGCGGCACTAAAGAATGTCCTGAATGGGGACGCCGCAATATGCACTGTGCCGGGGGTTCAAGGACGGAACGGATAGACTACGAAGGACGTGGTGACTCTTAATCGAGAGATCTAAGGAAGTTAAGCCTGGAGAAAGGCTTTGGAGTGGCAGACATAAACAAGGCAGTGCATACAGAAGGCTTGGGCAGAAGCTTTACACGAAATGGCATCTATTTTAAAGGAAAGGTATAGAGCAGATATCAGCTGGCACCTGACAGGCCGGGCAGTAGCTTTTTAGAGGGTCCACAGCGGCTCAGGGCGTACGGGTAGGTAGAAGCAAAGTAGATAGTGTAACAATAGCGGCTGAGCCCAACAAAATGGCCAGGAAGAAAACTACTAAAAAGAAATTTAACGCCAGGAACTGTTACATAAACATGCAGGGGGGTAGAAAGAGAGCGAAATGGTTAGAATTAGAACAGCAGTTGAACGACGAAGAAGTAGGTGTGTATGCGCTATGCGAGGCACATCTCGAGGATCTTGAAGATCCACCGTTAATCGACGGCTATATCTGGGAAGGGAGCAACAGAACAACGGAGAAGGGTGGAGGGATAGGTATGCTGGTGCATCAAGGAACAAATTGGCGAAGAATAAAATGAACTTTCAAAGAACGCGTCTGGGTATCAGGTACAATTGCCGGTAAAAGGGCATGCGGGGAAGGGGGAGGTAAACCTTGTACGGGGGCGCAGGCGTGCTATCAAGCTCCAGTGAGAGCTTTTTGTCTGCGCCCCTAACATCTGGATGATGTAAATAAAGATTTGATTTGATTTAATTTGAATTTATTTAGGGACAAATGCAGGCAAGAAAACAAGGATCTAGTGAGGTGCCTCAATGTGTTATAAAGCAGCTTGAAGACGGTGCGGACATTTTTCTGCTGGGTGACAAGGATGGCCACACCGAGGATCTGGATGGATACACAGATTGTAACGGGAAGTTAATGCTAGACTTGCGTGAGCGGCACAACCTAGTTATTTTCGATAGAGAAACTAAATGTGAGGGTCAAATCGAATGGGAATTCCCTAACAGGCAGACGATCATTGACTACTGCCTAATGTCGCAGGGGATCACAGCAAGCTCACAATAATGGACATAGAGGAAGAGGGGAAGTGCACCCTGAGAAGTGATCATAAACGTATTAGTCTACAGTTGGGAGCCCTGAGCAAAAGAGAAACGCAGATAAGTCAAAAAGAGAATGCAAAATTAAACGACCTACCAACAGCGCTAATAGCAGCCGACATAGTGGAAGCAATAGAAAAAGGCCCCATGAAAAAGTGGGATTATAATCGTTTAATACTACTCATGAGTACAAAAATGAAACAAGTAAAAGGAGTAATTCGCTGGAGAGGAAAATGGAAGCCACGAAGCTGGTGGGATAAAGAAATTAAGGAGGCCATCGAACAACGACGGCTGCCTTTAAGTGAACACAGAAAAGCAAAGAGAGCGCAGTTATCTGAAGAGGAAATAGGCCAAATATGGGAATATCCATCGTGGAGACCAGCGCGAAACAGACAGGAATCTGGACAAAAGAAACAGCAAGTGCAGGTCCTCATCCAGCCTAAAATGCAACAGTCCTCTGATCACTGGCTGGCTGAAGTTGGCAACGCAACTAAAGAGCTGCCAAGAAAATTCTGGAACCGTATACGCTGGCTGGGTAAAGGGAATCAAAGAAAGCAGGAACAGATTCAAGATGGTGAGGGGAAGTGTTTAGGGGGAGGCGGCGCTGTGAGCTACATTCCATCAGTTATACCTGAGTCATTTAGGAACGATGATAGGGTAATCTCACCAAATGAGGGAGCAACCCAGGAGAGCGCAATAGAGAACAGCAGGAAATATGCAGAAGCAAATATTCCTAAATCCACATCCGCAGGGATAGGAGAAATTCCAATAAAGCTGATTAATGAACTTGACCCAAGAAGCAAGGTAACGCCTTAGAGGCAGTCACAGCACATAAGGAAACTCCGCACAGCTGGAGGCAGAGTAAAATGAATTTTATTTATAAAGGGAAATGATTTAAGACGAATATAAAACCCTTCCTACCGATTGCGGCAACATCTGTTAGGTACAGGCTTGCAATGCAGGTGGTGTAGAAAGTAATAGGATACTCGGAGAACTTCAGAACGGGTTCAGAAGAGGTAGTAGCTGTTCGTGTTTACCCAGTGCATACAAATAGCTAAGACGGAAAACAGACCTCTGTATTTAGGCTTCCTGGACATAAGCAGCGCATACGACAACGTGAACAGGGAACTCCTGTGGAGTATATTAAAAGTTGAAGGTATCGGTCATGTGGTAATTGATTTTCTACACGAAATATATCGAGAAAATAGTCGAAATTACATGGGAAGGGATAAAAAGTACGACAGCTGTGGAGGCGCACAAAGAATTAAGGCAATGTTGTACTCTATCATCGCTTCTGCTCATGCTTTATGTGACACCAACTGCTTCTTTACTGTTACTGATACATACTTTTATTGATAAATACTGTTGTACTGTTAGCAGACAGCCAGGAAGATTTGCAAACTCAGATTGACTGTTGTGGAGGCGAAGGAGACGCTCTATGTTTCAGTTTTAACGCAACTAAATCAAATGTGATTTTTTACAATGATACAATTCTTCGGGTGCTGACATTTAAAGGCTATGAAATACCCAGAGTGGCCGAATACAAATATCTCGGGATACAGGTGAACGAAGGGCAAATATACACGGAAAAGCACGAACAGTCTCTTAGGGCAAAATGACGAAGAAATGCGTGGGTAATGAAACATAGGGCATTAGGGGGTAGAACAAATATGAACTACTGAGAGGTATTTGGAAATGAATAATGGTGCTGGGGCTTACTTTCAGGAATGCGGTTCTGTGCCTAAGGGCAGAAGTTCAGCCGATATTAGGAGTAAATCAGAGAGCTGTTGGAAGATAGCACTAGGTGCCCACGGCAAAACCACAAACGAGGCAGTACAGGGGGATATTGGCTGGGCATCGTTCGGAGGACGGGAAGCTAAGAGTAAAATACTATATGAACAACGCCTGAGGAAATTGGACGATAACAGGTGGGCAGCTCAGGTATTTTTAGTACTTATAAAGAAAGAGCGTTGACTCACAGTGGCGGAAAAGCACTAGGAGACTAATTAGTAAGTATGGCGGACACAAGGACGGAGAAGGAGAGAGCATTAAACGATAGGTTAAAAACAAGGAAGGTAAAAATTGAATTCATTGGAAGAGCAGCATAGTGTAAAACTATATCGATACTGGAAAAGGCAGATGAGGAAGTAATTGTTCCATAATAACTTGAGGGGCACTGCCCTACTTTGTGAAGCTAGGTCAGGGTTTCTGAGAACGGGCAGCTACAAAAAGAAATTTATCGAAGAAGATGACACGTGCTGTTTGTGGTAAATCTGCAGAAATAATTGAACACCTCAGATTAAAATGTGACTGTATCCATCCGGATGTCGATGCAGGCACAGTCACTCTTCCTGAGGCCCCAGGGTTTAGAGATGACAATGGTCATGTAAATAAATCTGCAGTGGAAGGTAGAAAAAAGCGATCGGGAGATTGAGGGCTCAAAAGCAGAGATGTGACATAATGTTATAAGTGTAGGAAAACGTATTGAAAGAAAATGGCGAATTTTAATTACAATATACAACCCAGTTAAACAAAAATAAAGAAAAAAGCCGAGCATGGTGGCAACTGCCACCACACCGTTTCAAAGGTGACGCTCCACTGATCTCCACTAGTTGGCTGGATGCCGCATTCCCGCTTTCCGAGACGAGTGCGAGTGAAGCCACCGGAAGTCGGACCGCTTGTCCCGGAAGTCGGGTGTCTGCTGTGTATTTCAATGCAAAAAGTCGTGTCTTTCGCCCTTTCGTTCTCAGTTTTTTGCATTGTTCTCGTGTAATGTCTGCTGTTATATGAAAGGAACAAGCAAGCTGAACGCGAGAAATGTGGGTATTGTGGACAGAACCCTGTAATTTCAGAGAAACCGAAGAAAACAGGCATGCAGGTCTCACCCTGCCTCGGCAAAGGGGTACGTGCATTAAACACTATATTCTTGCCTGGTTCTTGTCTTCCAAGCGTAAAGGAGAAGTAGTGGAATGACGATGAGGCTAGGTCACTTTAAAACCGAATTTTCGAGCAGCAAAGAAAAGGCACAGCGCGAGAGGAACGACTGACAAGAAAGACGAATGCTGCAGTGCGCGTGAGAAGCGCTGTTAGAAGTCAACTGCACCAAGCACCACGAATACAAGCCCATTCAAGCTTAACTTGCTGCAATACGAAACAGTACATGACACGCTCCGTCGAAAAAGCATTACCGTACCTTCTGGAGGCGCTAATGTGATCCAACCGAACACCGTCGACACCTCACAAGATAGTTGCCTATAGCCCTCGCTCCGGTTCGGAAAATGGTCGCTGCAAAGTAAGCTGCCTGGTGAATGTTTCAACCTATTCTTTCTTATATTTATCCCCCATTGATAGCATAACTTGGGCTTGAGCGTGGGAACAAGCATCGCAGTAAAGAGCAGAGTTGGCGAAGTTAGGCAAACGAGACGACACCGAGCCGAGTAGACGAGGCTCCATACTTGCTGCGTGTAGCGACGTCCTGTCGTCTGCTAGTGTCGTCCCATTGCAATGCAATGGGCCCTTATTTTTGAAACGTCTTTCCCGAAGACTTCGCTGGTTTCCTCGCTCAGTTGACGGCGCAACAGGTAGGCATTGTCATGTAAAAAGACGAGAACGACGCAAAGACGAAATGCTAAGTGGGAAAGCAAAACTGGAACTGAAAAACCATCCTGAGGTCGGATTTCATGCACTGCCAAAGGCTGACTTCCGGGACAAGGCCACTTACTTCCGGTGGCTTCACTTTCGGGCGCCCGATGCGGCATCCAGCTCCCCTAGTGGAGATCAGTGTGACGCTCCTATCTTCCATCCATCCACCCATCGACTAGGTCTCGACTAGCATCATCATCATCATCAGCCTGACTACAACCACTGCAGGGCAAAGGCCTCTCCCATGTCTCTCCAGTTAACCCTGTCCTGTGTCAGTTGCCGCCACTGTATCCCCGCAAACTTCTTAAAAAACTTCTTCGAGTAGCATGCTAGGCTCATAACCAGGAAGACCTCTCCTTTCTTCATTAAAGCCTCTCTCTCGTTCTCTCTCTCTCCATCGACTAGACTCGCTGGAACAGTTCTAGTGATTCTAGGAGTGATCGAAGTACTTTGAACGGAAAAAGTAGAGTGACCGTTGGCGGTGCACCGGCAATACCGACACACCTTGTTCAGAGCAGATAGAACGCCGGCTGCTGAACTAGTTTGTCGAGGATATTAAAGGGAATAACGCGTATTGAACGACTATGGTGTGCTTTAAGGGCACCCCTGTCACACGGCCGCATTTAGTGTCACTTTCAACAAGTGACATTCGTCTGATTTGTCATTCGTTCAGTGTCACACGATGCGCTTTAGTGACACCCGCTACAGAACGCCCTTTCCCCGTAATGAGTTTGCCGAACTCACTCTGCTCGGTCTGGCAAGGCGAAGGTGTATTCTCAAGAGCATTAACAAATTGTTTAACAAAATTGTTTTGAGAATTAAAAGGTCTTAAAATTTCCATTTTATTTTCTTGATTTTGGCTTTTATAGAGTTATTGTTTTAAATAATCAGCAACTAAAATATTGCGCACAACTGAACAGCTTCTCTCGCTATGCAAATGACGACGACCGCCTTCCGCGATAGGCCTAATGAGCCCGCGGGGTTCGTGTGAGCAATTCCGGTGATTGTAGAGAGGGAATTGAAAAGTTTTAGCTAACGCAAATGGACAGTGAGTGTAGATTTGACAAAAGTGGCCAGCAATCGACTGTTTCTTGCATTACAGAACGAGCGTGCACTGAACGGGACGCGCAGGTGGGACCCTGGGACCCAGACCGGCGCTCAGTGCTTTAGGCAGCCGGCAGGAGTCGTCTCCGTCGCTTGTGGAAAACAAATAATGCCGCTTCAATGAACGAAAATGGTCACTGAACATGCTTCTGGATAAAATGATTCAAAATGAAGCGTTCGTCTCATCGGAGAAAGCAGGAACGGTTAGCGAGAGCGCCGGTCCTACGCGATATCATCAACCCGGTTGCCAAGTTTTTACCACATGATCGGCCGCATCAGCGCTATCTACAGAGTTGTCGCACTGTGTAAACAGGAAGGTTACAACCGGTACAAAAATGAGAGTATTTAGGATAACTAATGCACCGCTTGCGTCTTATGTCACGTGAATGAGCTTTGTACACAGTGATGTAAACAAGCTTGAGTGCAGTCGTCCTCATCGGTGCATTCCTGTGGAAATTAAGCGCATATGGTGTAAATTTTGAGTGGTGTACTATGATATTCAAGCTTTTATTTAGCGTGTACACAAAATTCCTGCTAAGAAAAAAGCGGAAAAAAGCGAGCAACATATGAAAATGAA
Source organism: Amblyomma mixtum (assembly GCF_055824585.1). Taxonomy (NCBI): domain Eukaryota; kingdom Metazoa; phylum Arthropoda; class Arachnida; order Ixodida; family Ixodidae; genus Amblyomma; species Amblyomma mixtum. Next base: position 6,340,686 of record NC_143012.1, read on the forward strand.
CTTTCACAGAAGCGAAGCAGTCCGGCGTGGCTGTGGGCAGGGAGAAGCGATGGAGATGGCTGTTGGTCAGTGCGGGGTAGTCCGGCTGTGTTCGAGTTTAGGAGGCATCCTGAAGCCTCGAATGTCTCCGCAGAGCTCTGTTGACTGGATTGTACCTAAGCTGAATGCTGTTACGAAATTTGTCTGGCAGCACAAGGCGGCTGTCGAGTCGAATGACATTCGGTTGGAAGGCATTCGTAACGCCCATGTAGCAGAGGTATTACTTGTCTCCGATCGCGGTACTTTTTGTACTTAACATTTATTCAGATGTGGAAACAAAACTGGAAAGTTTTCAATATCCCGCCATGTCTTCGCCAAAATTGAGGGGTGCACCCTCTATCGTCAGCCTCCGCAAACGCATCAGAGATGCATGGTGTAAAACCCAGTGAATTCTGTGTGGTGCTGGTGGCAGTCCAAGCCACACGCTCCAGCATTCGCGTCAAGATTGTGGGCGGCTTGTAAATTTACTGGAACGGTTGATGGCGGGGGGGGGGGGGGGGGGGGGCTATTGCTGGATTATGCACATACCTTTGTCAAAAGTCGTGAAGGCACATGAATCGCATTCGATTCCTGTAATGCAGCCCTTACTGCACCCCAAACAACAAAAATTCTTGAAGTGTAACGATGGCGTTCTCCGCACTCTGCAGGAGTTTACAGCTTCAGGCTTTCCACGCCAAACCATGTGACCCAAAATCATTTGAACAGGTGTGTGCCTGCACTCTGCAGTGCATTCCTGGATACCCTGGTCGTGATACTTCTGATGTAATAATGGCGCCACTCTTTCAAGCAGTTTCTCAATTACGCATGCTGTGAAGACAGTAATGCAAATTTTGTTTTCTATATCACTCAATGAATGCGAAAGGAAAGGAACAAAACTATTTGTGGCGCGTATCTCTGAACTACGACGCCGAGAGACACACATCGAAAGTTGATGTGGTGACAGTCTCCGCGAGCGGTCTTGCTCCCGCGCGTTGCTCAGTTCGCGAACCCTCCACGAAATGCGTGCATGGTGAAATATGTAGACGACAGCAACGCCGGACTTGATTTTGATTGCTGAGAGCATTCATGCTGAAAGGGTCACGTGGGATGAGCGTCCTTTCTCGAGCACATGCTTAGCGTGGATTCTCGTCGATTAAGTTCATCGACAGCTATGGCCTGAACCGGCCACGCCTGGAGACGATGCTCGCCACCAGTACAGCCAAGCAGGACTGCTCGCCCAGTTAATGAAGTCAGTCAGTCATTCGAAGTGTTTTTCGTGTGTATTCTGCAGCTAAAAACACGGTCTTCCCTAATGAAACAATATGTGTGTCAAAAAGCATTACTACGATGCTGCCGAGATACAGATTCCTTATGCACATATGTTGCTATCCTAATGCTGAGTGTATTTTGTCTGATGGCCGGTATCAATTGCTGATTCTTTGCGCACATAATCTTCAAGCCAGCTGTTCATAGGCCTCACATCGCACAAGTGATCGGACACCTATTTTTGAGCGGTGATGGGGAACCTAACCTAACTTTAGCTCTCCTAAAGTCTAGAGCCTCGTGCAGTTTCCCCAGTTCCAGTAAGCAAAGGCGGTCTGGTCACTTACGGCTCGGCCTAATGGGTAATCCAGTCTCGCTATCAAGTGACCGGTGATGTGGGGGAGGGGGGGGAGGGGATGCCGACTATTGTTTTGCACGCTGTCAGTAGGGGCAGTGGCATTCGTTTTCTGCTTGAAATATTCCCGAAGTTAGCTGGCCAGAATTTGTTGGCTGGATACAATGCAGCCATAGTAGCAGTCATACTGCTTATATACAAAACAATAACAGTGTGTTGTATATATCTTGACCGTCACCTAACAGTAACAATGCATGAATTAGAAGATCTTTTAGAGCAGCTACGATAGCCTTATCTGGCAGTTGACAATTTCAGCACACATTCCTCCTACTGGAGGGGGGGGCGGGGTGGAAACACGGATACCCGAGGTCAAATTATAGGGGATTTTATTCTGAGCAATAATATTTGTGTGTTGAACTCCAGTAAAACCACGTACTGCTCCCCATCCACAAGGAAAATGAGCTGTTTAGATATATCTTTTACCTCGCCCTTTGTTTTCAGCGATTTTAAATAGGACGCAATTGACAGTCCACATGGCAGCGATCACCTCCGCATATTAATCAGTTTTAACTCCTGCACCGAGAGTCATTCCAACATAACCGCGTCGTTGGAAGCTTCCTTTAGCAGACTGGCAACTTTTTAGAGCAGCAGCCACATTAGAAAAAATAGTTTTGCAAAATCTTGACGTCAATGAGATGAATGAAATGTTCACAGAATTGTATCGTAGCTACCGCACACTTAGCTGTTTCTAAGTTTTCGGGAATGGTGCGGCAAAATCACAGAGTGGTGGACACAAGATTGTAACGATGCAAAAACGCGATAAAATAAAGGATTTGGTATTTTTCACAGGCACCCCTCACAAGAAAACCTCGTACATTTTAAAAGGCGAAAACTAAACCTCGGTACGCCGGTCGAAGTGCCGAGGAAGTATCATGGCAGAGTTATGTCTCATCCATAAACAGTCAAATCGCACATAAAAAATATCGGAGCAGTTAAAATTAAATTCCCATTTCTCACCATTCACAATTCCGGTTTTTGACAATACCTGGTGCACAAAGAAGTACAAGGGAACAGGCACACATATTTGGGGAGCACTTCACTGCAGTTTATAGTTCGTCTCATAATACCCAGTCATTTCTAAAGTACAAAAATACAGCCGTAAAGCAAAGACTTAAGAAGGGCAGGTACTAACGAAGAATGCAAGAGATTAATTATCTTCCGGGAAATCAGTAGAGTACTATCTGCTGGCAGAAAAAAAAATGCTTCAGGACCCGATCAAATATAACTTAAAATGCTGGCCAATCTTTCCCAGCCTGCCCTAGATGCACTTTTAAGAGTGTTTAACAAAGTTCGGGCATCGGAGAAAATACACGAAGCCTGGAGAAAAGCTAATATTGTACCGTTTGTTAAACTCGGGAAGCCGCCAACCTCTTCTAGCAGTTATAGACTCATAGCACTTACCAGCTAACTCACCAAATCCTTTAAAAATGCCCTGAATATAACATTAACTTGAAAAAGGTTTGAAAAAGGGATGCAGCACTACAGATCACCTAGTTCGTCTTGAAAGTACTGTTCGTGAAGCTTTTTCATAAGCAACCCTGTCTTGCTGTATTTTTATATTTATGTAAGGCATATGACACTACCTGAAGGTTCGAGATTCTTCAAGACCTTGCCGAGCTAGGCATGCGAGGTACAATGTTGAACTGTCTCGAAGACTTCTTGTCTAACCATTCATTCTAGGCACGGCTAGGTAAAACCCTCTCGAGGAATTTCATTCAGGTAAAAGGAGTATCTTAGAGCTGTATCTTAAGCACAACTGTGTTTGCTGTAAAAATGAGCTCTCAGTAAAAAAAATTGGCGGAGGCTTAGCTTTGGTTAAATCTGGTAGGTTGCGAAAACAGGCTTTTTATACTGTATATGCAGCACCTCTAGTGGGAAGAGCGCGGCGCGCCGTTACCCGACGAGCCGAGTTGGTAGCCCACTCCTGGTATGACGTCACGCTATAACGTCACTAGCACCTCTAGCGGGAGGAGCGCGGCGCGCCGTGGCACGCGGCCGCCGTTACCCGCCGAGCCGAGTTGGTAGCCCACTCCTGGTATGACGTCACGCTATAACGTCACTAGCGCCTCTAGCGGGAGGAGCTCGGCGCACCGTGCCAAGCGGCCGCCGTTACCCGACGAGCCGAGTTGGTAGACCGTCTCTTGCTTCTGGTATGACGTCACGCTATAACGTTTATGCGAAGCATACTAAAATAGCCCAACCCAGCTCAGCGGTGTCGTTACCATTGACCTTTCGTGACCTCCATGTCATACCACGTGATGCGTGACGTCACAGCAGATGAAAAACGGGGGCCCAACTCGCGCCGTCGCGCGAGGCGTCGTGACCAAGGATGACCACGTGGTGCGTGACGTCACAGCAGATGAGAAACGGGAGCCCAGCTCGCGCCGTCGCGCGAGGCGTCGCGACCAAGGAGGACCACGTGATGCGTGACGTAACGACATAGGAGAAACGGGGCCCCAGCTCGCGCCGTCGCGCGAGGCGTCGCGACCAATGTGTTTCCTGCTTCTGCCGCTAGGTGCGCTGTAGTGAACACGTGATGCTGGAGCGGCGGTATAGGAGGTATTCACATGACGTCATCCGCAAGGGGCGCTAGCGGCCGGCGCGGCATTCGCCATGTTGGTGGTCGCGCGCGCGGCCGCCGCAGCCAGCCGCAGCGTTAAATAGCCGGTGATGTGTGAAATGTGAGTGTATTTCGCGTCTCGCCATAGATAATTACTGTCCGGCCCGTAACACCTCGTTACTGAGAGTGTGTTCCGGGAACTGCGTGAAGCAGAAAAGAGCGGCCACGCTCAAAAGGTTCCACTTTGTGGAAATGTCGGCCCGTAAGAAAGCGGAGGCGCCGGCGCAGTGTGAGACGTACAGGACTGCTGCCGCGCGTTTAATTCACTGGTATCGAGGCCCACCTTGTGCACGGCTTAGGTTTGCTGGCAGGCCAAGGAATTAAAGGATATAAACCTATGAGAGGGTGCAATTACTTGACAAGCGGGTGAGTCCAAGAGCCGTGCTGTGGGTGCCGACGTCCGCGGTGGCAACGGCAGAAGTGCCGTTTTTGAAGAGGTGAGTAATTCGAAGGGTCTGTTCACTTAGCTGTAGCTTCACTTGTCATCTCTGTCTGCTGAAAGTGACGTGTTACTACTGAATCTAGCGGAATGGCTGCACACTGCGTTGCTGCGAAAGCGTTAGACCTCTTGTGCATACGAAGCAGCGCTACGTAGCTACAATCAAAACTGCAAAACATTCTCGCTGTGTCTGCCGTTCGTGCTGCGAGCGCATGGCAGTATTTTTGTTTGACCGTTCTGTCGTGTAAATAAGGCAGCTATGACTCTTTGCCTTTCTGCTGAAAGACCGTCTGAGAAGCGTCAGCAGTTCGCGGACTACAGGCGCTTGAATTATCAATGTCTGCGGCGGCAGTTTTGGAATTTCGGTTAATTAATCGTACTGTTTATCCACGATGTGCCCTGAATGACTAGCTGACAGTTATCAACTGATATTAAAATCTGCAAGTCGTGTACATTCTTGCGTGCAGCGAAGCCAGCCAGTTTTGCTGCCGAGTTGAGGCAGCTCGGTTATATTACGGCGCAGAAGAATTATGCTGCAAACTTCATGCACAATACGCGCTCCACAAAGATAAGTGGTCACTGACGTATTCAACAACGTACAAATATGTTACGGATCACTAACAGTTCAGGCCGGGTACCTCACGGCGCACCGTGACACTGCGCGAGCTGGCCTGAAACGACCGCAAACATGGCGCGCTTGCCGCGACGACGCTCGCGCCGTCTGGTAGCGCGGCCTCAGTGAATACCTCCTATACAAGGGCATGGTAGAGAGAGGGTGCGGTAGATGGTCCTTGGCGATCACAAAATGAACAAGGGAGGGGAAAACCTCAGTTTGCTAGAGCCAACGTTTCGACAAGGGGACTTGTCTTCGTCTGGGCAAAGCGTTCATCATCGGCAGGGATTATATAGGGCCTTCGCTCCGAGGAGGAAGGCCCCGGGGGTGGGGAAGGAAAGTGGTGTGGGAGGGGATGCGTGTCAGGAAGGGGAGGGAGGTGAATCATCATTCGCTAGGCTGCAATAGTGCAACAACCTATATCCGGGGGGTATGCAATGAACAAAAGGCTTTGAAGGGGCTGCGACGGGGGGGGGGGGGGGGGGGGGGGGGAGGCGCTGGGTGAACCTGCAAAACTCAGATAAAAGGATTAGTCAGCGTGGTACAGGGAAATGATAACAAGGGCAAAAAAAAAGGGGGGGGGGCTGGCACTGGAAGGAGAAAGGAAGGGGGGCATTTCCAAGGAAGGACTAGGCAGGGGGGGGGGGGGGGGGGAAATGGCTCGTGTTCAGAGAAAGCCAAAAAATGGGGGCAGAGGGGGTAACAGGAGTGTCATGGTTTCCGAGAACTGGTAGCAGGGGATTAGGCGAAAAAAAAAAAGGTGAACAAAGGAAGAGGGTGACAAGGCCGGAAATGGGGTGGAAGATATGACTTGGGAAGGGTGCAAGGAGCGACAATATACTTATGTGAGGTTCTAGGAAATAGTCTGACCACGTGCAAGACATTTGTTAATTTAAAATTATGCTGACCCTGGAATGTACCTGAGAGATTCCAGGTTTCCTCTGGACATGTTGATCCCTGTTGGTTGCAGTGTTTTAAATTTGTGGATTAGGAATGCTTCTCTGTATTTTCTGTCCCTAGTCGATTTGAAGCCTGACTGAAGAATGAACAATTTGAGTTCGTCTAATTTTTGATGGCGATGATTAAAATGGGTCGACACTGCCTTCTGTTCATTCCGTGTTGTGTCAGCCCGGTGCCCGTTTAATCTGGCACTCATTGTTTGTCCGGTTTCTCCGATATATTGTTTCTGGCAGTAGGAGCACTGGAGCGTGTAGATAATGTTGGACGATGTGCAGTCAAAACTGGTCTTTATATCGAAACTGAAATCGCTTGCCGTACTTTTAACCGTAGTGTCCCTTTGTAAATGTTTGCATGTCTTGCATCTGGGTCGAGAGCATGAAGTTACTGTCGGTGGTGGTTTCTTACCGAGCCTAGCATGCACCAGGATGTCCCTCAGGTTTGTGTTGCGTCTGTATGTTACCCTTGGTGCGTCGGGAAATATTTTCTTGAGACGGTCGTTACCAGTTAAAATGGGGTGGTATTTCCGCAGGATATTGTTTATGTTTGGAAGCGCGTTTGAGTATTTCGTTATAAGTGCAGGAGGTCGTTGACTGTTAGCTTTTGTTCGTTTTTTAAGAACTACATCTCGTTTCAAAGTGGTTGCTCGTTGGAACGCATTATTAAGGGTTGTCTGTGGATGGTTTCTGGTGATTAGTGTGTTTTTTAGCGAGTGGAGGTGTTTCAGGTAGTCATCGTCGTCGCTATATATTCTTCTTAGTCTCGTTGCCTGTCCTACGAATATACCTTGTTTGCAGTGTCTTGGATGATGGCTAGTGAAATCTAAGTATTGTTGTCGGTCAGTAGGCTTCCTGTAAAGTGTGGTTTTGAGCTTGCTATTTTCTAAATGGACAGTGGTGTCAAGGAAATTGACTTGCGTTTTCGAGGAGTTGAAGGTGAATTGAATGCTGGAGTGGAATGAATTGAAATGTGTGACGAATGCCTTCAGGGTCTCAGCCCCATGCTCCCATATCATGAAAATATCGTCTATGTACCGCAGGTATATGAGTGGTTTTTTTAGAAATGAATTTAGAAGTTTAGATTCTAGTAGCCCCATAAAAATGTTCGCGTAGGTGGGTGCGAAGGGAGTGCCCATGCTTGTTCCAAATACTTGAAGGTAGTAAGAAGAATTGAATTCAAAGTAGTTGAGTGTTAGTACCAATTCAAGTAGCGTGAGGTACACTTCAGTTTCGTGCGGGTGAGGACTTTGAGTTAGAATTTTTAAGAGTGCGTCGATACCTTCATTAATGGGAATATTTGTGTACAAAGCGGCGACGTCAAGTGTGACAAGTATGCTATCTGCTGGGATAATGGAAGCGTCATTCAGATACTCTATTATGCGGAGAAAGTGCGATGTATCCTCGACAAAGGAAGGGAGGTGGGTGGGAATATCTGCAAGATAGTTGTTCAGGAAAATTGATAAGTTCTCTGTGGGCGTGTTATTGTTTGAAACGATAGGTCTGCCGGGGATATCTGCGGTAAACAAGTCTTCTGCGGAAACCTTATGGATTTTGGGAAGTAGGTAAAAGCGTCCTGCCTGTTTGTTTAGCGGATTTAAGAAGTGGTAATCGGACTGCGTGATTAGTTCTCTTGATAGTAAGTTTGCCAGTTTGTTCAGAATCAATTTGCAGAACTCTGAAGTGGGATCTGAATCTAATTTCCTATAATGACAAGGGTTGTTAAGTTGCCTAAAAGCTTCTTTTTTGTATTTTTCGGCTGGCAGGATAACTATGCTACCTCCTTTGTCTACCTCCTCAGCCTATGCAAGGGGGTGCGCCTGCCTCTGACCTCGCTTCGGCGAGCGCGGCTTCGGCCGCTTATCTGATTTTTTCAGCAGCGTCCGCTCCTGCGGACGCAGTTGTTGCTGCGACGCGCGTCTTTTCTTGCCTTTTTCTCTTTCCTCTTATCTCTTACCTCTCCTCTATCTGCACGTTGGCAGCGGTGGTGGCTTGGCTAGAGCCAGTAGCAGGCCCGTGCAATTTCCTTTTCATCCTTCTCTCAGTCACAACAACAACAACAGGCGTACACGGGATAGAGATGCCTCCTGGAGACAGGGCTGCTTGTTGGAATGAGAAGCAAAAGTTGCGGCGTGCTACAGGGACTGATGAAGAGGGTGAAGAACGTCTAGCCAAGCGGCGTGCTCGATATGCAACTCGGCGACAATATGCTTCGCATCTGACTAGGCTTAACCTAAGCTAAGCCTCAGCCATTTTTTCTGAAACTAGAGCCTTTTGATGTTCTTATACTTAGTCTCGTTCATAGATTAAATTGTGTTTAGAAAGTATATAAAAGGTAAAGAAAGACATCAGCATTCTATTCTGATACGTTTAGAGCTTTTAGTCGAATAGCCTTTCTCAATCATTTCGCCTCGGAGAAAGCCGAGCACCAGACCGAGGGAAAGCTTCTAAAATGGGTAAATTGCTTCTTGAGGTAAGGAAATGGCGCAGTATCTGTCTCACATATCTCGGCGGACACCTGAACCGCGCCGTAAGGGAAGAGAGGAAGGTGGGAGTGAAAGAAGAAAGAAAGAGGTGCCGTAGTGGAATGCTCCGGAATAATTTCGACCGCCTGGGGATCTTTAAAGGGACACTGAGGAGAGATTGAAGTTGGCTTGTATCGACAGAATACCAGCTCCTGATTACAAAAACGCCACTCATACTGACAACAAAACTCTTGTAACGTAGAAAAGAGCAAGAACCAAAATACAGGTATCACCGCCACAGGCCAAACTCGCAAGTACAAGCGTGATGAGATCATAGGACAAAACAGTGTTGCTAGAACGAATGGTTCTAGCAACACCAGGAACCGAGAAACCATGCATCACTGAGGCGCAGCCAATGCATGCGCAAATCTCCTTGACGTCGCCAGATGGCGCCACGTGCCCGGCTGCTACGCGCGCTCCTGAAGCATCGGGACAAATCAGCGCCTGTTTTCCGGCGGTAGGCGGGCTCCCGGTATTCCGCTAGCGGTAACAAGGTACACGGTATGCTAAAGGTGTCTATTTGCGAGAACTTCGTTGACGACTTCGAGAAAGAGATCCATCGTAACGCTGGCAAAACGCCACTGCAAACGTAATCGAAGCGACTGTAGCGACGGCCGCAATAGCCGATAGATGCCTTCAACGTGCGGCCGGCGGTAGCTTTCTTTTCGGCTGCTGCTAGGCCGCACTGCTGGCGCCAGAAATCACGGAGTCTGCGTTACGTCATGTGCACGTCATGTTTCGCGTCTCTTAGTCCTGTGTCGTCATAGACGAATCCCAAGTTTGAATCAGAGCGGCGGGAAAAACGTTTTCAACTTCGAATCCAAATTTCTTAGAAATAAATGCATCTTTCGCTGCCGGCCAAGTGGCAACAAAGCCATGACATGCCGAACTATCGGATTTTACTATAAACAAAATATTAATAGTGCTCTCCTCAGTGTCCCTTTAACGTGCACTGACATCGCACAGCACAAGGGCGCCTCTTGCGTTTCGCCTCCACCGAAACGCAGCCGCCGCGGTCGGGTTCGAACCCGGGTACTCCGGCTCACTAGACGGGCGCCTTACCACTGAGCCACCGCGGCGGGTTGGAAAGCTTCTACCGATCAGAAAACCGGTATGGATACGCACTGGTACTAAAGAACGGCCCCACCACCTCCCGCACACACGACTAATACTCGCAACACAAGGCCACCGCTGTGGTTTGCCTGCCTATTGAGGGAATTGTGGGCATGACGGGTTCATTTTGATAGTGGTGAAATGCAAAACGTGTACAGAGGTGCAGCCATGTCAGTGCACGTTGGCACAACGAGAGCTAAAATTGGGGAAAATTAAATTTTAGGCTATTTTACCAAAGGGAAGAGTCGGAACCTTCATGAACATTATTCAGTTGCACATATTCTTTTCATCGTTTCGTACTGCCAAAATCGCCGTTTTTCAAATCGTGAGTTTTGAAAGCACACCGCCTTTCTTGGCAGCTTTTATTCAGTTGTATTTTGTGCTGTATAAAATGATGTTGGCATCAAAACTACATGTTTTCCTAAGCTCTGCTGAATGTTGAAGAGCAGTAAGGAAAAGGAGCAAAAAGTTTGGTTTGGTTTTTCTGGGTTTAACGTCCCAAAGCGACTGGGGCTATGAGAGACGCAAAAAATATATGGTTTACTTCATTGATAGCTTGCGCTGTTTATTGGACGGTTTTCTTGCCCTATATAGAGCGCGCGATTTCTGCGCTCTGTTTAGTGGATGGGATTGCTCCATTCCAGCAGCTCAAATACCTCAGCACAAGTTCTTGAAATTCGATGTCTTAAAAAAGTTTTGATTTTGGCATGCCCTTTGTATCAGGGTGTGAGTAGAACGTTATTTTCTAGCAAATTTAAGCGCTGAATATATTTATGCAAATGTCCACATGGCGTATAAGAGGAAAATTTTTTATCTGAGGATGAAAAACAGCGCAAACGGGGACGAAGCAGAGAGAGGGACACGACGCTGACTTTAAGAAGCCTTGCGACGCAGAGTACGGTGCATGATAGTGCGTTATCATCCAGTGAGATCACCGAAATCACGCTTAATACTTTCTTTTGTTCCACAAACACCCTTTTCTAGCTGATGTCTGGTAACTCAGTAGGATGGGATGAAATTTGGAAAGGGTTATGATGTAGCAGATATGCAGCCATATGGCGTAGAGGGAGAGCATCCGCCTAGCGTGCAAGACGACTCGGGTTCGAATCCCGGTGCCGGGCAATTCTCCATCGGGTTAAAAAGAAAAAAACTCCGAGTGTCGGTGGAGCTGACCTCGGTACGGCCTGGTGCTGCCTGATCTCGGTGATCAGAACCCACAACGCACTCCTTCATCAGAGCAGGATCTGGCCTCCCTTGTAAAGAACTTGGTCAAAACCTCCTATGAACAAACCAACCCTCGGCCCTCAGTCCCCAGCAGCTGCGGAGCAACTGACCAAGGCGGCGGTCAGATCTGTGACGCAGCGGAGGGTGCTAAGAATCTCTGGCTCCGGACAGGCCGCCATTGGAAACTGAACCTGGCAACGTTTAACGCAAGAACCTTATCAAGTGAGGCTAGCTGAGCAGTACTATTGGAGGAATTAGCCTGTATTAAATGGGATGTCATAGGGCTTAGTGAGGTTAGGAGGACAGATGAGGCGTATACAGTACTATAGGGCGGGCACGTGCTGTGCTGTCGTGGCAGAGCAGAGGGGGATTCTGCGAAGACCCCTAGTCTTTTACTGAATTGACGGCCCCCAGCTTGCTGGGGAGAGGACTTAGGTCCTGGGCACGTCGCGGCCCTCCCAACTTACGCGGCGCCCTCGGCTTGCCGAGGCAGAGGGGGATTCTGCGAAGACCCCTAGTCTTGTACTGAATTGACGGCCTCCAGTTTTCTGGGGAGAGGACTTCGGTCCTGGGCACGTCGCGGCCCTTCCAATTTACGCGGCGCCCTCGGATTGCCGAGGCAGAGGGGGATTCCTGAAGACCCCTAGACTTTTCGGAACTGACGGCCTCCAGCTTGCTGGGGAGAGGACTTCGGTCCTGGGCACGTCGCGGCCCTTCCAACCTACGCGGCGCCCTCAGTTCGCTGAGGCAGGGGAGGACCTTGGACTCCCGTGACTTGAATTGACATTTCCTCGTTGGCTTTTTTTGGCGTTCAGGCTTTTTAGTTGACAGGTTAGTTTAGTTTTAATTCCGATTTCATTCCATTGTCGTGCTTTTCTTTTTTCTCCTTTTTTTCTCTCTTTCTTTTCTTTTCTTTTTTTCTTTTTTTTCATCCCCGGTTGACGCGGTCGCCCCGGGAGACGCGGTTCCATAATGGCGGAAATAACTGTAGAATACTCATCAGCACCACTAATCTGTACTCGATGCTCAGAGCGACTAACATCAAAAGTTAAACTGGAGTTGCATTACAAGTCTACCCATGCCGTCAATCTCCTCTGGTTTTGCGCCATATGTAAAAACAAGTCCCACCCTTTTTCCAAAACCATGTCGAGCCATGTGTCTGCGTGCAAGAAGCGGTTTCAGGAGGTGCAGTCCACTAGTGAACAACACAACACAGCTTCAATACAGTCTGCTTTGCCTTGCGATGTTGACCCCGATAGGTGCCCTCCTGACTTAGAAGCCACTGAACCCGTAGCTGACATTGCTCCTCTTGGTCTTCAAGAGGTTCAGCTTAATGTCGCCTCGGTTGCTGAAAGTGTGCATAGTTCTTCAGAATCCATTTCCCAGGTATCTACAACTATTAATACGACCACCTGTCCTTCGGTGCGCCCAACTCGTGGCAGATGGACCACTTCAGAGTTAGAAGCCCTGGCTAGAGTATAAATTTCAGTCGGCAACGTTCGCGCCAAGGTAGATAGTATAGCCGCACTTTTCAAATCTCGTAGTCGAGAGGCAATAGAGAAGGCCAGACGTTTTCCTGCCTACAAGGAAATTTTGGATAACATCTCCAAATCGCAAGAGGTTTCTACCTCTGGGTCAACGGAGGTCGATTTGGCTTCAGACTCTCCCATATATTCCCATTGTAGATGGGCAGAGTCTGATCTGGTTGCTTTGGCTAGTGCTGAACTTAAACTTGGGTCATCAGTTAACATCAACCAAGCTCTCCATGACAGTTTTTCTTCCCGTTCCATCTCGGCGATCGCGCAAGCTCGTCGCCGGGAGGACTACCAGAACATTCTGTCCATGATGCGTGCAAATAGCGTAACACCTCCACCAGCTCTCCCTAGCTTCCATCAATCGGCCCCCGTTGCCCCACTGGCGCAATCGTTTTCATTAGACTTAGAAGCCACCAAGCAGGCCCTTCTAGAGGCAGGAGTGGAGAATGAAGGTCTGGCATCAGCTTTAACCGTTGGGCCCCTCTCCACGACAGACCTTAGGGACCTGTACAGGGCCTTCGGTGTCCGCATTAAAGTACCTAGATCCAAAGAGCGGACGGAGGTACAGGTGAATCATGGTACAAATAGAAGTAGTCGCCGCAGAGCGCGTTTCCGCGAACACCAAAGGCTTTATGCTCTGGGGCCGAAGGTCCTTGGAGACAACCTTTTGCTTGACGGCACTAAAGCATGCTGCTCAATGGACGATTTGCACTCTCTCTATGACGATATTTTTGGCAGTCCATCAGCCCTTGTATCTTCTCCTCTCATCACGGAGAAGAAGATTGACGTTGATGAGGGTTTGTTTTCAGTGGGTGAGGTGGATCAGGTCCTCCATAACACATCAAAACACTCCGCCCCCGGTCCAGATGGAGTATCAGTTAAGGAAATCTGTAAAATCCCTTCCGCTATCTTAACAGCAGTACTTAACAATTGGTTTGCTTTTGGGGCTTTACCTCAAGAGATGAAGGAAAGTCGCACAGTTTTTATTCCGAAATGTTCACAACCTAAAGGTCCCTCTGACTTCCGCCCAATTTCAATTTCCCCAATCTTGTACCGATTATTTTCCAAACTTCTTTTGTCTCGCCTCCAAATCTCTAGCAAATTTAATTCCTTCCAATCTGGCTTCGCAGATGACCGGTCCACCTCTTCCAACTTGATCATCCTCCAAGCACTAATGAAGTTTTTGAAAGCACAGCATCGTCCTTTCTTTGCTGTAAGTCTAGACTTGAAAAAGGCCTTCGATTCAGTTTCCCATCACGCCATTTTTTCCACGCTCGAGGCACACAAAGTGCCCCTAAAAATTCAACTCCTCTTATTGGAAATGTACACTAACTGCTCCACACGGTTCTGGTGCTCCGGCGCCACTGATAATGTCAAGGTGCCCCTTAGAAGAGGCATCAAGCAAGACGATCCTCTATCTACCTTTCTTTTTAACTTAGTTCTAGATCCCCTCCTTGACCAGCTCAATTCTTTGGGTGCGGGGGTCCATCTCACTAACTCTTCTGTTTCGGCTTTCGCTTTTGCTGATGATCTTCTTTTGATTTCCGATACTTATGAGGGCCTAAAAACCCTCATCGATCGCACGTCCGCCTATTTAAAGAATGTAAATCTAGAGATCAACCCCACAAAAACCCAGTACTTTGGTTGGCGCCCGGATCACCAGTCCAAGTGGTTTAAATACGGCCTTCCTTCCATCAAAATCAACAATGTCCAAATCCATAGTAAGCAACCCAACGAACCAATTAAATACCTCGGTCTCTCTCTATTTGTTAATAAGCCTCCTCAGGTAATCTCAGAAAAGGCAGCTGCACTACTTGAGCTGGTGGGACGGGCATCACTCAAGACATTTCAAAAAGTTCATTGTTGGCGGCAGCTGGTCCTGCCTGCATTTCTTTATGGAGCCTCCAATAGTCTTCTTCTCCAAACCGAAGCATGCCGTTTGGATCGTATGGTTCGACTTAAAGTTAAGAAAACACTACACCTTCCGCCTGGCTTCCCCAACTCCCACATTTGGCTACCTTCCAAGTGTGGGGGCTTGGGATTCATTCACCTTGAGCGCGTTGCTCAAGTTGTCCATTTTAAATCTCTGTCACGACTCCTCAGACTTAACGAACGTTTCATCTCTGAATTATTCGATGCAGTCCTAATGCCCCACTATCGGCGCCTCGCTGAGAGGTTTGAAGTTCCAGAAGGTGTTACTGATTCCAAAAATGTAACCGCGGCACTGAAGCGGGGTGCCGAGAAGTGGTGGCAACAGTACTTAGCCCGCTATGAAAACTTAGACTTATTTGCTCATCAGCACCAACCCTATGCCAACACTTGGCTTAACACAAATTCCAAACTTCTACGTGATGGGGACCGCATAAAGGCCCTGCGTTTGCGGACAAACCTTTACCCAACTCGATCACTCACTAATAAACAGAGTAGCGACGCAACTGCCCAGTTATGCAGGAGATGTGGTCTCCGAAGGGAGACCACTTTCCACATACTGCAAGAGTGCGGGTCTATTTCTCTTCCGCGCACAGAGCGCCACAACTACATCGCTAAGCAAGTCGCTCGACTTGCAAGGGAAAAACTCCCTGGGGTGGAGGTCCGTGAAGAGCCTATCTTCACTACGGACTAGGGGACTAGGCTAAAACCCGATCCCGATCTAGTCATAGAGTCAAGCTCCCAGGTACTGGTAGTAGACATAGCGGTAGTGTGGGATGCAAATGAGGGTGTCCTTACAAACAAGAACAATGAAAAGGCTTCCAAGTACAGAGTACTCCGGGCCAACTTTCCGGCCAGGAAACAATTCCTGGTGCACGGAATGGCTTTTGGTGCCCGGAGTATGCTTTGCCCATCGACCATCAAGGTGGGCAAGCTGCTTGGTCTCAGTTATTCCGACCTTTCCTGGCTAGCTTCGCGAGTGCTTCTCGGAAGCCTCATTTGTCTCGGACGATTCACCAAGAAGGTGATCATGTAGTTTTTACTTTGGGGTTTTCTTTTGTTTGATTGTCCTCGCGTTGGGTTTTCACTTTCATGAGTTTTAGGGGGCTGGCCGCTGCTTTTTTCCATCTTCGGGGTTTTTAATTTCTTCACTTCTTTCTTTCTTCCTCCTAAGTCAAACATGAACTTGCGAGGTCAAGGTGTGCTTGCTACCAAATGCGGTGAGCTCCGGCTTGCTCATTTTGGGCTCGCAAACCATGTCTTTCCCCAGCAGCGGCCATGTTCACTCTGGGTGGCATTCTTGCTACCCAGGGAAATGCATGTTTTTAGCGGACAGACGAGAACTCAGTGTCAGATTCCTCACCAATGAGGATATAGCTGGCAACATAGAAGAGTTTTATAGTACTAACGAGAAGGTGGCAGCTATCGTAATTAGGCTTAACAATATGTACACGCTGAGGGTGGTTCAGACCTACGCACCTACATCAAGCCATGATGATCAGATCGTTGAAAGCTTCTATGAAGACGTGGAATCGGCAATGACCAAACTAAAATAACACTACACTGTACTGATGGGCGAATTCAGTGCGAAGGTAGGCAAAAAGCAAGCTGGAGACCAGGTGGTAGGTGACTATGGCATAGGTTCTGGGAACAGTAGGGGAGAGTTATTATTAGGGTTCGCAGATAGAAATAATTTACGGATTATGAATACCTTCTTCCGCAAACGAGCAAACAGGAAGTGGATGTGGAAGAGCCCCAATGGTGAGACTAAAAATGAAGTAGACTTCATACGGTGCACTCACCCTGACATCGTAGAGGATGTGGAGGTCCTCGGAAAAGTCCGTTGTAGTAACCACAGATTGGTAAGGCCTCATTAATATTAGCTTAGATTTGAAAAGGGAACGGAAGAAATTAGTGAAGTGAAAGCTTCACCAGTTAGCTGCAAGAAGGAAAGTAGAGGAATTCAGGATACTGCTGCAGAACACCTGTTCGGCTATAACTGAGGAATACGATCTTAATGTTGAAACAATGAATGATAATCTCACACATATCGGTACGGAGTGCGCCGTAGTAGTAGGCGGTAGGATGGTTCCACAGGATACCGGCAAGCTATCAAAGGAGACGAAAGATCTGATTAAGAAACGCCAAAGAATGAGGACGTCTAACTCCATCGACAGAATAGAACTAGCAGAGCTATCAAAGTTGCAATAAATAAGCGCAAGGTAGCCGACATAAGGAGGTTTAATATGGAGAGAATCGAGCGTGCTGCAAAGGATGGAGGTAGCCTAAACACGGTGAAAAGGAAACTAGGCGTAAAAAACAAGATGCATGCGTTAAGAGACAAAAAAGGGCAATGCCACTATCAATATGAGAGTAGCCTAAGAGTTCTACACAAATCTATACAGTAGCCAATGTAATTAAAAGGTTAATGAAAGAAGCAGTAGCAAACAGCAATAGGACATTCCGCCAGTAAAAAAAAAAGAGGAAGTAAAGAAAGCCTTAAGAGCAATGCAAAGGGTTAGAGCAGCTGGTGATGATCAGGTAACAGCATGTCTCTCCAATTTGCCACCCAGGTAGCACACGACGGCGGGCCAATATTGGAAATCCACTGGCAAAGCGTGGCCCTAACTAGGCCCAGAGTTGCCAGTGAGCATCCGATATTGGTTGTGTCACTCCTTAGCACATCCAACAATGGCCCTGGTTGTCCGTCGCTTTACCAGTATTGGCTGAGCCCTCATTAGATCCTGGCTATCATGGGCCAGGTTAGCCAGGATTGCCCCACTGTTTGCCATTGCTGGCTGTGCCATCATCGAATCATGGCTATCATGGGCCATGTTAGCCAGTGTTGTTCCACTCTTTGCCAGAATTGGCTATGCCATTTCCGGGAGCTGGCTATATTGGCCTAGGATTACCACCGCTTATCCAGTGTTCAAAGTATACTGGCAAACGTTGGTAAACATTGTGTCATCCATTAAAATGGGTTCAAAATTAATTTTATTGTCGAGTACCATATCGGCAGTTCATAATTTTCGAACGCGCTAAAACATGCGAGTTCAAAGATTTGGTTTTATTTATTATTATATTTTAAGCGAACACTTTTGCAGTTTGTGAGCAAAGCTATCCATGATTCCGTTGGAAAAACTGCACTCTGGTTGCGCAGTGAGCAGCAATAATACGTTTAGAATTGCGATCGAAGTCCTGTTGATCAGAATTAACGTTCTGATTACACCCGAGACGCCTTCAACAAAAATCAAATAAGTTTCATTTTATTAAATTTTTGGAATAAAAAATCACTTTTTTTTATTCGCTCTAGGAATTCACTGCCGCAGTGCGCAGCTGGTGTCTGCTTCAGGGAGATCGCGATACAAACGTAATAGATTAGCGCAAGTGCATTCGCTAAACCGAAATTGTGCTCAGTTTTGGCAACGTCCAGAAACGAAGGAGTCGCCTCGCAATTTTGAATTATGCGTTGCGCTCGTGAAATATTAGGCGGGTGCTTCATAAACGCACGCGGACACGTGCTAAGCGATTCCTACGCTTCCCTACGTCGTGCCCTGTGATTGCGCCTTTCCCGTGTTTTCTGATTTGCTATTTCCTTCGTTTTCTGCAAATCGTTGTGTTGGAAATTGTTGTTTTTGACCATTTTATTCTTCTGTTGCGTAATTTGCATTGGGGGCAATATAGCTCTTGCTCACGTCCTTGCATATTTACTCGCAAGTTTTTTTTTTCTTTCGAACATGACCTTTATTGATGAAAACCGTCGAAAGTAGTTGCGAACCACAATTCAACATGCCTTTGTTTGTTTTTGCTTTTTTGCGCGAAACTTCCACACCAACAAACAATTTGAGGATTCTTCGACGACCACTGAATAAATGGACTGACAAGTGGCGTTAGACGCATGTTAACCTAGCTTGTTTGGCGCATGTACGGTACATGAAACTATGAAAGAGCGCGCATTCTGCTTGGATATTTTTTTTGCTTTATATTTTTGTTATTATGTGGTAACATTTTAAGCTATCTTGAACTAACAGAAGCCACATCATACGGCCCCACAAAATACGCGAGTGTCTCAAGTCGTTTTGGCGAAATGCATCTTGAAGCTCCAAGTTTTTCACTTCAAAATTTTCAGGCTTTTGCTGCAGCTTTGTAGCAATACTTTGACGCTTCCGTGTTTCCCATCCACTTCTCTCTTGTAGATATTCCTTTCTGTACTGCCTGTGGCCATGTGACTCATTCTCCAAAAATTCCAAACCCTTTTCACGTGTTTTGGCCTCTTTCCCTTTCTCTTTCAAGTCTTCAAGTCCAATATCTCCCCACCTGTTCTCCCGGCCATGCCCCTTTCCAGGTAGCGGGCTAACACCCCACCCCGCGAAGCGCTATTTTTTCTTTCTGGTTGTCACTTTCTCAAACCTGTTTTCCCTCGCGCGCAGCTACGCGCTTCGCTGTTCCTCCACCTCCTGGCTCGTTCACACTTGGTCATTCGGCGGCGAGAGCGAGCGGAATCCGCCGCCGCCGAAACGCTTCGTCGTTCACACTCCTCCCGGCCGTCCGGGCCAGCATGTCGCCGCTTGACAGTGAACTCTCGTTAACTCCCGAGAATAACGAGGTATCACGATATCTTTGCTGGCGCCATCTGACGACAGCCCGAATAACCTGTTATTTTCGCGCGCGCGCGCCTCTCTGCTCACCCGTCTCCGCGGCTGCTCACCGGTCTCCGCGGCTAGAACTTTTGGGCTTTCGCGCGCGCTGCTTTCGTGTTCGTAGTACGAGCCTTGATCAGCAATGGCAAATTCTGAAGAGGAGGAGATTCTCCTGATACTTCTCGCAAACTCGCTGTTGGCCGCGCGCCAACAACAGCGAGTGCGGGAGGCGCCGACGACGCTGGTGGGTGCGACCTGCGATCCTACAACGCGATGAGCTCGGCCACGCCAGCAAGTTGTTGCCACTTCTTCGTTCCCGCGACGTGGAATACTACCGAGAGTAAGTTTGGACAACACTATGCATTTTCTTTTAGTGTCCAGGTTATGTTCAGTTTAGAAGTGATCGAGTGAATAGAAGAAGCAGTGAATAAATAAATGACTAAACTCTAACTCGCCGCGGTAGTGTTGGGCTGCTGATCGCAAAATCGCGGGTTCGATCTCGTCTGGGGAGGCCGTATCCGGTGAAGGCAAACCACAAAAACGCAGGTGTGCAATCCGATTTAGCGCAGTCGAAAAATGCTCAGATGGTCTAAACTAATTTCATCGGTATCCATCTATTACGGTATCGCGTAGGGACGTCAACCCCAATACAATAAATGGAGACACGCCGCAGTGTCTGTGTTGAAGGCGCT
Source organism: Amblyomma mixtum (assembly GCF_055824585.1). Lineage (NCBI taxonomy): Eukaryota > Metazoa > Arthropoda > Arachnida > Ixodida > Ixodidae > Amblyomma > Amblyomma mixtum. The sequence continues at coordinate 6,360,665 of NC_143012.1, forward strand.
CTACTACTGAGTAGGAGCACCCGTGTTGGAACCCGGCCGGGGCGGCCTTGTTTCGATGGGAGGCTAAACTTAGTATGCGCCCGTGTGCTGTCCTATGTAAGCGCACGGCAAAGATTCCCAGGTGGTCGAAATTATTCCCGAGCCCTCCCTTACGGCATTTCCCTCTTCTTTCTCTCACTTCCTTCTCGATTCGACACCCCCCCCCCCCCCCCCCCCCCTTCACCTGCGCGTTTCAGGTGTGACCAAAAATGTCTGCCATTTACAGCACCTTTCCTTTCTGACAACTAGTTATTGTTCATTCCTTTGTTACAGCATATGGCAAATTATTGCTTTTGCTTTATTTTTCAGTTACCTAAGGATGCCTCCAAGAGTATTTGACACCCTCTTGGAGCTGGTTGGACCTGCAATCAGCAAGAGGGACACGAAGTTTCGAAAAGCAATCCCGGCAGCGCACCGACTTGCTCAAACTGTGAGGTAATAGCTTTTCTTCAACAAATGCATTAGTCCGTACACTATCATCGAAGACTGCTGCATTGTGTACATGCACATGATCTCATTGCTTGCATGAAATAATTCTTTCTTCAGGTTCTTAGCTGCCGGTGATACAATGCGGTCGTCGTCCTTCTGTTTTTTGAATGGCCGCTCCACCACTTGTGGGATTATATCTTCGACATGCCAAGCGATTTGGGACATCCTTGGCCCGATATATGTTCCGGTCCCAACAACACCTCAGGAGTGGTTGCAGGTAATCAAATAACTGGGCATACTCATGGCTACCACACCGAAACTTCTTTACGCTTTCCATCTAACATCCCTAATTTTCAAGCATCTCAGCTTGCTCCCTGATTGCTTTACGTATGAGAGTCAATTATTTCTTTCACCTCATTTTTCAGATTGCTCACGACTTTGAAGAGCGATGGAACTTGCCACATTGTTTGGGTGCGATTGATGGCAAGCATGTTGCCATTGAATGCCCTGCTAATTCCGGCAGCCTCGACAGAAATTACAAGAACTTCTTCAGCAAATCACTGCTTGCTATCAGTGATGCTTACTACAGGTACAACTCCTTGGTAGCAAACTGTGCTCTTTGCATGTTCATCAACAGGTCCATTGAAACGAAGAGCTTACTTCATTTATATTTTTGTCAATGTTGCCTTGCATAAACACCCATCACGCCCACATGTAAGGATAAAGAGGTGCAAACTTCCTTATGTGCGATAGATGCTTATAATGAACACATGAAAATAGCTCTGTGCATTGTTGCAGTGCTGTACACACTGTATCATGCATTAGCTGCCTGCCAACGTGATATGATTGAAATTCATGCACAAATATAAGTGTGGTGTGAATTGACTTGGCGTGCCTATGAAAGCACTTATATAAAGTGCACCATTTCACATCTTCATTTTAAGTTACATAAACATTCTGTGCCTGTTGTTTCATTTTTCAGGTTCATTTATGTCGAGGTTGGACACTTCGGGAGCGAGTCTGATGGCGGAGTATTTGGCCGCAGTACCCTCCACGAATCAATTCAAAGCAACCAGAGAGGTCTCCCACGTGATGCGCCACTGGGAACAGCAGGCAATATGCCTTATTTTTTGTTGGGGATGAGGCTTTTCCCCTGAAAACGTGTATGATGCGTCCGTACTCCAGGAAAAGTAAGCTTCATCAATATGTTTGCATGAGTACTTTGTTGCAGTAGCAGAAAGCACCGATCTTTGAAACTATGCTTGAGCTCTTTTTTGACAAGCACTATCATGAAACATTTAGGCCGACATGCGTTGAAGAAAGTGTGAAGTGGGATTCACCACTTCCTGTATTTCGTTCGATTTCTAACCACAAGAAAGCTAGCCAAAGGTGTTTTCCTCCGCTTTCTCCGCAGCTTGACAGCAATGTGCATGAGAGCAACGTTTAAAACCTGGCACCAGCTATCACTTAGTGGTATAATGTACTAAATTAGTAGCAGTGGTAATCATGAGCCTGGGCGAGCAGTCATACCGATGCCTCAGTGACCCAGGGCTCGCAAACCTTCTGGTTGGAGGTGCACAGTAGCCATTGCAGCAGAAAAATGGGCTGAAGGCACTGAAACAAGAAAAATGTCTGCCCGACGGAATATAGTGCTAAAATTGACCTGCGATATGCTAGTCCCACATATTCAAGGCTCATTTCTTATATAATAAACTTGTTCATTCCAAAATCATAGCTAACTTTCTTGCATGAAGGTACTATTGCAGTAGAAAATATCACTTGGCCCAATATTATGACATATTGGCTGACATGTCACTGATATATGCTGTCCATGCTGGTGTTTCATCAGAACTCTGTAGTGAATTGCTGTTGTCAGCTTGTTAATTTTTAATGTATTCAATTGTTCTCTGCTCATGGTTCACATTACAGGCCTTCATCCGCTGTTTGCCGCCAGTGGTTCTAGTGGACCACAGCCCGGCAGTCAAAGCGCTGCCCCAAGTGCTTTTGAAGAAATGCACCAGAAAAGAATATTCAATTACCGTCTAAGCCGGGCTCGCAGGGTTGTTGAAAATGCCTTTGGCATTATGGCCCAGAGGTGGCGCATTCTGCGTCGCCCTTTCAAGGCAAAAGACGAGAACATCAGAAAAATAATATCGGCATGTATTGCCTTGCATAATTTCCTGATGAAGGAGTCACATACTTCTCAATCTTCATATTGCCCGCCCGGTACAGCTGACAGCACTGATTGGCAAGGAAATGTTATTGATGGAAGTTGGAGGGCAGAAGATGGTGCAAATTCTGCATTGAGGGGCTTGCCCCACTCTGGCAGCAACTCAACCAGGTACTAAGAGCTTGCTGCTGAATGCGGGTCTTTTGCATGCCGGTGTTCAGTAATTTTTTCAGAACTGTGCTTGCATGTTGTTAAAACTTGCATCACTTGCTTCAGTAACAGTGTTTCTCTATTTGACGTGTGTTTACACCACATTTATGTTACAGGCTTGCGTATGACGTAAGGGACAGATTGTGCCGGTACCTTATTAGCGACGGCAAAGTACCATGGCAAGTGTCCATGATAAGGGGGAAATAAGATTCATCAGGTAAAATATCACATTTTTATTCGCAGATGAACCGCTTCACAGTTGCGAATAGTTGTCATGCTTCACAAGTTCGCCTCCTATTTTCATTGTCATGCATGGCACCTAATTGTGCTCAGGTGAATATAATATATTAGGTAACATAGACTCAGGAAACATATCACAGCTCTGTTTACAAAATAACTGCAAAAGATTTAATTATCAAAGAGTAATGCTTCCCTCATTTTTGGGTACATAACATTGTCGATTTCATGCATGGCATCAAGCTTCTGCACTTTGCTCAAACTTCGCAGTTTGACAGCGAGTGCCATGCAATAATGGTGTGGCAGATCTTGTGTTTGCTGTTCCGACTTCATTGATGATAATCGTTGCAGGCACGCCGAAGCTACTTGCAGATGCATATCCTCTGAAGAGCTGGAAATATAATTTTTGTGTGTAAATTACAGTTAATCCTGTTTGAAAGCATTTTCACTTTACCTTCCTGTGGTGGTCGCAAGTTTATGAGCCTTTGCTGGCTTAGGAGTGCTAGAAAGAAGACAGCAACTCAATTTAGCAAAATTTCATAAGTACACTACATGAATAGCAGCAGGCTATCATAAGGAAAATACCTTTCAATGTCCAACTGAGCGTCCAACTCGGCATCTAGCCCAGCTTCCAATTCGCTCCTTTGCAGTGACCTACGATGAAGACAACATTGCTGTTTTACCATTCTGTAATGCAGTAGTGACCAGTTTTTCTTCACCTTTCACTTTCCGCACTTGCAGGTCGTGTAGGTCGAGGTGGTCCAGCTGGACTTACAGGAGTGTGAAGGAGCTCCTGTGACTGAGGCTCTTCAATTGCTTGAGTAGCCTCTGTATGTGCAGTTCTGCAGCAGGATCATATCATCATCATCATCAGCCTGACTACACCCACTGCAGGACAAAGGCCTCTCCCATATCTCCAATTAACTCGATCCTGTGTTAACTGCAGCCATGTTATCCCCGCAAACTTTCTAATCTCATCCGCCCATCTAACTTTCTGCTGCCCCCTGGTATGCTTACCTTTCCTCGGAATCCAATTCATTACCTTTAATGACCATCGGTTATCCTGCTATCTCATTACATGTCCTGCTTGTTTCAACTGAGGTGTCACGAGCTCGTGTGTGTTCCCTGACCCATTCTGCTCTCTCCCTGTCTCTTAGCGTTACACCTATCATTTTCCTTTCCACGGCTCACTGCGTTGACCTCAACTTCAGCTGGACTCTTTTTGTTAGCCTCCACATTTCTGCCCCATATGTGAGGATCAGTAAGATACAGTTGTTACACACTTTCCTCTTGAGGCATATTGGTAAGTTGCCATTCATAACCTGAGAGCGCCTGCCGAATGCACTGTGCTCCATTCTTATTCTTCTAGTGATTTCAATCTCGTGGTCTGGAACTGCGGTCCTGCAGTAAATGTATGTATTCACTCATGCAGTATCATGTAGTGTGCCATGAAGCAAGCTTGCGTGCACCAACCAATGCTTTAGACAAGAATCTTTGCATCGTGGCTTAACTCTGTCATGAGTTCCTGTTCCTTTCTTGTCCTTGCTACCAAAAAAACTAATCATAGCAAGTGGCTTTCGTGTTATGCATGCCTTTGGGTGTTGGCACTTTTGTAGTTTGACATACTGTTTTAAAACAAACTACATTCTAGCAAAGCAAGAGAAGAAATTCTCTGCCTATTACTTATGTATATAGTTCAAGCCTGTAATTTGTAGTTTGACATACTGTTTCAAAACAAACTACGTTCTAGCAAAGCAAGAGAAGAAATTCTCTGCCTATTACTTACGTGTATAGTTCAAGCCTGTAACAAAGAAATTTTTTTCTACACTGAGGTTACTTTTGACTCCACCTGATGCCTGTAATGACAACGCTTCTATTACCCCCCTCTATTGACATGTGAGTTGAAGGTAAAGTGTGTGTTCAGTTCAGAGTACAAAAGAAAGCTTTGGCTTCAAACAGTACTGCAGACCTACTTAACACACATGTAGTGAGTGCTGTTTAATGTGAAAGGAGTGGTGAATGCCTACCTGCTTCAGGGCATATTGAAGTTAGTTACGTGTACAGGCTTTGTCAAATAAAATATATAGCTCAAATGATCTGACTTGCTTTCGTGCTGTGCCATGCGGCTTCTTTGCCGTGATCTTCCGTGTTCCAAATGTCTAGTAGGGGAGACAAACTTTTGTTTGCACACTGAATTCATTCTGGATCTCCAAGGGTTCAGCATGCCCCAAAACACGCCTCAGAAATGAATCATAGGGGCTGTATATTGTTGACAATGGCTGTATTTGTGTCCTTCAGAACATGCTTCATGTGAGGTTCCCATTCATATTAACGCTCACACAGTGCTAATAGTTGAAAGTAGTGTTATAACTCACTCTTGTACAGTGGCAAATCTCACATTGCTGCAAAGGCTGAAAAAGTTTTAAGAAGACAAAGCATTTATTAGCCAAGTTCAAGCACAGCAATACGACATGGAGTCTCTAATATCTTGCACAAGATATAGAGTTGCATTGAAAAAAGGGGTGTTCTGCATCAGTGCATTCGCGTGAAGGCACTTCATGCTACAAATCAACAGGACCATTCAATATGAAAAGGAAAACCATATTGCAGAAAAAGAAGGAATTTTTGTTAATTCATATTAAATTCGAAAATTAGTTTCCAATATTATACACAAGGAGGAAAACTAGCTAAGAAACAGGAAAAAGTGTGCTTGTCACACATAATGATAGAGTAATAAATAATTGAATGCCCAAACTTCGATTCATATTGAGAGAGCCTGTTGTGTCAGTTCACTTTCGGTAGGTTACCTAGAGGGGTTGTCAACATGAGAAAAGCATTCTGCTGTAGTATTGACATAACTGCAGTAACATGTCCACAGTAATGTTAGTGGTGTAGGAAAGTACATTCTCGTTTCTCTGTTGGAGTATGCAAACCCTTATCTGAGGCATATGTCCCTCAGCTACTGCCCAATTCCAAAACACGCAACAGATTTCAAGACAAACAGCATGATTACTGAACTTACATTGGTTGCCGTGAAACTGGCTCTATAATAACCATCATGGAGTCAAAATGTTTCCACTTTATGACTGGGATGTCATTCCTTCCTGCACCACTTTTCATTTTGTTTTTTATCTGATTGTGGCACTTAAGAAAAGTGTCTTTTAAGTTTTTAAATTTCTTCTGGCAGGTCATCCCTGGAATAAAGAACTCATGTTCACACTATTTCTTAGCTATATATGCATGCAATGATCTGGTTTTGCATCGATCCACAAACATGCAGCATATACCATAGGCATGGCAGTGACCGTAAAGGAAGCCTTGGCTGCGCGAACATTGTAAATCGGCAGCAAAAGTTTACGGGATGCATGCTCTCAGAAAAGAAATTATTCTAGCTCTGCCTCGTCACCCAGTCCCGTAGTGTTACCAGCTGACGAGTGTGCACGTCCCCTCATACGTTGAGACATTTCAGGTGACGTAGATTATGTGGCGATACCGAAATAATTTTTTTTACGCGTACTCGCGTACCGCAAAATTTTCCTGGCGGTTAGCGGATGGTTAAAAACACAAACGTAAAATCTGGGCTTCGCGCACAACCGCGATGACAGCGGGGGCGCGTACGCGTTCTGCTGTTCGCAGTGATTTTCATCGTGATTGTACATTCCACAACACATGCAGTTGGTTTGCGGTTCTTGAATGTATTGCACTTAAAACTTGATGTACTGATTCGTTTCCGCGCGTTTGGCGAATTCATTGAGCTTTCGAGGAAAGGTACCCAGCCAAGCAAGCGTAAGCAGAACACCATCCGCATTCCGAGAGACTCAGCTGTGGGCGAGCCACAGGTTTTTATGCATCGTTATAATCCGGTAATAATAAGTGGTTCATCTGAGGAAATATTCGCCTGCTTGCTAACAAAGTTTTCAAGAAGCCATTACCGTTAGCACGCATATCGCGGCATATTACCACTTCACCGAAGCTACGCACGCCATCGGACAGCTCATCGGACAAGTTTGGTGACGGGAAAATGCACACTAAATCCCTCGCAAGTTGATGGCGTGAGTAACCCATGCACTGTGGCAACAAACTGGGACATACTCTGTGCGGGCATAGTAAACAAGAGGTGCGTACGTACCGCTCATGCCGAGTTCGGCGCCGATCTTGTTCCAAAGGTCATCCTTTAGAAGATTGTTCTTGTGTTCTGGATGCCGCTTGTCGTACAGAACCGAATAATTTTTCACTGCGTCGATGAGCATTTCGGTTGTGGCTGGAGATATGGCCATGGAAGCACTCGCGCACACCGACGCCATATTGCAAACTGCCGGGGCCCGCGGGTGCCGTCCTATTGGCTGATGGCAGTCGGCGGATTTTTTCCGCCGGCGAAAATCGGTCCTTGACCGAACGGGCATTCCGCGGCGTATTTCGGCGGATTCTCTCCCGCGGCAGCGGATTCCGCTCTCGCTCGCCGCCGAATGCCCAAGTGTGAACGAGCCATCCCTGTCTCCACCTTTCAGCTCGAGGACTTTTCTCGGAACCGCAAAACCTGTGTAAAGGAAAATTCCTCTCTCCCCTCCAGCCAACCCCCCACCCCCCCACACCATCGTCTCCACTGCTCGTCTTGGAACCGCGCGACTCATCACAATAAGACATTCTTGACTGCACGGCGGAGCTCAACCACGTGCAAACCAACGCGACGAAAATGCATGCACACTCGAGCTAGCACCGTTCATAGTCTGCGCACGCGAAAAGCCACACTCATATATTAGGAGAGCTCCGACGCTGTTCGTACCGCCTGCAAGATCTTTTGTAAGTACTAAAACTCTTTTATCTTGATATACGTCTGGAAGTTAAAGTGGTTTTTGTAGTAAATGTTGCTTTGACTACATGCGCCTTTATTTTTTAGGCAGGAGAAGAGAGCGAGCCAAAAAGCACGAGGACGACTTCTGTGTACCCACTCTCATTGCGAAATGGCTTGCTTGACGTCGTGCGCAGTGGAATTGTGGCCGAATGGTGAGAATTTAATTTTTCGTCTTTGGTGAGATGAACTCACTAAAGATTCACTACTTTGGCTAACAGCGGGTTTGAACTCATATGAATTGAGATAGGATGCATTCGGGAATATGTCCTTTACCGCTTATGCACGACGGAAATCAGAACCGCTTAATTAATTTTCCACTTCAGACTAGTTGGTAAGGATATGTGTAATACTTCCGTAGTGTTTCTTTTTGCCTTCTACTCTTGCAGACTCAATAGAAAATCCGCAATTACTGGTTAAAGCTTTTGCCCAAGTTCTCTCGCAATGAAAAAGGGCATTACTCTGGACTATCAGACTAGTATTTTTGTGTGGTTTTCAAGTTGCAGTTTCGAATCCAACTATAGCATGCATGCGAAGCAACTAAGGTAAAACAAAGGTGCCCTGAGTTCCTTGCGTTCAGCGTATTTCGTCAAAAGTCGCAAGCCGCATTTTTGACCCCATTAAATAAAACTAATCAAAAATGTTGTTTTGACGTCCATGTGGAAGAGACGCTACAACCTGTGCATATTTACTGGAATAAAAAATTACCTCGCAATTTAGAGACACAAGTTATGATATTAAAACAAAATAATACATTAATCTGTTTTCAATATCACATTAATTTCCTTATCTCGCATTGAGTATATTTACTGGGAGTGCGACACGACGCATTAAACTAAATTAAACCATTTGGTGTAAGGGAAGTTTAGTAAATTAAATTCCACTTTGTGCAACAAATGTGGGGCTGGTTCTTAAGAATAAATTAAAAATTATCCTGTAAAATATGTTGCTAGTGTCTTCACGATTACTGTGTTTCACAAAATTCGGTGTTATCTTTGTTATGTTTGTTTTTGTTCTGTGATGGCCATAATTCAACTTACCATGACATCATGCATCTCTTTGCACGCTTGGCACTTCGTGAGGCCATCGTGCAAGAACTGGACGAGGAATTTGTTTGAATGCAGTCCAGCAGCCCCCTTGCAAGTGGAGTGCAACGATTACTTCGGATATGACTGATCAGTTCACTGGAGGACAGCTCCGTTGAGCGCTTTTTGGATGTCTTAGCCGTGCCGCAGCAGCTTGCCGAGATGCTTTGTCCAACCTGATCGGCACTCACCAAACTTGAAAATAAATTGTTTTCCCACAGCCTCTGCCACCATGCTCTTGGGCCCCTTTTCTTTACTCCCCAGGGTGGCTGGTGGTAGCGCAAACCATCCTGTGTGCGCTAGAAGCGTGATTCTTGTAACTCAAAGCAATAAACGGGTCTTTTTTCTGGAATTCTTTCGCACCCTCATTTATGAATATTTGCTAGGTAGAATGTTATGTATGTATACATCTATCCACAGTGCCGGTCATTGGCGAGTGGGTTAATTGCATGTGCCAGCGTTCGAAAGCTGGATGCCATTATTCGAAAGCTGGAAACCATTATTCGAAAGCTGGATGCCGATATTCGAAAGCTGGAAACCATTATTCGAAAGCTGGCTACCAATGTTTGAAACTTGGCTACCAATGTTTGAAAGTTGGATGCCAGTATGAGACCTTTGCTGGTCCATGCTGCAGAACGAACATCGGGACTGCGTTGGCCGCTTGATCGGCCGAGCGTTGGCCCAAAACTGGCATGAAAGTAAGGCCAATGTGTGAAGTGGTAGCGCTCGGCCCAAATGCCAGTGTAGGACCGATGTTCGTGCCAAATTTTGCCAACACTTGCGCGACGTTCGGCCAATGTTGTTGTGCTGCCTGGGCAGCTGCAGCCACCGTATCCCCGCCAAATTCTTAATCTCATCCGCCCACCTAACTTTCTGCCTCCCCCTACTACGTGTGCCTTCTCTTACAATCCACTCCGTTACCCTTAAGGACCAGCGGTTATCTTGCCTTCGCATTACATGCCCTGCTCAAGCCCATTTCTTCCTCTTGATTTCAACTAGGATATCATTAACGCGCGTTTGGTCCCTCCCCCACTCCGCCCTCTTCCGATCTCTTAACGTTACACCTATCATTTTTTTCCCTTGGCTCGCTTCGCTGCGTGGTCCTTAATTTTGCTGAGCACTTTTTTGGTAGCATTCACGTTTCTGACGCATAGGTCTGTAGACGTTTTCTCTTCAGGGATATCGGTAAACTGCCATCCGTGATCTCAGAGATTCTGCCATATGCGTTTCACCCCATCCTTATGCTAGTTATTGCCCTTATGCTAGTTATTGACATATTCTTTTACTACTTGCTGCATCTAGCTACCAATTTTGTACTGCTGTTCCCTTGCCAGACTTATGACCATGACTTTGGTTTTCTGCATGTTAATTTTTAGCCTCACCGTTCTGCTCTGCCTTTCTAACTCATTGATTGTGTTTTGCACTTCATGTTCTGAGTGACTTAGCAAAACAATGTTATCAGCGGATCGCAGATTACCTAGGTATTCTCCATTAACTCTTATTCCCAACTATTCCCAATTCAGTCCTCGGAACGCCTCCCGTAAACAGGCGGTGAAGGGCACTGGCGAGACCGTCTCTCCCTGACAGACACCCTTCCTGATTGGAACTTTATTGCTGACTTCATGGAGGACTAGGGTAGCTGTGCAGTCGTTATAGATATCTTGCAATATTTGCACGTAGCACTCTCATCCACACGCAGATTGCGCAATGCCTGCATGACAGCTGATGTTTTCACTCAGTCAAATGCTTTGTTCTAATCAACGAAGGCTATAGTAGGGGTCGTTTATATTCTGCTCATTTCTCTATCACCTGATTGAAAGCGTGAATAATATGGTTTATTGTCGAGCATCCTTTACTGAAGCCTGCCTGATCATTTGGTTGATTAAAGTCTAAAGTTGACCTGACTCTATTAGCGATTACCTAAATAAATACTTTGTAGGCAAAGGACAGTAAGCTGATCGGTCTGTAATTCTTCAAGTCCTTCACGTCCCCTTTCTTATGAATTAAGATAACGTTAGCGTTCTTCCAAGATTCTCGTACGCTCGAGATCACAGGGTATTGCGCATACAGGGTGGCTAGTTTTTCTAGCACACTCACTCCTCCGTCCTTCAAAAAAATCTGCTGTTACCTGATCCTCACCACCTGCTTTCCTACTTTGCATTGGTCCTAAGGCTTTCTTTACTACCTCCTTCGTTACTGATGGAGTGTCCCTTTGCTGTGCTCTGCTGCCTCTCTCGCTAACGTTCTGATTACGTTAGCTAATGTATAGATTCGTGTAAAACTCCTCGCCTACTTTAACCATCTTATCCATATTGCTAATGACATTGCCATCTTTGTATTTCAACGCACGCTTCGGCGGTCCTGGCTGTTCCTGCGGCCATGGCTGCCGGTTCCTGCGGCCGGTCGGAGGTATTTCGGCCGTTTCTTCCGCTTGGGATTGTCCACCCATTGCCCTGCTGTGGTCAGCCGCGGCGCCTGCCCTAGTCTGGAAAACACTCGGTTTGTCCGGCCTACGGCGCTGGGAGTCTGAGGTGGGCCGTTTCATCGCACTCCCGCGCGCTGTCGTGTCCTCGCTAGCTCCCTTTTCTGGGGCACTGGCTTTTTTTGGCCGCGTTTTTCCCGACGCTGGATCTCCGGGCCTCGCGCTGAGCCTTAGCCCTAGCAAGGCGTAGGGCCGTTGCCGCCCCCTCCCTGGGCCCCCGGTGTTCACAATTCTCCACCGCGTTTTTTCTTTAGAAAGAGGACACTTCATGTGTCGATGGAATTGTACAACCAGGTCTGGGGTGCGGCTTGATCTCGGTGACTAGAACCGAGGACGCACTTCCTCACCAGAGCAGGATTCGGCCACCCTGGTGTAGTACTTGGCCGAATCCTTCTTTGACCAACTCAATTAACCCTCGGCCCTCAGTCCCCAGCGGCTGCGGAGCAACTGACCAAGGCGGCGGTCAGGCCTGTGACGCAGCGGAGGGTGCTAGGAATCGTTAGCTCCGGGCAGGCCGCCATTGGAAACTGAACCTATTAACGTTTAACGCAAGAACCTTATCCAGTGAGGCTAGTTTAGCAGTTCTGTTGGAGAAATTAGCGGGTATTAAATGGGATGTTAAAGGGCTTAGTGAGGTTAGGAGTACAGATGAGGTGTATACAGTCCTAAGGGCGGGCACGTACTGTGCTTTCGTGGATTAGCAGAGAGACGAGAACTAGGCGTGGGATTCCTCATCGATCATCATATAGCTGGCAACATAGTAGTTTTATAGTATTAACGAGAGGATGGAAGCTATCGTAATTAGGCTTAATAAAAGGTACAAGCTGAAGGTGGTGCAGGCCTACGCGCCTACATCAAGCCATGATGACCAGATCGCTCAAAAGCTTCCATGAAGACGTGGAATCGGTAATGACCAAAGTAATATCACAGTACACTGTACTGATGGGCGACTTAATGCGAAGGTAGGCAAGAAGCAAGCTGGAGACCAGGGGGTAGGTTACTATGATGTAGGTTCTAAGAATAGCAGGGGGAGTTATTAGTAGAGATAGGAATAATTTGCTGATCATGAATACCTTCTCCCGCAAACGAGCCAACAGGGAGCGGGCGTGGAAGAGCCGCAATGGTGAGTCTAAAAATGAAATGGACTTCATACTGTGCGGCCACCCTGGCATCGTAGAGGACGTGGTGGTCCCCGGAAAGCTCTGTTGTAGCGACCGCAGAGTGATAAGATCTCTTATTAGCTTAGCTTAGGTTAGAGTAAATTAGCGAAGCGGAAGTCTATTAACGAGTTAGCAATAAGAGGGAAGGTAGAGGAATTCAGGATTTTGCTGCAGAACAGATTTTCCGCTTTAACTCAAGATGACGACGTAATATTGAAACAATGATCGATCATCTCACAGATATCATGACGTAGTGCGCCGTAGAAGTAGGCGGTAGGTTGGTTTGACAGGATACCGGGAAGCTATTTCAGTAGACTAAATATCTGATGAAGGAACGCCAAAGAATGAGGGTGTCAAACTCCACAGACAGAATTTAAGTAGTAAAGCTCTCGGAATTTATACCCAATAATCAAGTGGTGCAGTAGGGAAATCAGAGTCATTAGTGCTGACAAATTCAACACGAGAAAAAGCAAATCCAAGGATCCAGTGAAGAACTGCAGGGTCAACGTTCAGCACACTTAATTAATGTAATAGTAGTTCATGTTATAGTTCTTAGCCTCATCGAATACTTCACTAAAGCCAAGAAAGATGCAGTAAGTTGAAAAGCTGAGTCCAAATAGAAGTAGAAGCCGTAAGTGAAGGAAAGTAGTTGAATGCCAAAAGAGAAACTTTTGGAAGCCTTACTCAGAGAGAGGAAATTGTTATCCTCCAAAAAATTAACAAGATGTGCAAACATATATATATATATATATATATATATATATATATATATATATATATATATATATATATATAATATATATATCATTGTTTTGTATGCTATTGATCTGAAAGATATTGGTCAATGGTTAGATGGATTATGTTTATCTTCGGCTTTATGTACTGGTATGACCAGCAGCCTTGCAGTCTTCAGTAGTACACCATGATGATACGATTGTGAGAGTATGCATTTCGTGGTGATAGAACTATACCCTTCAGCATTCCGTATAAGTTTGTCATTTATAACATCAATTCCACTAGAAGAGGTTAGCTTCAAATCGATAATCGGTACGATTCCTTGCGAGTCGAGCATGGTGAGTTCATCGCGAAATGATCGCACAGTTTGAGATCGGGATATTGGATGAGATTGGATGAAGAAGGAAACGACTCTACGGAAGTATCATTTAGTACAGTAGAACAGAGGTGGTCGGGAGCAGATTCCGCGGTGGTGGCAAAAACGACGCTTTATTAGTGTTTCCATGTATCATTATGTTCCAGAAGCGTTTGGATTAGTTGTCATAATGTTCAGGAGGGTTACTTTAAAGAAGGTGGATTTAGTCGACTTCACTATTCGTTAATGTGCTGAAGTAGCGACATCGCTCACGGCAACTCCCCGTCGCCCGTGCGAATGTGCCAGTCCGTAGCAAAAGATGTGCTAACCCTTGACCCCATCGCTCAGTCTCCAGGAGGGGGAGGAGCCTTAATCTCCACTTCTCCCCCGCAGTCGGCTGCTATGGCCTTTTGTAACAATGCTGTTTGTGAGGTTGTCGTTTACTATTTCTTCTATGCAAACGGTGACTGCGTAACATTCGGTAGTGAAGATGGATGCAAACTGTGAAAGTCGTGGTGTTTCGTCGCAATTCCTTAATAATGCTGTGCTGCCAACGCGAACTTTTGTTTTCGAACCATCAAAGCAAAATCCGCAACCCCCCCCTCCCTCCCTATTTTACCTCGAGTGCAAGGAATTCCTGTATGCCATGTTCTTGTGGAGTTTGTTTTTTGTGGAATTGTGTAAGAGTGACACGACATATTCCAGGAAAATTGTACCACGGAGGTAGTGGATCTCGTCTTTTTGTTACACCAGGTAATGCGTCCAGTACACCGAGATCATGGCACATATCTTCATATCGCAAGAGCAATGGCCTTGTAGCTTGCAGCTTGTTGTTGAATACTATTCTTGAAGCACAGTTCGTTAGAATTGGATAGCAGATGTGCTTGGGTACAGATTGTATTTTAGGAATATATGAACTAGTCGGAGCGGTTAGTCTAACTTCAAGAAGTTCGTTTGTTTCTACATAGAGGCTGGCTATGTGAGATGCTCTGTATGCTCCGCATGAGACGCGTAGCCCTAGGTTATGTACTAGATCAATTTTTTTTAGGTATACGGTATCATTAAATACCGATTTGTTGCTGCTAACAGTACTGCTAAGCTAGCCTCATTGGATAAGGTTCAAGCGTTAAACGTTGCGAGATTGTTAAGCCTGAATAGGGCTTAGTGAGGATAGGGGGACCGATGAGGCGTATATAGTAATAAAGGGTGGGCATGAAAGGTGCTATCGTGGATTAGCGGAGAGACGAGATCTTGGTGTGGGATTCCTGATCAATTATGATACAGGTGGCTGCATAGAGGAGTTGTTTAGTATTAACGAGAGGATGGCAGCTATCGTAATTAGGCTTAATAAGATGTACAAGCTGAAGGTGGTGCAAGCCTACGCGCCTACATCTAGCCATGGTGACGCGATCGTTCAAAGCTCTTATGAAGGAGTGGAATCGGAAATGAGCAAAGCAAAGTCAAAGTGCACTGTACTGATGGGCGACTTCAATGCGAAGGAAGGCAAGAGGCAGGCTGGAGACAAGGCGGTAGGTGACTATGGCATAGGTGCGAGGAATGGCTTGGGAGAGTTATTAGTAGAGTTCGAAGATAGAAATTATTGACAAATCATGAATACCTCCTTCCGCAAACGAGAAAACAGGAAGTGGACGTGGAAATGAAATAGACCACATTATGCGCTCACCCTGGTATCGTGGTATCGTAGAGGATGTGGAGGTCCTCAGAAAGGTCCGTTGTAGCGACCACAGATTGGAAGGTCTTGTATTAGCTTAGTTTTGAGGATGGTACGCAGGGAAGTAGTGAAGCACCAGCCCATTAATGAGGTAGCGGTAGGAGGGAGCGTGGAGGGATTCAGGATTTCGCTGCAGAACAGATATTCCGCTTTAACTGAGAAAGACGACCGTAATGTTGAAACAATTAACGATAATTTCACATCTATCGCTACGGAGTGCGACATTGAAGTATCCGGTAAAATGGTTCTACAGGATGCCAGCAAGCTATCTAGGAGACGAAAGGTCTCCTAAGATAGACGAAAGACGAAAAGGGCGAAATAAACGCCAAAGCTTGTGGTCGTCTAACTCTACATATAGAATAGAACTAGCAGAGCTATCAAAGGTAATGAATAAGCGCATGGTAGCCGACATCAGGAAGTTTATTAGCATGGAGGAAATCGAGCGTGCTCTAAAAATTGCAGGCAGCCTAAAAGCAGTGAAGAGAAAGCTAGGCGTAGGTAAAAACCAGATGTATGGGATAAGACACAAAGAGGGCAATGTAATTAGAAATATGGATAAGGTAGTTAAAGAAGCCGAAGAGTTTTACAGAAATCTATGCAGTAGCGATTGTAATCAGAATGTTACTGAGAGAGGCAGTGGAGCACAGCAATGGGACATCCCGCCAGTAACGAAGCAGGAAGTAAAGGAAGCCTTAGGAGCAATGCAAAGAGGGAAAGCAGCTGGTGAGGATCAGGTAACAGCAGATTTGTTGAAGGACGGAGGCGAGATTGTGCTACAAAAACTAGCCACCCTGTATACGCAATGCCTTGTGACCTCGAGAGTACCAGAAGCTTGGAAGAACGCTAACATTATCTTAATTCATAAGAATGGAGACGTTAAGGACTTGAAGAAGTACAGACCGATCAGCTTATTGTCCGTTGCCTACAAGGTATTTACTAAGGTAATCGCTAATAGAGTCAAGACAACCTTCGACTTCAGTCAACCAAATGATCAGGCAGGCTTTCGTAAAGGATATTCGACAACAGACCACATTCACGCTTTAAAAGGGGATAGAGAAATGCGCAGAATATAACCAACCCCTATATATAGCCTTCATTGACTACGAGAAAGCATTTGACTCAGTGGAAACCTCAGCTGTCATGCAGGCATTGCGGAATCAGGGTGTAGAAGAGTGTTATGTGAAAATATTGGAAGATATTTATAACGATTGCACAGCTACTATAGTTCTCCATAAAGTCAGCAATAAAATTCCAATACGGAAAGGTGTCAGGCAAGGAGGCACGATCTCGCCAATGCTCTTCACTGCCTGCTTACAGGAGGTATTCCGGGGGCTGGAATGGGAACAGTTGGGGATAAGAGTTAATGGAGAATACCTGAGCAATTTGCGATTCGCTGATGACATTGCTTTGCTAAGCTACTCAGGACATGAACTGCAAAGCATTATCAATCAGTTAGACAGGCAAAGCAGAACGGTGGGGCTAAGAATTAACATGCAGAAAACCAAAGTAATGTTCAACAGCCTAGCAATAGAACAGCAGTTCGCAATTGGTAGCGAGGTGCTGTAAGTAGTAAGAGAATATGTCTACTTAGGGCAGGTAGTGACCGCAGATCCGGTTCATGAGAGGGAAATAACTAGAAGAATAAGAATGGGGTGGCAGATTCTCTCAGATCATGAATGGTAGCTTACCAATATCCCTGAAGAGAAAAGTATACAACAGCTGTATATTGCCAGTACTCACCTATGGTGTAGAATCGTGGAGGCTGACAAAGAGGGTTCAGCTTAAGTTAAGGACAACGCAGCGAGCAATGGAAAGAAAAATGATAGGAGTAACGTTAAGAGATTGGAAGCGGGTGGAGTGCATGAGGGAACAATTGCGGGTTAATGATATCCGGGTCGAAACCAAGAGGAAGGGCAAGTAATGCGAAGGCAAGCTAACCGCTGGCCCTTAAGGGTAACGGAGTGGATTCCAAGAGAAAGCAAGCGTAGGAGGGGGCGGCAGAAAGTTAGGGGGGGGGGGGGGGGGGCTTGTGGGAGGTTGTGGGCAGAGTATTAGTTTGTATTCTCCTGGTTATGTTCTCTTCATATTTGCTGAGACTTTTGTGAGGAAGGGGATGTTCTCTTCTTCTGACCGTTTTGTACTTCGTAATTTCTGCATAGCTTAGTAAGGGTGAGAAACGCTGAGTGCCAGATGTTTAGAGGAGAGCTCAAGCAGCTGTGTTGGCCGCCTCATTGCACGCTGTTGAGAGGTGCCTTGGCGTCCAAAATATCCGGGAATTCGGAGGATTAGAAGTTTCAAAAATTTTCCAACACGGCCACACAACCACTGTTGTAACAGCGTAGCGCTGCTTGTGAATCGTTCATAATCGTTGCCTCGCTATTCTTGGATATCGCTAGTGCGATAGCTTCCGATGTTCTTCTTGAGATCAATGAAGCCGCAGCATCAGTTCAGAAGCGTTGTCGTTTCAGTGTAATGCAGGGAGTCCAAAACCGTGCTAGGCTGGTCTTGTAGCCGCTGTCGATGAAATGGTCTGAGCAATGACACTCGCGCTCGGAAAATATTCATGATCCCAGCGTAGCACGGACCCATGGATGTCCTCTGGAGATTGGTATAAAATCTCGTCAGAGGAACACACGGCGTGTCACATGGAATCGCACAATCGAGGCACACACTAACGCGCTGTTGCAACATTTTTTTTTAGTTTTCCAAATGCTATAGACTCAAGCCGCAAGGAATCGTATGCACCGTATGCTATCTGCGCTACTGGAAAGACTAGCCCGATCCGCTACCCTACTGGAAAGACGCACCGAGGCAGCTGTAGCAGGGGCGCGCCGAGCTAATCTGCTGTCCTGGAAACATTTGGCGGGATGGCTACGAAGACCCTATTTCAAGCCCTGTAACAAATGTGTGCAGGCGTTGGTGACGTGAGCGCGGCGTTGGTGACTGGACGTGCAGGACGTGTGCTCCACGCAGCTGCACGTGAAGCTTTGGAAGGCATGACTCACCGTTCCCGAGGACAGGAATGCGGTGAGCACATCACACATTTCAGCCTATGTGAGAATGTGAGTGTCAGCTAAATGGTTTGTAGCAGCAGCACGAGCACGGACAGCAGGGCAAGTAGCTGCACAACGATGGAAAGCGAAATTTTCTTGGATGCCTAGAGTATGTGCACTCCCCGTAATGGCACACTTGTGTTGTAGCCATGTTGCTCATGAACTCTCACAAGGCACCCATTTTTGGTTTATTAAAGGACCAGTCATGCTCGTCAGTCGGAGATCCGAATTGAATTCTGCATGATTGCTGAACTGTGTTTCACATCTTGCAGTCCCATGATGCTAGGAGATGTGAAAAAAAAACACTAAAACAGATGCCTAGCTTTTATTTCGAAGGTTACCATGTCTGAGCGATGAGCTTTCGATGACAGTATGATACTGGTAATTATAGGGCAAGAAAGGAACGCGGTTTCGCGTCGAGTACTCACGTGACGCGCAGTCTTCCCAATTGGCTTACGCGAGTATGGAGCGAAAGGCATTTCGAAACTGCTAGAAATATGGCAATCCAACGTGCTGGTGTACTTTCTCAAAGGATTTTTGCAACGCCTAGTTTGTAAAATGTAAAGCCCGGGGTTCGTCAGTTTAGCTGCTTTTTGCATCCTGTAGAATGAAAGCTGGTAGCAGGTTACACCCTGTCTTTTAGGTTCTTTTCCCTTGTACGGACTTGTTCGTGGACATTGACCGCCCCGTGGAAACGTTCTTCGCTGCAATCAGTCTCATATCCTTTCGTTCCCAGGTTCTTTCCGCGGAGAAAGAATTCCTTGTTGGTAGAGGCAAAACGTAATTCGGTTGGTAACGGCTTATGAAGTGTAGGAACATAACTATTCAGAAAAAGACATTCATTTAGGCAGCCTCAATCTGCCATTACGTTTGTGGCGCTCCCATTGGTATTTCCCCTTTCGGCGGTAGAACTTCTATGGAGGCGAAATTCCAGAGGCCCGTGTATAGTGCACTGTCAGTGCGCGTTAAAGAACGCCGGGTGGTCGAAATTTCCAGAGCCTTTCAGTACGGTGTCCCTCATAGCTTGTGTAACTTTCGGACGTCTAACCCCCCTAAATCAAAAGTTCTGCACTTTTCAAAAGTAGATTTTTTGACTTAGTTTTTCGACATAGGACTCTCATTGGTGTAGCGCATCAATATATAGCTCAGACGTGCTAACTAGTAGGCTGGTTAAATAATACTAACCAAATTCTAATTATTACTGCCAGTCTCTTCATTTATTGCGTGGAGTGTAGCCCCCCTGTAAGTATTATCCACATCTGTTTTCGGATTTTGAAATCCTAGTTACGCTGTAGCCCTCTCCTCTTCTCTGCTGTCTTCGTTGTTTAGCGCTATGATGTATTGCCCAACAAATTTTTGTGATTTAGAAGAGCTACCTGCCCTCTGTGGACTGCTTTCCTTGCAATACTCTCGAAAGCCCATGTATTTTGGCCGATGTAGACCAAATTCGTTCGGCCACAGCGACGAGTGTAATGGTATTTTCGAAAACTATGGATATTATTTACGGTTGGCTACACGCCTTTCAGTAAATAATGAGCCTAACAGTAATTGTTATAAAGGTGACTACTCAGTTATAGTTATCCAGCTTACTAGTTAGAACGTCTTAGGTGTACTGTGATGCACTAAACATATGTGAATACTGTGCGAAAAAAGTGCTGTTTTAATTTGGCAAGCTTATTTTTAAACATTATATGTCTGAGACAAAGCACCTGGTACTATATTCTTCTCGTTTCTATTTTCATCGTTCCGTGTTCATCGACCGCTATGCTCTTGTAGCTGCACACTTTGCTGGAACAAATGAATCGCTTTGGGGATGCGCACGAACTGAGAAAGCGAAGTAGTGGGTCACCATCGGGAGAAGAGCGAGTTTCCGTGGGCAAATTCAAAAACTTGGTGAGTGTGCACACGACTACAAGCTGTACTAGAGCAGGGCAGTATTGTAACCCAATGGCCGGCCGCATGCCAAAATAATGATCACATATTGCAAGCATCCCGTCAAGGATTCCTCCACGTCTCGGCAGTGCAGGTCGAAAACCAGAGATCAGCCAACGTAGTACCAGCACGATAGCAGCTCTCTGGGAAACCGCAGCAGGGCGGCCAGCGCCAGCCCTGTACGTGGGAAAAAAATACCAGGGCAATGGGAGGGCTCTGCTACCTGATAGGTGAGCTGGGCAGACCGGGTCTTCCACCTTTTACAGGGTCGCTGTAAGTCCGGCGAACGCGATCAATACTAACAAACTCCCAAATATACTCAACCAGAGCATGATTATGCTCTCAGAAAGGAGGGAGAAAAAAGCTTTACAGTATCGCTCTCCAGCAAAACTGGCGTACGTCGACGCTGTGGAATGAAGCAGTCGGGAAGCGTGTGCAATAGCAGTCGTGAACGGGAACGTGCAACCCTGCTCGAGACTCACCGTATACCGGGTCCCGCACCCAGTCGAGGCAGATTAGGTCATTGTCTTAACGATTGTGCAAACTAAAGCCGATTAGATCCGATCAGTTTCCAAATCATCCATACGCAGTTTAACAGCACGGCAGATTCGCGCACCTTCCCACCCTATTCTGCTAAGTGCCCCTCCCCCTCACCCGACAAATTACCCTCCTCTGGGTTGCTGCGCACTTCAACACCACCGCCCACTACTACACCCGCCGCCGCGGTGGCTATGGTGCTCGGCTGCTGACCCGAAAGACGCGGGTTCGATCCCGGCCGCGGCGGCTGGAATTTCTTTGGAGGAGAAATTCTAGAGGCCCGTGTACTGTGCGATGTCAGTGCACGTTAAAGAACCCCAGGTGGTCGAAATTTCCGGAGCCCTTCACTACGGCGTCTCTCATAGCCTGAGTCGCTTTGGGGCGTTAAACCCCATAAACCAAACCAAACTACTACACCCGAACACTTGACAACAAGGACGAGGGAGTCTACCCCCCCGCCTTCGCTCTCAACGCCAAAGAAACTATGTACGCCAATCGTGAAATCATTCTAACCGCCGTGACGCCTAGTCTACCCCGACACGGCCAAGGACTGCTGCGAAGAGCAACCAAAAGTAGAAAGCATCGCTGCAAGCTACACAGCACCCTCCGTTTTAGCTGTACTGCCTGAATCGGGACGTACAGGAAATAGAGTAGTTACAATTGAAGCATTACTGCTTCCGAAACCATGGGCAGCGGGAACTGCACCAGTAAATATACTAACCGAGAGAACGACAAAATGCAGCACATACTTCTGTTTATTTCTGTGCATGCCAGCAGGAAAACACTGTCACACGAATGCAGGCGCTGTTGCTTCTCCTCTTGCTTGGCTCATACGGTCTTGCAGCATCTACTCAAAGGCTTGAATCACGGGAGGAATGAAGTGTTAGAAAGCTTTGTTCAGAGAAACAAGATATAGGTAGTAAAAAGCCGTCATTTGGAAAACACATTGGTCCGTTCTTCCTTTCCCAAACCTAGTCCTGTCATCCTGTCATTAAAAGGAATGTGGAGATTAGAGCACGTTAAAGCATGTGATATTTATCGAATAAAAGAGAAGGAAAGCAGCTGAGAATATCACTGCAGTAGCTTTGTGCAGCGCGCTGGAAACTGCGGCCCCATGTCTCTTACACATCCTGCAGCAGCTAAATCAGTGCTTGTCTACAGTGCTTGTTCACCACTATGGGATGAAGTAGCGCGCACTCCTTTCTATCTGCTCATCCAAAACACACCGCTGATCCTCGCCCGCTTGCCCCCTTCTTGAGAACACGAAAGGCCCAGTATCAGGTTTGAGACTCTGTCGTTTCTATGATGTGCCGAAGGTTTGCAGCAGTGCGAGACCAGTCTTGTAGCCGCTGTCGACAATCGCTCTATGTGTCTATGTTGATCTTGATGGCTGCGCCGCACGGACCCATGCCTTCGGTGATTTGGTATCCTTTGAAAAGGCTACCACAACTCGTAAGAGGCACACACGGCATGTCACACGGAAGCACACGGTGCAGGTACACACTGAAGCACTATTGCAACTATTGAGCCAAGCAGTACCTCGGCGTCTTGCTTCAAAGGTCGGAATAACTACATACGACATATTCTAACGCTGCAGACTCTAGCCACGAGCGATCGTATACAGCAAGCGACGATGCTATCCGCGCTTCCACTACTGGATAGTTGCGCCGGCACAGCTGTACAGGAATATGCCGTAACTGGCACTGCGCTAACCGGGTGCTGTGGGAGCTTGGGATGTCACGACTGCCAAGAGGCTGCTTCTTCAAGCCCCTCTAACGAATTTGTGCAGGTCACGACTGTACGTGAGCACGGCATTGGGTGACTGGAGGTGCCGGACGTGTTCTCCACGCAGCTCCAAATGAAGCTTTGGACAACAGAGCTCACTGTCCCCTCGGACAGGCCCACGGTGAGCCTATCACTAATTTAAACCTACGCGAGAATGCCGCAGCCCGAGCGCGGACAGCTGGGCGAGTAGCAGCAGAATTGCGGAAAGTGAAATTTTCTTGGATGTCAGAAGTAGTGCGCTCACTATAGTTACAGTTGTAGCCTTAATATTTACGACCTATCACAAGCCAACCGTTTTCAGTATCACTCAAATCAAATCGTACCAATCAAATTCGTCCAATCAATTCGGACCAATCAAATTCGTCAGTGTGAGCTTCAAACTAAGTTCTCCATGTTTGCTGAACTGAGTTTTCGGTATAGGAGCATTCTGGAAACTCGCAGCGCAGCGATGCGAGGAAATGTGAAAAGAAACACTAAAACAGATGCCTCGCTTTTATATCGAGGGTTACCGTGCCTGAGCAATGACCGTTTGACGACAGAATGAACCTGATTATTATAGTGAGACAAGGGAACGCTGTTCCAATACGCAGAGGCTTCGCAATTGGCTCACGCCAGTATGGGGCGAAAGATATCTCCAAACTGCATGGAATATCACAGCATGCTACTGTACTTCCCCCAATGGTAGTTGAAATGCGTAGTTTTTCAGATGGTTCCTCAGTTCATCGGCTGGTTTTATGATTATGGTAGCTAATATGACAGCCGCACCTGAAAATTAAACAGACGTTCAAAGACGCTGTGTAAAGTTTTCGGTGTACAAATATTTTTTTTTATAGGATATACGGATACAAAAGTACTTTCTTAAAAAAGTTCCGGACTACCTGATGTCCATATAGCTGTGGACACCAGGCACCTTGGGAGAATTTTTTTTAAAGGAGGTACTTTTATATCCGTATGTCCCATAAAACAAAAACGTTTGTATCGAAAATATTACGCGGCGCATTTAGGACGTCTGGTTAATTTTCACTTCTTCAGATTATCAATTTCCACTCCATCATATAATGGGGATGAATGGTCAGTTCTCGTGCAGCAACAGCAACATAAGCAGAAATAAACATGGACACCAGGCAATCCAGAACTGTATTTTTTAAAGGAAGGTGTTTTATATCCGTATGTCCTATAAAGAAAAGTTTGTACCCTCATGTATGCAGTACCGTATATCAGGCGAAAATTAACCAGACATTCTATAGAAACTTTTTTATAGGACATGTGGATATAAAAGGTCCATCTTTAAAAAAAAAGTTCTGGTGTGCCTGGTGTTCATATTTGTGTCTGCTAATGTTGCTATGGAACCAGCACACACGCATTGACACCAGGCACTCCGGAATGTTTTTTTTTTCAAAGAATGTACTTTTGTAATCTTGTCCTATAAAAAAAAGGTCATAGAGAACCTTTACTTTACTTATAGGACATAAAATTATAAAAGTAGATTCTTTGAAAAAAAAAAAAACTGTTCCGATGCGTCTCGTGTCCATAATCGTGTGTTCTGGTGTTCCTATTGTTGCACGTGAACTGAATAATCCCCTTATAACACGCATCGATATTACGTAATAATAAAAAAGAACGCAGCCATGCCTCCCAGGGAACCATACCGGGGAGCAGCGTCGGGCATCCGCCCTTTGGATACCCGGGGGACAGCGAGGTGAGATAATGTGTCTTAAAAGACACACTACCTCGCCTTGTCCACCACACACGGCGGCCGAGCGTACAGCCGGGCACAAATAGCCCGGAACGACCCTGGAAGGAATACCAGTCCCCGCACCGCTGCGATCGCGGCATAAGCGCTGCAGGCGCTGGGATTCGATCCAGGGTCTTCGCGAGTGCGAGCCCCACACTTTACCCACTCGGCTACCGTGCGGCACAGGTTCTTCGGGCGGCAAGCAGATGCTAATACGTGAGGGGCGGAAACGGAGCATGCGCCGTGCCGCGCCGCGCCGACGTAATCGCGAGATATGAAGTTCGACGCTGATAACCGCGGACATGACGAGTGTTTAGCGGTATCGTGAGCGCCGGTGTAGCGTCGTTTTTTTTGGTGGTGTCGGACGCAAAAGCCAAATAATCGACAAATAATCTACCCACAGCTATATACACGTTTAACCTGAACGGAATTACTTGACTGTGAGACGAACTTTTTTCTCCCAAAACACGGGACCTCCACGGGCGTTGCGGGAGGATGTTGAATTGTTTGAAAGAAAACCCCTTGGGCCCGAACCTTTTAATTAGTACGTATTTAGTAGTGAATTAGCACTTTGTTTGAGGTGCTCGTTCCTTAAAATTATTGCACTCCGGGTGGCGCGAAAGTACCTAATCGCAGAGAAACCCGTCGAATTCTGCCAAGCCCCATGAAACGAAAACGTGGATGGCAATGTATCGTTCTACGAACGTTAACCCTGATGAGGTCGATTGGATGATTCGTGCAAACTCGGTGACCCGGTGTTGAACCGAGAGTTATTCCAGCAATTCGTCGACGCGAAACGAACTTATAGAAGTTTTTAAAAAAGAACACCAGTGTACTGCATTAACGCACCCGAACTGCTCAACTCGTCATTTATGTTCTCTGCATTCCCTTTCCCTCTCGCACAGGTATTCGAAAGGACAGGAAGTGGAGCGAGGTGCTAGAAGTCAAGCCGCGGAATCGAGTCCCGGTTCCTCCCGCAGAGTGTCCTCACTATGCTCCAAGAACTGATCACTGATCGATGCTGCTGCAATCAGGAATACCCAACTGTCATTAAAGACATCGTCCTTTTACCTCCGGTGATTCGCATTCCGGTACAGCAGGTGCCCTTTACACGAATTCATCGCGGACTACTGCACGGTGTTCAATCGCCGATCACAAGGAAATGTTCGCCGTTGTAGTGAATCAGATTCCGTGCGAATGTGATACCGTATGAATGTAGACTTCTGTTTTGCTTCGATCGTCCGCGTATATCAAGCAATGAAGCTGCCTTTGAGCACGGAATTGCAATCGTCTGCGCCATGTCCCATTTCGGGACACTACTGCCGCAGCACTGGCCGCATTGCGAAGAAGACGGTAAGCCCCAGTACGAGCGTAGGACCTCTTCTTGAACCAGAGGATGCAGTCCCACAGGATACGCGATATCGGCCGGTACTGAACTGTAAGTATAGAGGCGAATGTTGTAGAGGCTTCACTGCAGGTCGCCCGCCCTGCAGGCCTCCCGTTGAACAGCTCGACCTCGTCGCAGGTCGCCCGAACCGAAGGCCTCCCCACAGGTGTTCCGCACGGCACCTAGCCCGCATCGCAAGCTCCCCGCGTTCCTCGCCCACTTCGCGACAACTCGCCCGCGGGGCAACTCGTCTTCGTGACGCCTTTCCGGTCCGTATCTCGACATATTGCCTGCGTTGACGGCCCCCATCGTGACAGGCCCCTATCGTGCCCACCACTCGCGTCCCTCCACAGCGCAACAGGTCGCTCCGTGCTCTGGCCACAGGTTAACGGGTGCCCCACCAGGTCTTAGCCCCGCGCCACAGGTCGCCCCGCGCCACAGATCGCCCCGCGCCACAGGTCGTCCACACAGGTTGTCCATCGGGTGACCCACAGATCGCCCCACACAGGTTGTCCACGCGCATCAGGTCACCCCACGCGTAACGGGTGCATCACAGGTCGTCCATGCGCGTCAGGTCGCCGCCCCACACGTCACCCCGCACCACACGTCGCACCCGCGCCACAGGTCGCACCTGGGTCCTCCACAGGTCGTACCCGCGCGTTACGGTTGCCGCCACAGGTCGCACCCGCGCCACAGGTGGCAACCGCGTGTAACGGGTGCCGCCACAGGTCGCCCCCGCGACACAGGTCGCCCCCGCGCCACAGGTCGCCCCCGCGCCACAGGTCGCCCCCGCGCCACAGGTCGTACCCGCACGTAACGGGTGCCCCCACAGGTCGCGCCCGCGCCACAGGTCGCAACGGCGTGTAACGGGTGCCGCCACAGGTCGTACCATCGCGTAAGGGGTGCCCCACAGGTCGCCCCCGCGCCACAGGTCGCACCTGCGTAACGGGTGCGCCACAGGTCGCACCTGCGCGTAACGGGTCGCACCTGCGCGCCCCCACAGGTCGCCCCCGCGCCACAGTTCGTACCCGCGCGTAACGGGTGCCCCCACAGGTCGCCTCCGCGCCACAGGGTGCCCCAACTGGTCTCCCCCGCGCCACAGGTCGCACCCTAACGGGTGCCGCCACAGGTTGGCCCCGCGCCACAGCTCATGCCCGCGCGTAACGGGTGCCCCCAGAGGTCGCCCCTGCGCCACAGGTCGCACCCGCGCGTAACGGGTGCCGCCACAGGTCGGCCCCGCGCCACAGGACGCACCCGCGCCACAGGTCGGCCCCGCGCCACAGGACGCACCCGCGCCACAGGTCGGCCCCGCGCCACAGGTCGGCCCCGCGCCACAGGTCGGCCCCGCGCGTAACGGGTGCCCGCACAGGTCGGCCCCGCGCCACAGGTGCGCACCCGCGCCACAGGTTGTACCCGCGCGTACGGGTGCCGCCACAGGTCGGCCCCGCGCCACAGGTCGCACCCGCGCGTAACGGGTGCCCGCACAGGTCGTCCCCGCGCCACATGTCGCACCCGCGCGTAGCGGGTGCCCGCACAGGTCGGGCCCGCGCCACAGATCGCAACCGCGCGTAACAGGTGCCCCCACAGGTCGCACCCGCGACACAGGTCATGCCCGCACGTAACGGGTGCCCCCACAGGTCGCACCCGCGCGTGACCCACACCACACCACCCCCGCACCACAGGTCGTACCCGCGCCACAGGTCGTACCCGCGACACAGGTCGTACCCGCGCCACAGGTCGCACCTGCGCGTAACGGGGGCGCCACAGGCCGCCCCGCGCCTCAGGTCGACCCCGCTACACAGGTCGCACCCGCGCGCCACAGGTCGCACCCGCGCGTAACGGGTGCCCCTCAGGTCGCCACCGCGCGCCACAGGTCGCACCCGCGCGTGACGGGTGCCCGCACAGGTTGGCCCCACGCCACAGGTCGCCCCCGCGCGCCGCAGGTCGCACCACAGGTCGCCCCCGCGCACAGGTCGCACCCGGCAGGTCGCCCATGCGCCACAGGTTGCCCCCGCGGCACAGGTCGCACCCGTGCGTAACGGGTGCCCCCACAGGTCGCACCCGCGCCACAGGTCGCACCCGCCTAACGGGTGCCACCACAGGTCGCAACCGCACAGAGGTCATGCCCGCACGTAACGGGTGGCCCCACACGTCGCCCCCGCTACACAGGTCGACCCCGCTACATCGCGCTGTATCGTCTTGCCTTTCTTTGTCCGTGTCTTAAGAGTGCGCTGTGTTTTTCCTCAAGATGAACTACCAACTAGCCCGCTCTTACACCCTTGCCCGCTACACAGGTCGTACCCGCGCGTAACGGGTGCCCGCACAGGTCGCGCCACAGGTCGCATCCGCGCGTGACGGGTGCCCCCACAGGTTGGCCCCACGCCACAGGTCGCCCCCGCGCGCCGCAGGTCGCCCCCGCACGCCACAGGTCGCCCCCGCGCACAGGTCGCACCCGGCAGGTCGCCCATGCGCCACAGATCATACCCGCGCGTAACGGGTGCCCCCACAGGTTGCCCCCGCGGCACAGGTCGCACCCGTGCGTAACGGGTGCCCCCACAGGTCGCACCCGCGCCACAGGTCGCACCCGCGACACAGGTCATGCCCGCACGTAACGGGTGCCCCCACACGTCGCCCCCGCTACCTACACAGGTCGTACCCGCGCCACAGGTCGCACCTGCGCGCGTAACGGGTGCGCCACAGGCCGCCCCCGCGCCTCAGGTCGATCCCGCTACACAGGTCGTACCCGCGCGTAACGGGTGCCCCGCACAGGTCGCACCCGCGCGCGCCACAGGTCATGCCCGCACGTAACGGGTGCCCCCACACGTCGCCCCCGCGACACAGGTCGCACCCGCGCGTGACGGGTGCCGCCACAGGCGGGTCCGCGCCACAGGTCGCACCCGCGACACAGGTCATGCCCGCACGTAACGGGTGCCCACACAGGTCGCCCCCGCGCCACAGGTTGTACCCGCGACACAGGTCGTACCCGCGCCACAGGTCGCACCTGCGCGTAACGGGTGCGCCACAGGCCGCCCCGCGCCTCAGGTCGACCCCGCTACACAGGTCGTACCCGCGCGTAACGGGTGCCCCTCAGGTCGCCACCGCGCGCCACAGGTCGCACCCGCGCGTGGCGGGTGCCCCCACAGGTTGGCCCCACGCCACAGGTCGCCCCCGCGCGCCGCAGGTCGCACCACAGGTCGCCCATGCGCCACAGGTCATACCCGCGCGTAACGGGTGCCCCCACAGGTCGCACCCGCGCCACAGGTCGCACCCGCGACACAGGTCATGCCCGCACGTAACGGGTGCCCTCACAGGTCGCCCCCGTGCCACAGGTCGTACCCGCGCCACAGGTCGCCCCGCGCCACAGGTCGCCCCGCGCCTCAGGTCGACCCCGCTACACAGGTCGTACCCGCGCGTAACGGGTGCCCGCACAGATCGCACCCGCGCGCCACAGGTCGCACCCGCGCGCCACAGGTCGCACCCGCGCGTAACGGGTGCCCCTAAGGTCGCCACCGCGCGCCACAGGTCGCATCCGCGCGTGACGGGTGCCCCCACAGGTTGGCCCCACGCCACAGGTCGCCCCCGCGCGCCGCAGGTCGCACCACGCGTAACGGGTGCCCCACAGGTCGCCCCCGCACGCCACAGGTCGCCCATGCGCCACAGATCATACCCGCGCGTAACGGGTGACCCCACAGGTTGCCCCCGCGGCACAGGTCGCACCCGTGCGTAACGGGTGCCCCCACAGGTCGCACCCGCTACCTACACAGGTCGTACCCGCGCCACAGGTCGCACCCGCGCGTGACGGGTGCCGCCACAGGCGGGTCCGCGCCACAGGTCGCACCCGCGACACAGGTCATGCCCGCACGTAACGGGTGCCTCCACAGGTCGCCCCCGCGCCACAGGTTGTACCCGCGACACAGGTCGTACCCGCGCCACAGGTCGCACCTGCGCGTAACGGGTGCGCCACAGGCCGCCCCGCGCCTCAGGTCGACCCCGCTACACAGGTCGCACCCGCGCGTGGCGGGTGCCCCCACAGGTTGGCCCCACGCCACAGGTCGCACCCGCGCGTAACGGGTGCCCCTAAGGTCGCCACCGCGCGCCACAGGTCGCATCCGCGCGTGACGGGTGCCCCCACAGGTTGGCCCCACGCCACAGGTCGCCCCCGCGCGCCGCAGGTCGCACCACGCGTAACGGGTGCCCCACAGGTCGCCCCGCACGCCACAGGTCGCCCATGCGCCACAGATCATACCCGCGCGTAACGGGTGACCCCACAGGTTGCCCCCGCGGCACAGGTCGCACCCGTGCGTAACGGGTGCCCCCACAGGTCGCACCCGCTACCTACACAGGTCGTACCCGCGCCACAGGTCGCACCCGCGCGTGACGGGTGCCGCCACAGGCGGGTCCGCGCCACAGGTCGCACCCGCGACACAGGTCATGCCCGCACGTAACGGGTGCCTCCACAGGTCGCCCCCGCGCCACAGGTCGTACCCGCGACACAGGTCGTACCCGCGCCACAGGTCGCACCTGCGCGTAACGGGTGCGCCACAGGCCGCCCCGCGCCTCAGGTCGACCCCGCTACACAGGTCGTACCCGCGCGTAACGGGTGCCCGCACACGTCGCACCCGCGCGCCACAGGTCGCACCCGCGCGCCACAGGTCGCACCCGCGCGTAACGGGTGCCCCTCAGGTCGCCACCGCGCGCCACAGGTCGCACCCGCGCGTGACGGGTGCCTGCACAGGTTGGCCCCGCGCCACAGGTCGTATCCGCCCATTACGGGTGTCCCCACACTTCGCCCCTGCGACACAGGTCATGCCCGCGCGTAACGGGTGCCCCCACAGGTCGCACCCGCGCCACAGGTCGCACCCGCGACACAGGTCATGCCCGCACGTAACGGGTGCCCTCACAGGTCGCCCCCGTGCCACAGGTCGTACCCGCGCCACAGGTCGCCCCGCGCCTCAGGTCGACCCCGCTACACAGGTCGTACCCGCGCGTAACGGGTGCCCGCACAGGTCGCGCCCGCGCCACAGGTCGCAACGGCGTGTAACGGGTGCCGCCACAGGTCGTACCATCGCGTAAGGGGTGCCCCACAGGTCGCCCCCGCGCCACAGGTCGCACCTGCGTAACGGGTGCGCCACAGGTCGCACCTGCGCGTAACGGGTCGCACCTGCGCGCCCCCACAGGTCGCCCCCGCGCCACAGTTCGTACCCGCGCGTAACGGGTGCCCCCACAGGTCGCCTCCGCGCCACAGGGTGCCCCCCCTGGTCTCCCCCGCGCCACAGGTCGCACCCTAACGGGTGCCGCCACAGGTTGGCCCCGCGCCACAGCTCATGCCCGCGCGTAACGGGTGCCCCCAGAGGTCGCCCCTGCGCCACAGGTCGCACCCGCGCGTAACGGGTGCCGCCACAGGTCGGCCCCGCGCCACAGGTCGGCCCCGCGCCACAGGTCGGCCCCGCGCGTAACGGGTGCCCGCACAGGTCGGCCCCGCGCCACAGGTGCGCACCCGCGCCACAGGTTGTACCCGCGCGTACGGGTGCCGCCACAGGTCGGCCCCGCGCCACAGGTCGCACCCGCGCGTAACGGGTGCCCGCACAGGTCGTCCCCGCGCCACATGTCGCACCCGCGCGTAGCGGGTGCCCGCACAGGTCGGGCCCGCGCCACAGATCGCAACCGCGCGTAACAGGTGCCCCCACAGGTCGCACCCGCGACACAGGTCATGCCCGCACCTAACGGGTGCCCCCACAGGTCGCACCCGCGCGTGACGGGTGCCGCCACAGGCGGGTCCGCGCCACAGGTCGCACCCGCGACACAGGTCATGCCCGCACGTAACGGGTGCCCCCACAGGTCGCCCCCGCACCACAGGTCGTACCCGCGCCACAGGTCGTACCCGCGACACAGGTCGTACCCGCGCCACAGGTCGCACCTGCGCGTAACGGGGGCGCCACAGGCCGCCCCGCGCCTCAGGTCGACCCCGCTACACAGGTCGCACCCGCGCGCCACAGGTCGCACCCGCGCGTAACGGGTGCCCCTCAGGTCGCCACCGCGCGCCACAGGCCGCACCCGCGCGTGACGGGTGCCCGCACAGGTTGGCCCCACGCCACAGGTCGCCCCCGCGCGCCGCAGGTCGCACCACAGGTCGCCCCCGCGCACAGGTCGCACCCGGGAGGTCGCCCATGCGCCACAGGTTGCCCCCGCGGCACAGGTCGCACCCGTGCGTAACGGGTGCCCCCACAGGTCGCACCCGCGCCACAGGTCGCACCCGCCTAACGGGTGCCACCACAGGTCGCAACCGCACAGAGGTCATGCCCGCACGTAACGGGTGGCCCCACACGTCGCCCCCGCTACACAGGTCGACCCCGCTACACAGGTCGTACCCGCGCGTAACGGGTGCCCGCACAGGTCGCGCCACAGGTCGCATCCGCGCGTGACGGGTGCCCCCACAGGTTGGCCCCACGCCACAGGTCGCACCCGCGACACAGGTCATGCCTGCACGTAACGGGTGCCCCCACACGTCGCCCCCGCTACCTACACAGGTCGTACCCGCGCCACAGGTCGCACCTGCGCGCGTAACGGGTGCGCCACAGGCCGCCCCCGCGCCTCAGGTCGATCCCGCTACACAGGTCGTACCCGCGCGTAACGGGTGCCCCGCACAGGTCGCACCCGCGCGCGCCACAGGTCATGCCCGCACGTAACGGGTGCCCCCACACGTCGCCCCCGCGCGTGACGGGTGCCGCCACAGGCGGGTCCGCGCCACAGGTCGCACCCGCGACACAGGTCATGCCCGCACGTAACGGGTGCCCACACAGGTCGCCCCCGCGCCACAGGTTGTACCCGCGACACAGGTCGTACCCGCGCCACAGGTCGCACCTGCGCGTAACGGGTGCGCCACAGGCCGCCCCGCGCCTCAGGTCGACCCCGCTACACAGGTCGTACCCGCGCGTAACGGGTGCCCCTCAGGTCGCCACCGCGCGCCACAGGTCGCACCCGCGCGTGGCGGGTGCCCCCACAGGTTGGCCCCACGCCACAGGTCGCCCCCGCGCGCCGCAGGTCGCACCACAGGTCGCCCATGCGCCACAGGTCATACCCGCGCGTAACGGGTGCCCCCACAGGTCGCACCCGCGCCACAGGTCGCACCCGCGACACAGGTCATGCCCGCACGTAACGGGTGCCCTCACAGGTCGCCCCCGTGCCACAGGTCGTACCCGCGCCACAGGTCGCCCCGCGCCACAGGTCGCCCCGCGCCTCAGGTCGACCCCGCTACACAGGTCGTACCCGCGCGTAACGGGTGCCCGCACAGATCGCACCCGCGCGCCACAGGTCGCACCCGCGCGCCACAGGTCGCACCCGCGCGTAACGGGTGCCCCTAAGGTCGCCACCGCGCGCCACAGGTCGCATCCGCGCGTGACGGGTGCCCCCACAGGTTGGCCCCACGCCACAGGTCGCCCCCGCGCGCCGCAGGTCGCACCACGCGTAACGGGTGCCCCACAGGTCGCCCCCGCACGCCACAGGTCGCCCATGCGCCACAGATCATACCCGCGCGTAACGGGTGACCCCACAGGTTGCCCCCGCGGCACAGGTCGCACCCGTGCGTAACGGGTGCCCCCACAGGTCGCACCCGCTACCTACACAGGTCGTACCCGCGCCACAGGTCGCACCCGCGCGTGACGGGTGCCGCCACAGGCGGGTCCGCGCCACAGGTCGCACCCGCGACACAGGTCATGCCCGCACGTAATGGGTGCCTCCACAGGTCGCCCCCGCGCCACAGGTCGTACCCGCGACACAGGTCGTACCCGCGCCACAGGTCGTACCCGCGCGCCACAGGTCGCACCCGCGCGCCACAGGTCGCACCCGCGCGTAACGGGTGCCCCTCAGGTCGCCACCGCGCGCCACAGGTCGCACCCGCGCGTGACAGGTGCCTGCACAGGTTGGCCCCGCGCCACAGGTCGTATCCGCCCATTACGGGTGTCCCCACACTTCGCCCCTGCGACACAGGTCATGCCCGCGCGTAACGGGTGCCCCCATAGGTCGCCCCCGTACCCGCGCGTAACGGGTGCCCCGACAGGTCGCCTCCGCGCCACAGGTCGCTTCCGCGCCACAGGTCGTACCCGCGCGTAACGGGTGCCCCCACTGGTCGCCCCCGCGCCACACATCGCACCCTAACGGGTGCCGCCACAGGTTGGCCCCGTGCCACAGCTCATGCCCGCGCGTAACGGGTGCCCCCAGAGGTCGCCCCCGCGCCACAGGTCGCACCCGCGCCACAGGTCGTACCCGCGCCACAGGTCGTACCCGCACGTAACGGGTGCCCCCACAGGTCGCGCCCGCGCCACAGGTCGCAACGGCGTGTAACGGGTGCCGCCACAGGTCGTACCATCTCGTAAGGGGTGCCCCACAGGTCGCCCCTGCGCCACAGGTCGCACCTGCGTAACGGGTGCGCCACAGGTCGCACCTGCGCGTAACGGGTGCCCCCACAGGTCGCCCCCGCGCCACAGTTCGTACCCGCGCGTAACGGGTGCCCCCACAGGTCGCCTCCGCGCCACAGGTCGCACCCGCGCGTAGCGGGTGCCCGCACAGGTCGGCCCCGCGCCACAGGTCGCACCCGCGCCACAGGTTGTACCCGCGCGTACGGGCGCCCCCACGGGTCGGCCCCGCGCCACAGATCGCAACCGCGCGTAACAGGTGCCCCCACAGGTCGCACCCGCGACACAGGTCATGCCCGCACGTAACGGGTGCCCCCACAGGTCGCACCCGCGCGTGACGGGTGCCGCCACAGGCGGGTCCGCGCCACATGTCGCACCCGCGACACAGGTCATGCCCGCACGTAACGGGTGCCCCCACAGGTCGCCCCCGCGCCACAGGTCGCACCTGCGCGTAACGGGGGCGCCACAGGCCGCCCCGCGCCTCAGGTCGACCCCGCTACACAGGTCGTACCCGCGCGTAACGGGTGCCCGCACAGGTCGCACCCGCGCGCCACAGGTCGCACCCGCGCGTAACGGGTGCCCCTCAGGTCGCCACCGCGCGCCACAGGTCGCACCCGCGCGTGACGGGTGACAGGTTGGCCCCACGCCACAGGTCGCCCCCGCGCGCCGCAGGTCGCACCACAGGTCGCCCCCGCGCACAGGTCGCACCCGGCAGGTCGCCCATGCGCCACAGGTTGCCCCCGCGGCACAGGTCGCACCCGTGCGTAACGGGTGCCCCCACAGGTCGCACCCGCGCCACAGGTCGCACCCGCCTAACGGGTGCCACCACAGGTCGCAACCGCACAGAGGTCATGCCCGCACGTAACGGGTGGCCCCACACGTCGCCCCCGCTACACAGGTCGACCCCGCTACACAGGTCGTACCCGCGCGTAACGGGTGCCCGCACAGGTCGCACCCCCGCGCCACAGGTCGCCACCGCGCGCCACAGGTCGCATCCGCGCGTGACGGGTGCCCCCACAGGTTGGCCCCACGCCACAGGTCGCCCCCGCGCGCCGCAGGTCGCACCACGCGTAACAGGTGCCCCACAGGTCGCCCCCGCACGCCACAGGTCGCCCCCGCGCACAGGTCGCACCCGGCAGGTCGCCCATGCGCCACAGATCATACCCGCGCGTAACGGGTGCCCCCACAGGTTGCCCCCGCGGCACAGGTCGCACCCGTGCGTAACGGGTGCCCCCACAGGTCGCACCCGCGCCACAGGTCGCACCCGCTACACAGGTCGTACCCGTGCGTAACGGGTGCCCGCACAGGTCGCACCCGCGCGCCACAGGTCGCACCCGCGCGCCACAGGTCGCACCCGCGCGTAACGGGTGCCCCTAAGGTCGCCACCGCGCGCCACAGGTCGCATCCGCGCGTGACGGGTGCCCCCACAGGTTGGCCCCACGCCACAGGTCGCCCCCGCGCACCGCAGGTCGCACCACGCGTAACGGGTGCCCCACAGGTCGCCCCCGCACGCCACAGGTCGCCCATGCGCCACAGATCATATCCGCGCGTAACGGGTGCCCCCACAGGTTGCCCCCGCGGCACAGGTCGCACCCGTGCGTAACGGGTGCCCCCACAGGTCGCACCCGCTACCTACACAGGTCGTACCCGCGCCACAGGTCGCACCTGCGCGTAACGGGTGCGCCACAGGCCGCCCCCGCGCCTCAGGTCGATCCCGCTACACAGGTCGTACCCGCGCGTAACGGGTGCCCGCACAGGTCGCCACCGCGCGCCACAGGTCATGCCCGCACGTAACGGGTGCCGCCACAGGTCGGCCCCGCGCCACAGGTCGCACCCGCGCGTAGCGGGTGCCCGCACAGGTCGGCCCCGCGCCACAGGTCGCACCCGCGCCACAGGTTGTACCCGCGCGTACGGGCGCCCCCACGGGTCGGCCCCGCGCCACAGGTCGCACCCGCGCGTAACGGGTGCCCGCACAGGTCGTCCCCGCGCCACATGTCGCACCCGCGCGTAGCGGGTGCCCGCACAGGTCGGGCCCGCGCCACAGATCGCAACCGCGCGTAACGGGTGCCCCCGCGACACAGGTCGCACCCGCGACACAGGTCATGCCCGCACGTAACGGGTGCCCCCACACGTCGCCCCCGCTACACAGGTCGTACCCGCGCCACAGGTCGCACCCGCGCGTGACGGGTGCCGCCACAGGCGGGTCCGCGCCACAGGTCGCACCCGCGACACAGGTCATGCCCGCACGTAACGGGTGCCTCCACAGGTCGCCCCCGCGCCACAGGTCGTACCCGCGACACAGGTCGTACCCGCGCCACAGGTCGCACCTGCGCGTAACGGGTGCGCCACAGGCCGCCCCGCGCCTCAGGTCGACCCCGCTACACAGGTCGTACCCGCGCGTAACGGGTGCCCGCACAGGTCGCACCCGCGCGCCACAGGTCGCACCCGCGCGTAACGGGTGCCCCTCAGGTCGCCACCGCGCGCCACAGGTCGCACCCGCGCGTGACGGGTGCCTGCACAGGTTGGCCCCGCGCCACAGGTCGTATCCGCCCATTACGGGTGCCCCCACACTTCGCCCCTGCGACACAGGTCATGCCCGCGCGTAACGGGTGCCCCCACAGGTCGCCCCCGTACCCGCGCGTAACGGGTGCCCCGACAGGTCGCCTCCGCGCCACAGGTCGCTTCCGCGCCACAGGTCGTACCCGCGCGTAACGGGTGCCCCCACTGGTCGCCCCCGCGCCACACATCGCACCCTAACGGGTGCCGCCACAGGTTGGCCCCGTGCCACAGCTCATGCCCGCGCGTAACGGGTGCCCCCAGAGGTCGCCCCCGCGCCACAGGTCGCACCCGCGCCACAGGTCATACCCGCGCCACAGGTCGCACCCGCGCGTAACGGGTGCCGCCACAGGTCGGCCCCGCGCCACAGGTCGGCCCCGCGCCACAGGTCGCAACCGCGCCACAGGTCGCACCCGCGCCACAGGTTGTACCCGCGCGTACGGGTGCCCCCACTGGTCGGCCCCGCGCCACAGGTCGCACCCGCGCGTAACGGGTGCCCGCACAGGTCTGCCCCGCGCCACATGTCGCACCCGCGCGTAGCGGGTGCCCGCACAGGTCGGGCCCGCGCCAGAGGTCGCACTCGCGACACAGGTCATGCCCGCACGTAACGGGTGCCCCCACACGTCGCACCCGCGACACAGCTCATGCCCGCACGTAACGGGTGCCCCCACACGTCGCACCCGCGACACAGGTCGTACACAGGTCGTATCCGCGCCACAGGTCGCACCTGCGCGTAACGGGTGCGCCACAGGCCGCCCCGCGCCTCAGGTCGACCCCGCTACACAGGTCGTACCCGCGCGTAACGGTTGCCCGCACAGGTCGCACCCGCGCGTAACGGGTGCCCGTCAGGACGCCACCGCGCGCCACAGGTCGCACCCGCGCGTGACGGGTGCCCCCACAGGTCGGACCCGCGCCACAGGTCGCACCCGGCAGGTCGCCCATGCGCCACAGGTCATACCCGCGCGTAACGGGTGCCCCCACAGGTTGCCCCCGCGGCACAGGTCGCACCCGCGCCTAACGGGTGTCACCACAGGTCGCACCCGCGACACAGGTCATGCCCGCGCGTAACGGGTGCCCGCACAGGTCGCACCCGCCCGCCACAGGTCGCACCCGCGCGTAACGGGTCGCACAGGTCGCACCCGCGACACAGGTCATGCCCGCACGTAACGGGTGCCCCCGCACGTCGCCCCCGCGACACAGGTCGTACCCGCGCCACAGGTCGCACCCGCGCGTGACGGGTGCCGCCACAGGCGGGTCCGCGCCACAGGTCGCACCCGCGATACAGGTCATGCGCGCACGTAACGGGTGCCCCCACAGGTCGCCCCCGCGCCACAGGTCCTACCCGCGACACAGGTCGTACCCGCGCCACAGGTCGCACCTGCGCGTAACGGGTGCGCCACAGGCCGCCCCGCGCCTCAGGTGACCCCGCTACACAGGTCGTACCCGCACGCCACAGGTCGCCACAGCGCGCCACAGGTCGCACCCGCGCGTGACGGGTGCCCCCACAGGTTGGCCCCGCGCCACAGGTCGCACCGCGCGTAACGGGTGCCGCCACAGGTTAGCCCCGCGCCACAGGTCATGCCCGCGCGTAACGGGTGCCGGCACAGGTTGGCCCCGCGCCACAGGTCGTATCCGCCCATTACGGGTGCCCCCACACTTCGCCCCTGCGACACAGATCGTACTCGCGCGTAATGGGTGCCCCCACAGGAAGCCCCCGCCCCACAGGTCGCACCTGCGCGTAACGGGTGCGCGACACGTCGCACCCGCGACACAGGTCGCACCCGCGCGCAACGGGCGCCCCCACAGGTCGGCCCCGCGCCACAGGTCGCACCCGCGCGTAACGGGTGCCCCCTGTTACGTCTCGCCTTCGTCGCGGGGAAGACAACGGCATGGCTACAGCGGTGGGGTGCTGCTACCTCGTCTTTAACAAACTGGTGGCAGCGGTGGGGTGCTGTTACCTCGTCCCTAACAAACTGGTGGCAGCGGTGGGATGCTGTTACCTCGTCCCTAACAAACTGGTGGCAGCGGTGGGATGCTGTTACCTCGTCCCTAACACCCCACAGGTCGGCCCCGCGCCACAGGTCGTACCCGAGCGTAACGGGTGCCCCCCCCAGGTTGCCCCCGCGATACAGGCCGCACCCGCGACACAGGTCGTGCCCTCGCGTAACGGGTGCCCCGACAGGTCGCAACCGCGCCACAGGTCGCACCCGCGCGTAACGGGTGCCCCATAGGTCGCGCCACAGGTCGCCCCCCGACGGTGCGACCTGTGGTGCGGGTGCGATCTGTGGGGCTCCCGTTACGCGGGGCGTCGACGTGTAGCGCGGGGGGGGGGGGGGCGACCTGTGGCGTGGGGCGGCATCCTGTGGGGCACCCGTTACGCGCGGGGCCACCTGTGGCGTGGGGTGGGGGGCACTCGTTACGCGCGGGGCGATGTGTAGCGCGGGGTGGCGACCTGTGGCGTGGGGCGGCATCCTGTGGGGCACCCGTTACGCGCGGGGCCACCTGTGGCGTGTGGTGGGGGGGCACTCGTTACGCGCGGGGCGACGTGTAGCGCGGGGTGGCGACCTGTGGGGCACTCGTTACGCGCGTGCCGACCTGTGGCGCGGGGCGAAGACCTGTAGACCGGGTGTTGGGAAACCTTTGCGCGCGGATTAACCTGTGGCCGGAGGACGGAGCGACCTGTAGCACGGAGGGACCTGTAGCGCGGGTGGAGGGACTCGAGTGGTGGGTCCCCGTTACGCTCCTTTTAGGGGGCAGCCGTTATGCGCGGGGAGACCTGTCAAGCGCAGATGGAGGGGAGCTGCCACGATGGGGGCCTGCCCCGCGGGTGACTATCGCGAAGGGGGCGAGGAAGGCGTGGAGCTTGCAATGCGGGCTAGGGGACATGCCGGGGACATGGGTGCGGGGGACATGCCGCGAGGGGGGGCCTTTGTTTCGGGCGAGGTGCGACGAGGTCGAGGTGTTCAAGGGCAGGCGTACTGTACCGCTCACGCAATCCTTACCGTTCTGCAGTGAAAACTACAACATTCGCCTCTCTACTTACAGTTCAGTACCGGCAGACATCGTGTATCCTGTGGGACTGCATCCTCTGGTTCAGGAGGATGCAGCCTACAACAGCTCTTACTGGGGCTTATCGTCTTCTTGGAAATGCGGCCAGTGCTGCGGCAGTAGTGTCCCGAAACGGGACACAGCGCAGACGGTTGCGCTTTTGTGCTCGAAGGGAGCTTCATTGCTGCAATGCCTAAATATACGCGGACGATCGAAGCAAAACAGAAATCCATATTCATACAGCATCACATTCGTACGGAAGCTCATTCACTATAGCGGCCAGCATTTCGTTCTGATCCGCGATTGAATATCGTGTCGTAGTCCGAGGCGGAAAGGGCGCCTGCTGTACCAGAAGACGTATTGCTGGGTGAAAGGACCATGTGTTTAATGATAGTCGCGTATTGCTGATTCCAGCAGGATCGATCAGGTCCTGGAGGGAGGACAGTGAGGGCTGTACGGGAGGAACCGGGCCTCGATTCGTCGGCTTGACTTCCAGCGCCTCGCTCCGCTTCCTTCGAATACCTGTGCGAGAGTGGATGGAAATGCAGTGATTAGAAAGAGACGGATAGGTTCAGCAGTTCGAGCACGTTAATGCAGTACACTGACGTTCTTTTAGGTTTCGGAATACCCCCGCGTAGACGAGTGGCTGGAATGACTTTCGGTGCAATAGCGGGCATGTGGACTTAGGAGTCGCCGGGTTTGCATTAATTATCACTGAATGAACCACATCAGGGTTTACAACTATATTCACATTACCATGCACGTTATCGCTTCATGGGGGCTGCCAGAAATCCTACTGAAGGGCTTCTCAGCGGCAGAATACTCCCGCTCCACCAGCAGTGTAATACTTTTAGGAAGGAACGAGCACCTCAAACGAAGCACATAGGTGTAGAAATCTATTGCAGTCCTAATTCGAGCACCAAGCGTCTCCTTTGAAACCATTCAGCATCCTCCTGCAACGTCCGTGGTAGCTCCATATATTGTAAGGGCCGCGAAAACAGTTCTTCTTACACGTTATTCTGCATATATTGTGTGGAACAGCACAACCGAGCACTTTGTCTTTCGTCCGGTTGCGTTGTTCCACAGAATCATCACCGATACCAACTCCCCCAAGTTAACAAGAGTCTGGACGACCAAGACGATCGTAATTGTTTCGATCTGCATTTTAACGAGGGCGCAACACCCGATGTTCCTTCACATCGGACAGAAGCAGGACAGGAACTGCGCAAGGGGTCATCGCTCTTGTTTGTGAATGTCGCGATTTTTCGCGGCAATCTTTTTTTCACCGCGAAAAACCATGGTTAAGAATGTCGCGGTATTATTTTTTCCCAGAGATGTTTGAAACATTCCATGAATCTGCGAATACAGTGCTGTGCTTCTATGTGCATCACCTGTGTCTGCGGTAGGCTAGAAACAAGATGTTCCGTAACATCTATCAGAAGCCCAAGGAAAGGTACTTCGCTGGAGATGATCGCTCTTGCTTGTGAGTGGCGCCATCTTGCTGCCGGTATTCTTTTTTTCCCTAGGGGCGACATTCAACTCTTAAATAGGAGGCGCTCGCATGCTCCAGGGGAATGCGTAAAACATATATCTCCAGCCATCTCCTTCCAACTAAATACATTAAATTATTCCGAGAACCGCAGTCATCTTGTTCGGCTGCTGGCGGTTCTTTTCCGTCCCACACGACTGCACCAAGACGGGAAACGACCCGATATCGCGAAAAGCGCAGGATGCTTATCACTGTCGAATTTCATATCTCACGATTGCATAGCCGTCGCCGAACGGTGTAGCGGAGAGGCACTGTGCATGCTCCCTCTCCGCTTGATTCGTTGTATCGCTTCCATCCGCAGCCACAATCGGCACGACGAAGCCGTGCCGCACGGTAGCCGAGTGGGTAAAGTGTCGAGCCCGCACTCGCGAAGACCCTGGATCGAATCCCAGCGCCTGCAGCGCTTATGCCGCGATCGCAGCGGTGCGGGGACTGGTATTTCTTCCAGGGTCGTTCCGGGCTATTTGTGCCCGGCTGTACGCTCGGCCGCCGTGTGTGGTGGACAAGGCGAGGTAGTGTGTCTTTTGAGACACATTATCTCACCTCGCTGTCCCCCGGGTATCCAAAGGGCGGATGCCCGACGCTGCTCCCTGGTGTGGTTCCCTGGGTGGGTTCTTTTTTTTTTTTACACTGTAATATCGGATGCATGTTAGGGGTGATTATTCAGTTCACGCGCAGCAATCAGAACACTAGGACACGAACACCAGGCACTCCGGAATTATTTTCTTCAAAGAAGGTGCTTTTATATCCGTATGCCCTATAAAAAAAGTAAATATTTTCGGTAAAAACATTTTTTTCTATAGGACATACGGATAGAGAAGCCCGTTCTTTAAAAAAATAGTTTCGGAGTGCCTGGTGTCCATGGTGCCCTTGTTTCATAGCAACATCAACAGATGCAAATATAGACACCAGGCACTCCGGAACTATATTTTTTTTGAAGAATTTACTTTTTATCCATATCCGAAACAAAAAAAAGTGTGCACCGAAAGCCCTACGAGGCACCTTTAGGACGTCTGGTTAATTTTCGCGTGCGGTCGTCACATACGGTACCGCATTTGACGGCCACATGCAAAAATTGACGTGGCGTCCTAAAGATGTCGCGTAAGGTTTTCGATAGAAACTTTTTTTTGAAGACTTAAGGATAAAAAATTACATTCTTAAAAAAAATTCTGGAGTGCCTGGTATTTTTATTGAACATACCGCTCCCTGGTTTGGTTCCCTGGGAGGTATGGCTGCGTTCTTTTTTTAATTACGTAATATCGATGCATGTTTGGGGGGATTATTCAGTTCACGTGCAACAATAGGAACTCCAGAACTCACGAATATGGACACGAGACACATCGGAACCGTTTTTTTTCAAAGAATCTACTTTTATAATCTGATGTCCTATAAGTAACGTAAAGGTTCTCTATGACCTTTTTTTATAGGACATTAGATTATAAAAGTGCATTCTTTAAAAAAAAAACAGTTCCTGAGTGCCTGCATGGTGTCCATATTTGCGTGTTCTAGTGTTCCTATGCTTCAAATGAACTGAACAATCATCTCCATTATACGCCGGCTGCACGTGAAAATTAACTAGACGTCCTAAATAGGCCGCGTAAGGTTTCCGGCTAATACTGTATTTATGGAACATACGGATATGAAAGTACCTGCTTTAAAGAAATAGTTCTGGAGTGTATGGTGTCCATGGTTTCATAGTACCTGGTGTCCTGGTTTTATAGCAACGTTAGCAGACACAAGTACGGACACCAGGCACTCCGGAACAATATTTTTTAAGAATGTACTTTTATACCCGTACGTCCTATAAAAAAAGTTTGTATACTGAAAACCTCACGCAACATCTTTGGACATGTGGTTAATTTTCGCGTGCGGCCGTCATATTAGCTACCCAAATCAGCAGCTGAACTGATATGAAAAACTGGGCGTTGCAACTACCATTGAGCAAGCTACACTAGCATGCTAAATTTTGATATTTCATGCAGTTTGGAAATACCTTTCGCTCCATACTGTCGAAACTCCTGTTTTTAACTTTCTATCTCCTACATTCCACTCCCCCTCTCCGAACTTACGCCTCATGGCACACTTCTCGAATAAAAAAAATTGCGACGCCTCTGAGTGTTGCCACCAAAGGGCGGGTATCCAAAGGGCGGATGCTGCTCTGTGGTATGGTTCCTAAACCTTGCTTGTTATACTTCAGGGTGCGCGCTGTGCCCTCATCCATGCGTAATGTCCTCATGCTGAATAGAACAGAACTGAGCTGAGCTGCGGAACGAACTAACATTTACTGCTGCTGCTATGCAAGGGGTTTCATCACTATGCTCAAACTGTGCCCCATCGACAGTCCTCTGCTAGCTTGATCTCAGTGAAGAGTTCTCAGCATGTGCACGGGTTATCCGAGAGTCACATG
The DNA here is from genome assembly GCF_055824585.1 of Amblyomma mixtum. Classification (NCBI taxonomy): domain Eukaryota; kingdom Metazoa; phylum Arthropoda; class Arachnida; order Ixodida; family Ixodidae; genus Amblyomma; species Amblyomma mixtum. The sequence goes on from NC_143012.1 coordinate 6,404,548, forward strand.
TGATGCCAACGTGTGGTCACTAAATCTACCTTCGATTACATGCGACACAGTCGCCAGGGATGCCAATTATTCCCATAGCGTGCCGTATCCCGCACAGTACACTTTTATGTAATTTATGCACAGTACACTTTTTTTCCCCCTGATATGTCACCTCTCAGTGGTACTATGGTGCCTGATGATCTCAGTGTGTTCGAATGAAGCATGCAGACCGCGGTGTGCAGCTGCTAGAGCACGTGTGAAACCAAACAAAGCAAACAGAAAAACATGCAAACAAAAAAAAACAGCATGAAAAGACTGTCATTGAACGCCTGGGGTTAGCCTTTTGCGAAGCTTTCCGAGCGCAAAGAAAGCATAAAGATCCTTCAATATGGCTTGGCTAACGAGAGGCAGGAAAACGAACATACTGAGCGCAGGTTATGGCTGAGTGAGGTTACGTAATTGAAAGGTCTCTTCTCCAGAACTAATTAAATCATCTAAGCAGTTATCAACAGCTAATTTTAGCTTCCGTCAAGAAGGGATTCTTCCTCTCAGAAAGGATCCACAAGAAAGAAGACGCTGACTGCTGGGATGTCTGCTGCCGTCCGTGTCTGAGCACGGACGGCTCGTAGCGTGCAGCACGGACAGCAACGACGGGACAGCACGGAGCGTGCTGTCCCGTCGGTTCCTTTTGTCGCTGTCCTTGTGCTTTCCACGCTAGTTGCAATGTGGCAGTCACTAGCAAATCACTGCGCCGTGAAGCTATACGCGCAGAAAAAAACGAACCGAAAACATAGGAGTAGCACGAGCTACCTCCACAAAACAAGCGGCTGAACTGACAAACCTTGGGCGTTGTATGAGATAAACTAGGAGCTAGAGTTACCCTCTAAAGAAGCAGACTAGCATGGTGAATGATCAGATTGGTGTCAGTTTCAAAATCCGTTTCGCATTCTGGCTCGAGCCATTCCTGAAGTCCAGCTGCGCGTGTCAACGCGAAATCTGTGATCCTTTTTCCTTCGTAATTATGAGGTTCATTGTAGGTTAAAAATAAATATACACCTTGAAACCAGAAGCCACGCACCACCCTAATGGCACCCATCGGATGCTAATGGGCTAACCTTGTTCCAAGCTTTTCGCTTACAATGCTGTCATCACCATCCCTCAGCATAGCCATGCTTACGACAGAAGCACGAAAGAGAACATGCCCATGGCAGCGCCACAGAGGTAATGGCAGTCAAGGCTACATACATGCTAGTTAATTTAATAGTTAATTAAATGACATTCCTAGACGTCTTACGTGGTTGCCAATGCCGATATATTTTAACTTCCAGCCAATTCTCTCTCCGCCGAAAGGACTGGAGAACGCAAAGATGAGTCCGGCTCCTAGGAAGGAAGTTTTCGTGGTCACTAGAACGTTACAAGGAAAAGGAACCCAAAAATACTGGGTTTAAAATTTGCTACCGAAAGGTTAAAACAAGCAACTGAACTGAAGAATCATCTGACAAACTAGCCGTTGCAACTTTTAAGAAAGCATATTAGCATGCTGGATTGCAATATTTCTAAAGCAATTTCGAAATACCTTTCACCCCATATTGCTGTGAGCCACTGGCAAAGCCAAGGCACAATAACCATCGAAATAAAAGCTAGGCCTCTCTTTTTGTGTTATAGTTCGCATTTCTTCGCATCGTGGTGCTGCAAGTTTCAAGAATACCTGCCCTTAACCAAGAACTCTTCGAGCTCTAGCTCGGAGCCCACACTGACGAGTACGATTGGTCCGTTAGTACACCCAAAATGGTTACCTTGTGGTTGGTCATAAACATTATGGCTACAATACAACTGTGACAGTATGGGAAGAGCTCTACTTTAGGCATACAAGAAAACTTCGCTTTCCTCAGTCTAGTTTCAGCTGCCCGCCCAACTGTAAATAGCTGCTGCTACTGACCATTTAGCTGACGCAGCGGCATTATCGCATTGACTGAAATGAGTGATGTGCTCACCATAGGCTTGTCCTCGGAGACGGTGAGCTCTGTCGTCAAAAACTTCACTTGGAGCTGCATAGAGAACTTGTCCTGCTCCTGCTCCAACGCCACAATCACGTACAGTCATGACCTGCATAAATTCATTCATCATCATCATCAGCCTGACTACACCCACTGCAGGGCAAAGGCCTCTCCCATGTCTCCAATTAACCCTGTCCTTTGTCAGTTGCCGCCACTGTATCCCCGCAAACTTCTTAAACTCATCCGCCCACCTAACATTCTGCCGTCCCCTGCTACGTTTGCTTTCTCTTGGAATCCACTCCGTTACCCTTAAGGACCAGCGGTTATCTTGACTTCGCATTACATGCCCTGCCCAAGCCCATTTCCTCCTCTTGATTTCAACTAAGATGTCATTAACCCGCGTTTGTTCCCTGACCCACTCCGCCCTCTTCCGATCTCATAACGTTACACCTATCATTTTCCTTTCCATAGCTCGCTGCGTTGTTCTTAACTTAAGCTGAACCCTCTTTATTAGCCTCCACGTTTCTGCCCCATAGGTGAGTACCGGTAGGATACAGCTGTTGTATACTTTTCTCTTCAGGGATATTGGTAAGCTACCATTCATGATCTGAGAGAACCTGCCATATGCGCTCCACCCTATTCTTATTCTTCTAGTTATTTCCCTCTCATGATCCGGATCTGCGGTCACTACCTGCCCTAAGTAGACATATTCTCTTACTGCTTCCAGCACCTCGCTACCAATTGTGAACTGCTGTACCCTTGCTAGGCTGTTGAACATTACTTTGGTTTTCTGCATGTTAATTCTTAGCCCCACCATTCTCCTCTGCCTGTCATTGATCATGCTTTGCAGTTCTTGTCCTGAGTGGCTTAGCAAGGCAATGTCATCAGCGAATCGCAAATTACTCAGGTATTCTCCATTAACTCTTATCCCCAACTGTTCCCATTCCAGTCCCCGGAATACCAGCAGACAGTGAAGAGCATTGGCGATATCGTGTCTCCCTGCCTGACACCTTTCCGTATTGGAATTTTATTGCTGACTTTATGGAGAACTATAGTAGCTGTGCAATCGTTATAAATATCTTCCAATATTTTCACATAACACTCTTCTACACCCTGATTCCGCAATGCCTGCATGACAGCTGAGGTTTCCACTGAGTCAAATGCTTTCTCGTAATCAATGAAGGCTATATATAGGGGTTGGTTATATTCTGCGCATTTCTCTATCACCTGATTGATACTGTGAATGTGGTCTATTGTCGAGTATCCTTGACGAAAGCCTGCCTGATCATTTGGTTGACTAAAGTCCAAAGTTGTCTTGACTCTATTAGCGATTACCTTAGTAAATACCTCGTAGGCAATGGACAATAAGTTGATTGGTCTGTAATTCTTCAAGTCCTTGACGTCTCCTTTCTTATGAATTAAGATAATGTTAGCGTTCTTCCAAGCTTCTGGTACTCTCGAGGTCACAAGGCATTGCGTATACAGGGTGGCTAGTTTTTGTAGCACAATCTCTCCTCCATCCTTCAACAAATCTGCTGTTACCTGATCCTCACCAGCTGCTTTCCCTCTTTGCATTGCTCCTAAGGCTTTCTTTACTTCCTCCTTCGTTACTGGTAGGATGTCCCATTGCTGTGCTCGACTGCCTCCCTCAGTAACTTGATTACATTCGCTACTGTATAGATTTGTGTAGAACTCTTCGGCTAATTCAACTATCTTATCCATATTGCTGATGACATTGCCCTGTTTGTCTTTTAGTGCATACATCTGGTTTTTACCTATGCCCAATTTTCTCCTCACTGATTTTAGGCTACCTCCGTTCCTTAGAGCATGCTCGATTTTCTCTATGTTAAACTTTCTTATGTCGGCTACCTTGCGCTTATTTATTAACTTCGATAGCTCTGCTAGTTCTATCCTGTCTGTGTAGTTAGACGTCCTCATCCTTTGACGTTTCTTAATCAGATCTTTAGTCTCCTGAGATAGCTTGCTGGTATCCTGTGGAACAATCATACCACCTACCACACCATACTCAGAAGTGCCGACCTTAGCATACAACGATACGCTACCCGCCTGGCAGCAGAAGCTGCGCGACTATACCGTTGCTAGTCTTCCAGCTGCGACGCTGCCCCTCCCCGGACGCCTGCGTGCGGACCCGGAGGGGCACGGGTCTTCTTCTGGCGGAAATAAAGTTTATTCACTCACTGTTTTGCAGCGACATTCTGAATTCCTCTACCTTCCCTCTTAATGCTAACTCGTTATTAGCCTTTCTCTTCACCACTTTCCTCCGTTCCCTCTTCAAATCTAAGCTAACACGAGACCTTACCATTCTGTGGTCGCTACAACGGACCTTACCGAGGACCTCCACATCCTCTACGATGCCAGGGTGTGCACACAGAATGAAGTCTATTTCATTTTTAGTCTCACCATTGGGGCTCTTCCACGTCTACTTCCTGTTTGCTCGTTTGCGGAAGAAGGTATTCATAATCCGTAAATTATTTCTATCTGCGAACTCTACTAATAACTCTCCCCTACTGTTCCTAGAACCTATGCCATAGTCACCTACCGCCTTGTCTCCAGCCTGCTTTTTACCTACCTTTGCATTAAAGTCGCCCATCAGTACAGTGTACTGTGATTTTACTTTGGTCATTGCCGATTACACATCCTCATAGAAGCTTTCAACTATCTGGTCATCATGACTTGATGTAGGCGCGTAGGCCTGCACCACCTTCAGCTTGTACCTCTTAGTAAGCCTAATTACGATAGCTGCTACTCTCTCGTTAATACTGTAAAGCTCCTCGATGTTGCCAGCTATATCCCGATTAATGAGGAATCCCACACCTAGTTCTCGCCTATCTGCTAATCCACGATAGCACAGTACATGCCCGCCCTTTAGTACTGTATACGCCTCATCTGTCCTCCTAACCTCACTAAGCCCTATGACATCCCATTTAATACCGGCTAATTCCTGCAATAGCACTGCTAAGCTAGCCTCACTTGATAAGGTTCTTGCGTTAAACGTTGCCAGGTTCCGTTTCGAATGGCGGCCTGTCCGGAGCCAGAGATTCTTAGCACCCTCCGCTGCGTCACAGATCTGACCGCCGTCTTGGTCAGTTGCTCCGCAGCCGCTGGGTACTGAGGGCCGAGGGTTGATTGGTTTGTTCATAGAAGGTTGTGGCCAAGTACTACACCAGGGAGGCCAAATCCTGTTCTGGTTAGGAAGTGCGTTGTAGGTTCTGGTCACCGAAATCAGGCCGCACCGGAAGCCTGGTAATGCAATTTCATCGAGACGCGGAGTTTTTTTTTTAATCCGGTGGAGAATTGCGTGGCACCGGGATTCGAACCCCGGTCCTCTTGCACGCGAGGCGGATGCTCTACCTCTACGCCATCGCTGCATAAATTCATTACGGGGGCTTAAAACAGTAGCCGCTTGGCTATCACGATGTCAGATATTTCCACACCACTCGGTTAGCCTAGTGCAGCTACCGGGAACCCCTGTTGCACCTGCGTCGGCGAGACTTCCCAGTAGTGGAAGTAGCATCGTCGCTTGGTGTACAAGGTGTGTCACCTAAGAAAATGAAAATTGGCTTTTGAGAAAAGCACATGGCACAGTAATTGTTTCACTTATGTCGGTGAACACCCGAGCCAACTGTAACGTAAGGGAAGGAAGGAAGGTGGGACTGAAAGAAGAAAGAGGGAAAGAGATGCCTGACATCGCACAGACATCGCACAGCACTGACATTACACAGAACGGCCGCTGCAGTCTGGGTCTCTCCGGTTCAGTAGATGAGCGCCTTAACCACTGAGTCCCGAATACTTCACACAATTTTAGAAAATATGCTTTTTGAGTTAGAAAACCGCTTTTTTCGGCTTAGCATTTTAAGCAGTGTAGTACATCAGGATGCAGCTAAGACGTGCTAACTAGCAGGCTGGATAACTAATATTGAATAGGTAACTTTTCAACTATTACTGTGAACCTCATGAGTTACAGAGTGGCGAACAGCCCATCATAATTAATGACCATAATAGTTTTTTAGAATGTTGAACATCCGGTTACCCAAGAAGCTGTGGCCCGACAAATTTCGGCTATTTCGAGGAGTTGCGTTCACTGGAGAAGTTGCTTTGCCTGCAAGCTTCTCGAAAGCGCATGCATTTTGGTGCGGCAGCGCCAAGGGGGTTTCTGGAATCCCTAGAACGGATATGGATATTACTTACAGTGGGCTGCATGCCTCTCAATAATTAGGGATTGACAGTTGAAAAGTTAACTATTCAATATTAGTTAATCAGCTGGCTAGTTAGCATGTCTTAGTTGTATTCTGATGTACAGCACAACTGAATGCTATGTCGAGAAAAAAGCGCACTTCTAACTCAAACAGCACATTTTTTTTGAAATAGCTCAAAATCATGGGTGAAACACCATGTATATCGGTTGTGGCTTTAGCCTGCTACATTAGAATCTGTTGTATATAGTTATGTTACCAATGAAGCAGGACGCTGAGGTATTGCTATTGCTCGACTGAAAATTGTAGCAATAGTGCGTTAGTGTGTGCCTCCACCATATGCTGGTTTGGTTTATTGGTTTATTGGGGTTTAACGTCCCAAAGCGACTAAGGCTATGAGAGACGCCGTAGTGGAGGGCTCCGGAAATTTCGACCATCTGGGGTTCTTTAACGTGCACTGACATCGCACAGTACACGGGCCTCTAGAATTTCTCCTCCAAAGAAATTCGAGCCGCCGCGGCCGGGATCGAACCCGCGTCTTTCGGGTCAGCAGCCGAGCACCATAACCACTGAGCCACCGCGGCGGCTCCACCATATGCTTATGTGCCTCTGACCAGCTGTGGTAGCCTGACAGAAGATACGAATCTACGTGCGACACAACCATCTCGATCAACATGGCCACTTTCTGAGAGGGAATTTTTTTGCTCACACTGTTTCATCGACACCGGCTACGAGACTAGCTTTGCACTGTTGCAGACCTTCGGTATACCACTGAAGCGACAGCGCCGGAAATCTGATGCTGGGCCTTCCGGGCCTCAAGAAGGAGCAAGCATGAGAGGACCAATGAGGCGTTTCAGAATACACGAAAAAAAGTGCCTGTTATTTCGGTTATTTCGTCCCTTAGTGGCAAAAAAGTGAAAGAGAGCAGCAGAAAGCGAAGGAAACGCTATGGACCACAGTTTCTAGAGACGATCACGGAAATGGGGAGCAGAATGAAAGTCATGAGCTTTGCTGCATATAACGCGGATCAATTTTTTCTGGATGACAAGCAGTCTGTGAATGTTTGTTCAAGTTCTTGACCCCCATACAATTAAGATGACTTGGAAAAAGTGCATTATATGCAAACAGTTTTACGGGAAAAAAAAGCATCTGACAGAACGGAGTAGACCCAGCACCTGAGGCAGCTTTCTGGTGAGAAAATTTTTATGGGAGTGCCAAGACATATTATGATCAAAGTGCACGCCCAAGCATTATAATGTTCGTACAACTCAGATTTTAAAAGTATTTGGTAGTATATCACCAGGTAAAGCAGTGTTCATGTTTTTCTGTTGAAAGAGTAAGGCTTTGGTTTTAACAGGCCGTTTTCACGATCTCGCCAATGCTCTTCACTGCCTGCTTACAGGAGGTATTCCGGGGACTGGAATGGGAACAGTTGGGGATAAGAGTTAATGGAGAATACCTGAGTAATTTGCGATTCGCTGATGCCATTGCCTTGCTAAGCCACTCAGGACATGAACTGCAAAGCATTATCAATCAGTTAGACAGGCAGAGCAGAACGGTGGGGCTAAGAATTAACATGCAGAAAACCAAAGTAATGTTCAACAGCCTAGCAAGGGAACAGCAGTTCGCCATTGGTAGCGAGGCGCTGGAAGTAGTAAGAGAATATGTCTATTTAGGGCAGGTAGTGACCGCAGATCCGGATCATGAGAGGGAAATAACTAGAAGAATAAGAATGGGGTGGAGTGCATATGGCAGGTTCTCTCAGATCATGAATGGTAGCTTACCAATATCCCTGAAGAGAAAAGTATATAACAGCTGTATCCTACCGGTATTCACCTATGGGGCAGAAACGTGGAGGCTAACAAAGAGGGTTAAGCTTAAGTTAAGAACAACGCAGCGAGCTATGGAAAGGAAAATGATAGGTGTAACGTTAAGAGATCGAAAGCGGGCGGAGTGGGTGAGGGAACAAACGCGGGTTAATGAAATCTTAGTTGAAATCAAGAGGAAGAAATGGGCTTGGGCAGGGCATGTAATGCGAAGGCAAGATAACCGCTGGTCCTTAAGGGTAACGGAGTGGAGAAAGCAAACGTAGCAGGCGACGGCAGAAAGTTAGGGCGGATGTGAATAAGAAGTTTGCGGGGATACAGTGGCGGCAACTGACAAAGGAGAGGGTTAATTGGAGAGACATGGGAGAGGCCTTTGCCCTGCAGTGGGTGTAGTCAGGCTGATGATGATAAAACGGAAGCTAGATCGAGGAAGGTCACATTTCCAGAGCTTGGGTGACAGTATGTGGCCTCTTTTGCATTTAAAAGAAATACATTATTTGCAAGGATGAAAGCTTCGATTTTCTGGCCCCTAGAGTCGCAGCGTTCGCTTCCCAAAACGGGGAGCGAAGGAAGACGCACACAACGTTATGATTTTGCAGCTGACCATGCTGATGGCAACTGCCTCAAGTTTTCTTTTAAGTTTGATTTCTTCAGCAAGGACACCACTTTGGATGACAATTGGGACGCCTCCTGAGTCTATTTGCACCGCGATCGCGCCACAAAATTTTGTCTCAGGATATTCATATGTTGTGGACAATGGTTAGTTTCTTGAAGACATAAAGCTACAGGAGACGTCAACCCTAAGATATGGGTTATGTCACTAATTCCCAAGCAGTCCTCTGGAGTTCCATTGAACCACAGATGTCATGTTTGTATGTTTTTGGGTTGGAATGGGTGGGATTTACTTCTTTTCTGGGCCCGCGTAATCAGGCTCTGTCTTTTTTTACACTCAAGAGAGCAGTTCAGCCACTGCAAAGCGGGCAGACCGGGGGTTACATCCATCACCTTACCAGAGGTGCTGCACGACCATGGAGAAGCTGCGGATGTGCAAGTGTCAGGCCTACCCCAGCTCAGGGAAGTCCTGAGGGATGCTGACCCATGGGACGGCGCTCCCTGCTTAGGGATTGGCAGAGCAGCTAGCCTCGCTGTCCCTGCCATAGGCTCGGTGAAAGTTACCAAGAGTGACCTGGGCAAGTGCCGGAGTGCTGTGCGATGCACCGTCCCTGTGCACCGAACTCCAGCGCCTACCCGGGCTACATCAGCAAAGTCTGTTTTTGTGAAAAGGCCGAAAGCATTCTTCACATGAGAGAGTTGTCGCGCTTCCGTAAACGTGATATTATGTTTAGTTAAGACAGTAATAATTGCTTTCTCGTTCATCTCTGATGGATGTGAACTTGAATATGCAGGGTGATCACCTTCACAGTGGTTTGGTGGTGCGTGCAAGAGTTGATATTTCCCCTGCAAGATAATTTTCACGGCCCAGCGAGAGTCTCTGATAACCGTTCTCGATTTTAGATCGGTGGCAGCGAGAGCTTTTGCGACTTCCTCCGCTCGTGTTGAATTTGGGGCCCGAAAAGATAGCCCATCGACATTCATTCCCCGGTGTACTACGGTAGCCGTGTAGAATCCCGCGGGCGACGGCCCTGTGATGTCCACGTAGTAGACGCCCTCTGGCACCACCACCACCATCTTCACAGTTTGCGCATCGAAGTGCTGCTCTTTCACGGTTTTTGGATGCATGCTCTTTTCAGGCGCATTGACCATACTTTACTTGAAAAGCTAGAACACCTTCGTGGATTTTGGATGTAATAATGGACGTTTATTTTCAAGCAGCCTGGTTGTATGGACTTCTGGAGTGTAATCATCATCATCATCAGCCTGACTGCACCCACTGCAGGACAAAGGACTCTCGCATGTCTCTCCAATTAACCCTGTCATTTGACAGCTGCGCCCACCATATTCCCGCAAACTTCTTAATCTCATCCGCCCACCACACCTTTCTGCTGCCCCTGCTACGCTTGCTTTCTCTTGGAATCCAGTCCGTTACTCTTATGGACCATTGGTTATCTTGCCCTCGTATTACATGCTCTGCACAAGCCCATTTGATTTTGACGGGGATGACATTAACACAGGTATGTCCCCTCCCCTACTCTGCCCACTTTCAGTCTCTTATCATTATCCCTTTCATTTTCTTTCCATAGCTTGCTGCACTGTCATTTGCTTAACTTGAACCCTTTTCGTCAGCCTCCACGTTTCTGCCCCACAGGTGAGTACCAGTACGATACAGGTGTTATACACTTTTCTCTTGAGGGGTACATGTAAACTTTCATTCATGATCCTGCCATATGCGCTCCACCCCACTCATTCTTCTAGTTACTTCGCTCTTGTGATTCGATCGGTGGTCACTCCCTGCCCTAAGTTGTCGCATTCGCTTACCACTTCCAGCATCTCTCTACCAATTTTAAACTGCTGTTCCGTCCCAAGACTGTTGAATATTTCTTTGGTTTTCTGCATATTAATTTTTAGACCAAAGGTTTAGACACAAAGTACTGCTCTGCCTGTCTGACTCAGTGATCATGTGTTGCAGTTCGTCTCCTGAATGACTTAGCAAGCCATCAGTGAATCCTAGATTACTTAGGTATCTCTTTAACTCTTATCCCTAACTGTACCCAATCTAGGCCTCTGAATATCTCCTGTGAACAGGCAGCGAATAGCACTGGTGAGAACGAGTCTCACTGTCTGACACCTTTCCTTATTGGAATTTCACTGCTGACTTCATGGAGGACTATGGTAGCTGTGCACCCACTATATTATTTTTACATAAGGTTCTTCAAAGCTCCGATTCCGCATGAATGCTGAGAGTTCAACATATCAAATGCTTTCTCGTAATCTATAAAGGCCCCTATATATAGGGGTTGGTCATACTCTGCACACTCCTCTGTTACCTGACTGATTGTGTGAATATGATCGATTGTCGCGTGCCCTTTACGAAATCACACCTGATTATTCGGTTGATTGAAGTCTAAGGTTTTACTGTCTATATTAGTGATTGCCTTAGAAAATAGCTTGCAGGCAGCAGACAGCAAGTTGATCGGTCTAATTTTTCAAGTCCATGAGGTCATAAAGCATGTACAGGGTGGCTAATTTTTCTCAGCACAATCTCCCCTCTGTCCTTCAAGAAATCTGCTGTTACTTGATCCTCACCAGCTGCTTTCCCCTTTTTCATTGCTTCTAACGCTCCCTTTACTTCGTCTTTCGTTACTGGTGGGATGTCAATATGCTGTGCACTACTGCATCTTTCATTAAGGTCCCGATTTCGTTGTATTGAACTCCTGTATAGAACGTCCGTAGAAAGTCCTGTAGAACATCTTGTATAGGCTTGTGTAGAACTCTTCAGTTATTTTAACTGCCTTATCCATATTGCTAATGACATCACCTCTTTGTATCTTAACGACTACATCTGGAGTTTTGCCTTTTCACATTTTCCTCTTCACGGGAGTGTGCTCAAGTTGAATGTCAGGACTGGATGTTTTGTTGGGATTTATTTGTCTTCCTACAAGGTATTTACTAAGGTAATCGCTATTAGGGTCAGGACAACCTTAGACTTCAATCAACCAAATGATCAGGCAGGATTTGTCAACGATACTAAACAATAGACAATATCCACGCTATCAATAATATCATAGAAAAATGCGCAGAATATAACCAGCCCTTATATATAGCGTTCATTGATTACGAGAAAGCATTCGACTGAGTAGAAACCTCAGCAGTCATGCAGGCATTGCGGAATCAGGGTGTAGAAGAGTGTTATATGAAAATATTGGAAGATATTTATAACGATTGCACAGCTACCATAGTTCTCCATAAAGTCAGCAATAAAGTTCCAGTAAGAAAATGTGTCCGGCAGGGAGACACGATCTCGCCTATGCTATTCACTGCCTGTTTGCAAGAGGTATTCCGGAGCCTGAAATGGGAACAGTTGGGGATGAGAGTTAATGTAGAATACCTAAGTAATCTGCGATTCGCTGATGACATTGCCTTGCTAAGTCACTCAGGACATGAACTGCAAAGCATGATCAATGAATTAATTAGACAGGATGAGCAGAACGGTGGGGCTTAAAATTAACATGCAGAAAACCAAATTAATATTCAACAGTCTAGCAAGAGAACAGCAGTTCTCAATTGATGGCGCGGTGCTGGAAGCACCGCGCACGCCACCGCAACGATGCAGGTCACAAGAATGCCCTTTTTCATGCAGGCCTTACTGATATGGATTACCACGTCAACGCCGCCGGGCTGTCAAGGCAGCTGTTACAACCTGGACATGGAATCCGACGTTCGGCAGCAAGTTGACTTCATGGACAACGAAATCGACGCCGTGCAGTACCCGCTTGTATCAACCTTTCCCCATCTGGCGAACCGTTTCCACATCTGGCAACCAGGAACTACGCTCAGCGCCACCGCGTTGGTTGGACTACAAATACCGCCATCACACTGCGATCACTCGGGGCACGCCACCGCAACGATGCAGGTCACAAGAATGCCCTTTTTCATGCAGGCCTTACTGATATGGATTACCACGTCAACGCCGCCGGGCTGTCAAGGCAGCTGTTACAACCTGGACATGGATTCCGACGTTCGGCAGCAAGTTGACTTCATGGACAACGAAATCGACGCCGTGCAGTACCCGCTTGTATCAACCTTTCCCCATCTGGCGAACCGTTTCCACATCTGGCAACCAGGAACTACGCTCAGAGCCACCGCGTTGGTTGGACTACAAATACCGCCATCACACTGCGATCACTCGGGGCACGCCACCGCAACGATGCAGGTCACAAGAATGCCCTTTTTCATGCAGGTTGGTTACTTACCAAATTCAATTTGCATTCGCTCTGATAACGCGTTTTTGGTTGCGGTGTCGTGCCTCATCGACGCTGACTGCAGTTTGCGAAGGTTCTTGTGCTCTTCATGCTACCAGTGTATCAACGCATATGTCGTTTGTCTTATGCTTGTGCTAGCCGGGGATGTGGAATTGAATCCAGGACCCCCAGAGAATAACGCCCCTCAGCCGTCCCTCGAATCAATTGCCTTGGCTATATCCCGCATTGAATGCTCTCAAAATACTATGCTTAGTGAACTAGCGTTGATTCGCGCTGCTCAGTCGAAGGTCGAGGATTCAATATCCAGCCTTTCAGCGCGAGTTGACGCCCTGGAACAATCCACGAGCTCAAATCAGTTAAGTAGCCAGAGTTTATCAGCCGATCCTGATATGGCTAAACTTTCATCCGACATTAAGCTACTTTCAGATAAATGCGATGACGCTGAGAACCGCCTCCGACGGTCCAATTTGCTGTTTTTTGGAATCGTAGATCAACAAGATGAATCTTGGTCCGAGTCTGAATCGCGGATTATTTCATTCTGCGCGGACGAGCTCGATGTCACAATTGATAGCCACGATATTGAGCGTGCTCACAGACTTGGCCGTTTCCAACAAGGAAAAAACCGCCCTATCTTAACTTTATGAGATTTAAAGACAAAGGGCGTATCCTTTTTGCCAGCTCCAAGCTTAAAAATTCTTCCTTTTCTGTCCGTGAGGACTACTCTGCACGCGTTCGCTTGGCAAGGAAGAAACTTTTTTCGTATGGTCAGCAACGAGGTGGCTCATTTAAAATCCGGTTTGATAAGCTCATCATGAACAACAAACAGTTTGTGTACGATGCTGTTAAAGATTCTGTGGTTGAAATAAATTTATAGCGCTCACCGCAGGCACACAGGTCCTTTATGCACCAATGCTTCCAAAATCGCACGCGTGCAGCCCCTGCCCCAATCGATAAATCAGTTTCCGTTTTACTAACAAATATCCGAAGTTATTTTCCAAAGAAAGAAGCCGTGGAAGCTATATTGCAAGACAACAGCACAGATATTGCGATCTTTACTGAAACGTGGCTCACACCTGATATACTGAATGACGAACTTTTCCAAGATAAGCAATCCTTCACTTGTTTCCGCCGTGACAGACCAGGGCGTAGGGGAGGCGGCGTGATGGTTCTTGTTAAAAGTATTCTGGTCTCTTCTGCTGTCGCAGTCAATAGTAAAAGTGAAATAATTTGCGTGAACGTTTCTCTTGCTCATTGCACCAATATAATAATCGCATGTTACCGAGCACCTGACTCCGATCATTCCTTCATCGACGACCTAAGTACCATTCTGCTCGACATAAATAAACAGTTTCCCAGAGCCAACCTTATAGTTAGCGGCGATTTTAACTTCCCTGACATCGATTGGGACAATCTAACCGCATCTTCCCGCCATTCCAGAGAATTTTTGGATCTTATTCTTTCGTTTGACCTCTCTCAAGCAGTCTGAACACCAACTCGGGGCACTAACATCCTAGATCTTGCACTTGCATCTAATCCTGATTTAATCCAGTCTTTATCATCCATCGCCGGTCTTAGCGATCATAGCATAGTGTTGTTCAATTTTTCAGTTCGCATCACTCCACGACAACGCTCAGTGAAATACATACGCGACTACAAAAAGGCCAATTTTTCTAAAATCAATGAAGAACTAGCAAAATTTCTTCACCACTTCGAACAGACTGCCTCTTTCAGGTCTATTGATGATAACTGGTCCATGTATAGAGATAAAATTACCTCTTTAACTGAATCTTATGTACCCCTCGTTTGCATTCGTGGTGATGCCGGAAAACCGTGGTTTACCAACTCTTTAAGAAGTCTGTGCAATAAGAAAAAACGATTATTTAGAGAAGCTAAGGGCTCCTACTTAGCGTCTAAATGGGAAAAATATTTTAGCTGCCTGAGAAATTACACCAAGTTGCTTAAGAGCACTAAACAAAATTTTTACAGCAATGACCTACTCGATATCCTTCGAAACAACCCAAAAAAGTTCTGGACTATTTTAACTCCAGGTCGTAGCGGTTCGCATAATATATCTTTATTAGATCAAGATGGTTGTCATGTTCCAAATGAGCTTCGCTCGGACGTAATGAATGCGTATTTCTCATCTGTTTTCACCCACGAACCAGCCGCAAACATTCCTACATCACAGAGCCTAAATGTATCTGAAATGCCACCTGTTAGTATCTCAGCCGAAGGAATATGTAAACTTATTGAAGATTTAAAGGTATCAAGTGCTCCTGGGCCCGACAATATTTCTGCGAAAATTCTTAAATGTACCAAAGTAATATCCAGCCACTTCCTGCAAATCATTTTCACGCAATCTATTTCTAGTGGCCAAATTCCGTCTGAGTGGAAGATTAGCCGAGTCGTGCCTTGCTTTAAGGCAGGAAACCGCTCTGATCCATCAAATTATCGTCCCATCTCGCTAACATGCATTGCGTGTAAACTACTTGAACATATTATTTACTCCCAAGTAGCTAATCACCTCGATAGAAATTCTTTTTTCTTTCCAAACCAACACGGATTCCGTTCTGGCTACTCATGTGAAACTCAACTTTTTGAATTTACGACTGACCTCCACCTAAACCTTGACTCCTTGTTTCAAACAGATATCATCTATCTCGATTTTTCTAAAGCTTTCGACCGAGTTCCCCACCAGCACCTTTTGGCTAAACTTTCCTCCCTTTCACTGCACCCGCTGATATTATCATGGATTCGCAGTTTCCTAACTAATCGTTCGCAATACACCGTCATCGACAACCATCCTTCTACCGTTACTAAAGTTACCTCCGGAGTGCCTCAGGGCTCAGTTCTTGGGCCGCTCCTGTTTCTTGTCTTTATCAATGACCTTCCTGCTGGCATTTAATCATCCATCAGTTTGTTCGCAGATGATTGCGTTCTTTACCGCCGTGTTAGCACTACGAACGACCAGTCATTGCTGCAGGACGACCTGAACTTGATACAAAGTTGGTGCTCTACCTGGCTCATGAAATTGAATGAAACTAAATGCAAGTTTATGCACGTGTCCCGTAAACGATCTAACCTGCACTTTTCATACTCGCTAGACAGGACCGCGCTATCTGAAGTTGAATCCTACAGATACCTCGGCATAGAAATAACAAGTAATCTTAACTGGTCGAAGCACATTACGTCCCTGGCTGCTAGCGTTTCTAAATCACTAGGATTCATCAGACGATCGCTCACATTTTCTCCCCCTAAGGTTAGACTAATCGCATACGAAACTTTCATCCGCACTAAACTTGAATATGCATCGAGCATTTGGAATCCCCATCAAGAGTATTTAGCACATATGTTAGAGGCCATTCAAAATCGAGCAGCTCGGTTCATAACATCAAATTATGATTCTTGGTCGAGTGTTACTAATATCAAATCCTCCGTTGGTTTACCTTCCTTGGCATCCCGTCGTAAGATAGCAAGGCTCTGTCTATTTCATAAACTTTATTGTAATTTTCCCCAACTGCGTGAGAGCCTAATTTTGCCCCCTTTAAGATCATCGCGACGTTTGTTTAATTGCCGTAGTATCCAACGCATTCATGGTTCAACCAATGCGTTCAATTCCTCGTTCTTGCCAGCTGCCATAGCCGAGTGGAATGTCCTTCCTGACAGTGTTGTGAATGAAGTTAATTCCCTAAAATTTAAACAGATGTTAATTGATTTATTCCGCAAATGATTCCCGTTGAAGGCCCTTTCTCTTTTTTTTTCTTTTTTTTCTTTTTCTTTTTTTTCTTTCTTTTTCTTGTGTTTTCCTACTTACTCGCTTGTTTTTCTTTTGAAGTGTTCACAGCTGTATCTACATGTGTCTAAGTTTATGTTCCAACTTTGTTCTTTGTTCTTTGTGACTTGATTACTGTTCGACCCCCCCCCCCCCTTATGTAATGCCCCCTGGGGCCCTTAAGGGTAAATAAATTATGATTATGATTATGATTATGAGAATATGTCTATTTAGGGCAGGTAGTGACAGCTAATACGGATCATGGGAAGGAAACAACTAGAAGAATAAGAATGGGGTGGAGCGTTGGGGTGGAGCGTATATGGCAGGTCATCTCAGATCATGAATGGCAGTTTACCAATATCCCTCAAGAGAAAAGTATACAACAGCTGTATCCTACCGGTACTCACCTATGGGGCAGAAACGTGGAGGCTAACAAAGAGGGTTCAGGTTAAGTTAAGGACAACGCAGCGTGCTATGGAAAGAAAAATGATAGGTGTAACGTTAAGGGATCGGAAGCGGGCGGAGTGGGTGAGAACAAATGCGGGTTAATGACATGAGGAAGACAAGAAGAAGAAGTGGGCTTGGGCAGGGCATGTAATGCGAAGGCAAGATAACCGTTGGTCCTTAAGGGTAACGGAGTGGATTCCAAGAGAAGGCAAGCGTAGCAGGGGGCGGCAGAAAGTTAGGTGGACGGATGAGATTAAAAAATTTGCGGGAATACGGCGGTCGCAACTGGCGAAGGACAGGGTTACTAATTGGAGAGACATGGGAAAGGCCTTTGCCCTGCAGTGGGTGTAGTCAGGCTGATGATGATGAGTATGATGACGATTTCTCATTTTGATGTGGTGTACATTTATGACATTTTACTCCTTGAGACCTTCCAGCAGCTCTTCCTCACATAGGTGAATGAAATAACACCACGGACGGTGTTTAGGCTTCGATGTGCAGTGATTGACACAGAGATATCCCCCAATGGACACTAGGATGGAAAGTTTGGAGTATTGTGCAGTGTCCGCGTTCTGGTGGTAATTCACCACCATCTTTGATAGTTTGTATCCTGGACCCAAGGCATCATTTATCCATTTCGAGACTAACAAAGAGGACATAGTTTGTGTAGTTTTTCTGTTTCTTCACTCTGAAGGACATGGAACTTAGGGAATATTTTTTGCTTTCTAGAAAAACTCGACTGCGACTGTTAAGCCCTCTTTTGTGAGGGCGATCCATTTGTGGGAAAGTAGGAGTCATTAAGAATATGTATTGCTCATCTGTTGTGCCAGCCACCCAACATGTATCCCAACGAGAGGACTGGACAGGTACTTGCAGGCCCAAATATAACCAAATACAGGGCAACTCAGGGTAGCAGCTACACACAAGGTTAACACTAGCTGTCAAAAAAAAAAAATGACTGAGGCTTAACTTGGTTAACCCTGGTCAGATGCGAAGCATATTGATGGCTAGTCTTGGTAATACATGGCTTTCCTTGGTTGAATACTTGGTCATTTTAATACAACCACTAGAAGCCTTCGTCGTGGGGGAAGACAACGGCATGGCTACAGCGGAACGCCGACTAACCCCGAGACGCGCGTTGGGTGAGCGCCTGGATTGCCACGGAAGCCGCGTCCGCCTGCCCGGTGGAGCGAGCGTTTCACCTACACCGAGTGTGAACGCGCGTTCGAAATGCGCGGGAATGCCGCCCGAGGACATTCCGGTGTCTGTGCGATGGCACGATGGCATCGTTCTCCCTCTCCCAGCGCGTGACGGCGATCTGTCGTGACGTCATGTGTCATGTGGTATGCCACGTGGTGTGACGTCACTGTACCACGTGGTCTGCACGGCGTGCAACCACAGTGACGGCGCGAGGTGGACCCCCGTCTTCCTCTGTCGTGACGTCATGTGTCACGTGGTATGTCACGTGGTGTGACGTCACTGTACCACATGGTCTGCACGGCGTGCAACCACAGCGACGGCGCGAGGTGGACCTGCGTCTTCCTCTGCCGTGACGTCATGTGTCACGTGGTATGTCACGTGGTGTGACGTCACTTACCACGTGGTGTGTACGGCGTGTAACCATGGCGAAGGGCTGTAGTGTACCTCCGTCTTCCTCTGTCGTGACGTCATGTGTCACGTGGTATGTCACGTGGTGTGACGTCACTGTACCACGTGGTGTGCACGGCGTGTAACCACGGCGAAGGGCTGTAGTGTACCTCTAGTAATATGCTTCGCATAAAAAGAAAAAAAACAAGAAGAGAAAAGGCTACAGGATAGTTGTGAGAATGTTTGAGGATAGGAAAGTGAAAGAAGAAGAAGAAGACCAGATAAGGCAACTGCCGATTTCCCCCAGTTGGGTCAAGCCGGAGGTGCCGTTTGCAGGTATTGGAGGCCAAAGTGGTGTGTTGCTTCCACTGATGGTCTTTAAAGGTCCAAACTCACAGCATCGGCGCAACCACCACAATTCCCTTTCCCCAAAACATGGCTAAGTCACGCACAACTAAGAGCGAGTGCTCGGTCCATGGTAATGTACTCTCACCATTATTCTCCAACGAGGACGTCCCTGCGGATGCTCGGGAACCCACGGTGTCGCAACTCACCACCTCTACGTGCTGCAGATACCCCTGCGGGGACGACGAAAATGAGAATGCCACCAAGAAACACCAACACCATCACACAAACCCCAACAAATTTGCGCTGTTGTTCTGCATGGGACTGAAGGAGGTGTCAAATCGCTTTCTGAAATTGGTCACTTGTGAGAAGGCCCATAACTTCCGGTTTGTTCATGAGAACAAGGACTGAATATTAGTTCATACGCTCAGGGAAACTGTCATAATTAAAAACAATAGGTCACTGCAGTTCCAAAATAAAGTATGTTTAATAACGTCTGGCCTCCTGGGCTGCTACATTTTCTCTAAGCTTGGTTTCATTTATGGGGGCTTAACGTCCCAAAGCGACTCAGGCTATGAGGGACGCTTGTAGTGAAGGGCTGCGGATATTTCAACCATCCGGAGTTCTTTAACGCGCACTCACATCGCACAGTATATGGGCCTGCAGAATTTCGGCTTCATCTGAAATCAATTTTCTCTAAATATTATGGAATTGAAAAACGTATTCACGTATAACCTCGAAGTGTTCTCTTTCTCAAAGCAGACAATATTATGACCAGATTGCCATCAACGGCAATGCGCTTCAGACTCTACTGCACTCTCCTATGTGTAACATTGTAGAAGAGTGCGCACTGACAACACCAGCGGTGCTCCATACTGGTGGCATTTTTTTTTTGTCATGCGCAAAGAAGGACCCTTCAGATGGCCCTTCATATTGGGAAATGACCGCAAGTGCGAGAGAGACAGATCCAGACTATGTGATTGGTGTATCCCGTAGCCATCACATATTTCACATTAGATCAGAAAGAATCATCAGGATGCAGGCACTTGAAGGCCGGTTTTAAAAAAAAGTGGTATTATTAAATACCCGGCATAATATTTACTCAATACAGAGGTAAACTACAGGGTTGGCCTAGTGATATGAGCACCCACCTTGTGTGCGGGAGGTGTTGGTATCGATCTCTAGTTCCATTGCGCATCCATATCAGTTTTCTAATCGGTACAAGCTTTCTCTCTGCCTGGCGCTCAGCTTTCACCGATGTGAAATGATTGGGAAAGGCTCTTTGGCTAAAAGCTCCAAAGGAATATAACACAGCATGGTGCAAACGCCAGCTCTCCCTTGAATTTCTTACCCAATTTAAAACAAATTCTTTCCAAAGCTTCCAGTTCAGCCCGCGTTATTGTTATCATAGGGCAAGATCTACAAAGAATATGTCAATGTGTTTATACTCGTCTCTGGCAACAGACTGTTCCTGTATTTCTTGTATAGTGCATGCAGTACTTTGCCAAAAAACATGGTGCAAAATTCGGAAGGTGCCTTTTGTACACGAGATGTCAAGAATTAACAATTTTTTTTTATTTTAATGATTACTGCAGGGGATCCATTTATTTCCTGAATGCATTTCATGCAAGAAAATATACTAACACCCTAGAGCAGAAACTTTTTTGTGATGTTCAGATTCTCACCTTTGAGTTTTGAGACGGTTCTAAATACCACCATTTTGTCAGTTTGGCCGCAGGTGAGGCTTCCACTGCTGCGACCCACGACTGCAATACATCAAGATAGCAGGCAACTGAAAAATAACAGGAACAGTAAGCGTCATCTTGTGTCACTTTTTCAACAGTGGCAGCCATCAGGAGTGCCTCAACAAGTCTGAAAATTTGTTAATAACATTCTAGAACTCGGAAAAAATGTCCGACTTCCATCTAAAAAGTACAGCCATATTTCCACTACCAGTTTTTTTTATTTTAAACTAACGTAACATGTCATTTATTTCCATATGGAGAAATATCTTTTGGTTGAATTATTTAATGATAACGAACATGCCTTTTTAAAAGGTCATTCTTGTGACAGGCAAACAGTGACAGGCAAACAAGGCGCGCCCCGCCGTGGCCGAACATAATCTGGACGCTCCAGCGGGCGCAGTGTCAACAGTGGCCCGCGAAGCTTATCTGTTCGCGGCGTCGCGGATTCGAATCCCAGTCTCGGTAATGTTTATTTTCATTTATTTATGGCTAGGTCGGTTACACCGACGGCGGCAACATGGATCAAACCAGGAACGGGCCTTTAGGAGCTGCGCTCTAAATGTATAAAACAGCTGTGCCTTACCAGCACTAACCTCTGGGGCAGAAACATGAAGGATAACGAAAAAGGTTCAACTTAAAGACAACGCAGTGAGCTATGAAAAGAAAAACGATAGGTGTGATGTTAAGACACAGCAAGAGGCGAGAATGGGTCAGCAAGCAAATGCAGGTTAATGACATCCTAATCGATATCAAGAGGAAGAAATGGGCTTGGGCAGCACATGTAACGTGAAGGCAAGGTAAGCGATGGTACTTAAGAGTGCCCGACTGGTTTCCAAAAAAAAAAAACAGAAGCGTAGAGCAGAAAGTTAGGTGGGTGGACGGTTGATGGAGACAGGGTGGCCGCGGCTGGTGTTGAACAGGGTTAGCTGGAGAGATATGGGAATGGTGCTCAGCAGTGAGCGTAGTCAGGCTGACGGTGATACCCGATGTAAACCTTAACCTTTCAGTACTGAAATGAATTTGTAACTTTTGGTCTAATAGAGAAAAATTTTAGGGCGAAAGCACTAGTTCACGAGGTCTAACTGGCTCATTGAGTTTCTGTGAAGTTTGGCATTGAGGTGACCTTGTCAAAACCATAAAATAAACATTGCCGCAATTGGGATTCGAACCCATGGCGGCACGAACAGCTCAGCTTCGTTGGCCACTGCACTGGGGCACTATGGTGTTGCTGCAGCCGATCACGCCTCGTGTGTTGAACTGCAACACACGCTGTGTATTTCACATTGTTTTTCATCAAATAATACTCCTATTGGACTAACTATACATGCCCTCGTGCTTGCACTGCACTTCGTCGTCTTCATTAGCAAGTGCTAAAATTGAACTAATATCGTCGCCAGACATGCCGACGACACCGCGAAGGAAAACCATCAGCCAGCCAGGCTAAACAGGTGCTTTCGCACGTCTGCACGGCTTAGCTACCCTATAATCCGACCACTAATTTACACTCCTCTCATATTCTCCAGTCGCTTCATGTGCTGCGCAAGGCACGGCACTTGGATCTTTGCTTTGTAATATTCACATCAATGACGTATCTGCCAATGCTCCCTCCCACATGCGATTATTTGTTGACAATTTTTGTAATTCGCTGTCCCGTAGTATTGATGCCGACATCCTTCAACAAGATCTTGTGCATTGAAACCTGGCGGCAAAGATGTTTGATATCGGTTAACAATACTGCAGTATGTTTTGACGTCTTTCCATCGCAGGCAGGGGTGCATTCCTTCCTCATACGTTCTGTTCTTATGTCAAATGTCATCTGTTTCTTCCTTTAAGCGTTTGCTCATTACTCTATCGCACGATCTAACATAGTCATACCATATCATGAAAATCGCTACTGAGGCCAACCGCAGCCTTTCTTTATTACACCACAATATGTGATTTACTGCCCCATTTATTAAAGGATTAGCATACCTATCTATTTTTCATACCAAATTAGAACCTACGTTACCTAGAAACACGACGAAAAATTGGCCAACGATCACGCTTGTCGGTAACGCGAATTTTGAGAACAGCCGCTGTACTTGAACAGCATTCGCTAAGTTACATTGAGGGAAATGGGGACGGTTACGCTAATCGACACAGGAACGGGCGCTTAAGAGCAGCGCTTAATATTTCTCGACTGACCGTCTTTTATTAATTCTATCATTCCTGAATAACAGCATGAGAAACATCTACAGCTGATTGTCACTCCCGCCGAATGAGCCTCCAGAAGACCCTCTGCGCACGCACTGCGAACTCACCGCTCATCCCCGGTCATTTTTTTTTTCTGCAATCTCGGAGCAGGTATGATCAACCACAGGAAGCCCAATCAGCTTCGTTCATTTAAACAATGCAGTCTCACAATTGTAATGCCCCATATCCAGAACCTTATAGGAAATAAATAAATAGGTGTGGTTTGGTTTATGGGGTTTAACGCCCCGAAGCGACTAAGGCTATGAGAGACGCCGTAGTGGAGGACTCCGGAAATTTCGACCCCCTGGAGTTCTTTAACGTGCACTGAAATCGCACAGTACACGGGCCTCGAAAAATTCGTCTCCATAGAAATTCAATCACGGCGGCGGAAATTGTTCAGTCAACATGTTCAATCAACTTAGTATCCACATTTCTGATAGTAGGGTGAAAGACCCATTACCCAATCATTTTACCCTGATTAAGCCGAGCACCAGGCCAGGGGAAGCTTGTTCCCATTGTATCACCGGTGGGTACCCGGTGGCACTGGGGATCGAACGTTGCACCTTCCGCAAGTTGAGCATCCACCTAGCACACATCACACAAAATACACTCAGCATTAGGATAGCAACATATATGTGCATTAGTGATTTGTATCACGGCAGCGTCGTAGTAATGGTTTATGACTGACACCTTAATTGTTTCATTAGGGAAGACTTCGTGTTTGTAGCTGCAAAATACAAGCAAAAAACACTTAGGATTATATCACCAAATGACTTCATTGATATGGCGAGCAATCCTGCTTAGCTTTACTGGCGCGGGTACTTTCTCCAGGCGGCGCTGGTTCAGGCCATAGCGATTGATGAACTTGAGAATCCACGCTAAGCCTGTGCTCGAGGAAGGAGGCAAAGAACATGTGATCATTTCAGCATGAACACTCTCAGTAATGGAAATAAAGTCCAGTCTTGCTGCTGTGTATGTACTTCACTATAAATGCACTAAGCAATGCGCAGGAGCAATACCACTCACGGAGCTTCTCGAGTACACTGTCACCAAATTAACTGTCAATGTGTGTCTTTCGGCATCGTAGCTTAAAGATCCGTGCATAGAGAGAAATTTTGGTTCCTCTCCTTTTGTATTGAGTACTAAGTTAACACAATCTGCATTAGTTTATTCGCAGTGTACCTAAGTGAACTACTGCCTGATAGGATCGCGCCAGCGTTACATATAGGGGGGCCGGGGGGGGGGGGGGGGGGGGGGCTGAAAGTTAGTTGGGCGGATGAGATTTAAAAGTTTATGGAGATAGGGTGACCGCGGCTGGTGCTGAGTAGGGTTAACTTCAGAGATATAGAAAAAAAAGGTGTTTGCCCAGCAGTGAGCGTAGTCAGGCTGATCATGATATCCCATGTAAACTGTAACCTTTCGGTACTGAAATAAATATGTAACTTTAATTAAGTCTAAAATAAAAAAAAAATTAGTGTGAAAGCCCTACTTATTTCGCGAGGTCTAACCGGCTCATTGAGTTTGTGTGAAGCTTGGCCTTGAGGTGACCTTGGCCAAACCATAAAATAAACATTGCCGCAATTGGGATTCGAACCCATGGCGGCACGAACAGCTCAGCTTCATTGGCCACTACATTAGGGCACGATGGTTTTGCTGCAGCCGATCACGCCTCGTGTGTTGAACTAAAACACACTCACGTTGTGCATTTCACATCGTGGTCTCCATCAAATAAAAGTGCTATTGGACTAATATACATGCTCTCGTGTTTGCACTGCACTTCGTCGTCTGCATTAGCTAGTGCTACAATCGAACTAATATCGTGGCCAGACATGCTCACAACCCAGCAAAGCTAAAACATAAGCCAGCCAGGCTAAACAGGTGCTTTCGCACGTTTACTCGACTTAGCTACCCGAAAATCAGACCACTATTATTGCTGCTAACAAACACTCCTCCCCGTATTGTCCAGTCGCTTTATGTGTTGCGCAAGGCACGGCACTTGGAGGTTTGCTTTTTAATATTCACATTAATGACCTTTCTGCCAATGATTGCTCCCACCAGTGATTATTTGTTGATAATTTTTGTAATTAACCGTCCCATATCTTCCCAGATCTTCAACAAGATCTTGTGCACTGAAACCTGCTAGCAAAGCTGATAGCTATCTGTTAATGTTCTGGAGTACTTTTGACGTCTTTCCTTTCTCATACGTTCTGTTCTGGTGTCAAATATGTCATCTGTTTCTTCCTTTAAGAGTTTGCACATTACTAAAATGCACAATCTAACATAAGCATACCATATCACGAGCACCGCTAATGAGGCGAACCATAGCCTTTCTTTAATACACCAGAATATGTGATTCGCTGCCCCATTTGTTAAAGTATTAGCATACCTAACTTTTGTTCATACCAAATTAGAATATACGTTTCTGGTATTGGACCCTCACCAGTCTAAACTCTAACTCACACACGGCACAAAAATAAATACAAAACCATGCCATCCTTTTCTATATAGCCTGATTACGCATATTAAACTGGTGTGTTTTAAAATGCAGAACCCACCTACCTTACCTAGGAACACGACGAAAAAAGTTGGCCGACGATCATGCTTCTTGGGATTGCTAATTTTGAGCACAGCTGTTGTACTGAACAGCAGGCGACCGCATACGGAACATTCAGTGTCGAATGGAGGTCGCTGTAGGTTTTGGCTGGGGTAGCGCGCAGAGGAAGCAGCAGCTGCCGCTGAACATAACGGATGGCGGCGCGGGCTACGCCGGACCCGCCGCCGCGGAAGCTGTTCGTTACGCTACCACCGTACCCTCCTCCTCTGCTTTCCTCACTTTCTTCACTGTCCTCGGCTTTCATCCTTTGCTGCTCTTTGCATTAACTCTCCTTCTTCCTCTAAAATTATGCTCATTGGCTAGGCTGCATTGAGGGACAATGGGGATGGCTACGCCGCTCGACGCAGGAACGGGTGCTTAAGAGCTGCGCTCTATTATTTTTTGAGTGACCGTCTTGCATTAGTTCTATCATTCCTGAGTAACAGCTTGAGCAACATCTACAGCTGAATGCCACTCCCGCCGAATGAGCCTCCAGAAGATCCTCTGCGCACGCACTGCGAACTCACCGCTCATTCTCAGTCATTTTTTTTTTTTTGCAATCTCAGAGCAGGTATGACCAACCACAGGAAGCCTAATCAGCTTCACTCATTTCAATTATGCAGTCTATCAATCGTAATGCCCTATATCCAGAGCCTTATAGGAAATAGATAAATAGGTTTCGTTTGTTTTGTGGGGTTTAACGTCCCAAAGCGACTCACAGGCTATGAGGGACGCCGTAGTGAAGGGCTCCGGAAATTTCGACTACCTGGGGTTCTTTAACGTGCACTGATATCACACAGTACACGGGCCTCGAGAAATTCGCCTCCATACAAATTCAACCGCGGCGGAAATAGATTGTTCAATCAACTTAGTATCCACATTTCTGAAGGTGGGATAAAAGACGCATTACCCAAGCATTTTACCTTGAATAAGCCGAGCACCAGGCCACGGGAAAGCTTGTACCCATTGTACCACTGGTGGGTACCCAGTGGCACTGGGGATCGAACCTCGCACCTCCCGCATGTTGAGCATCCACCTAGCACACATCAGACAAAATACACTCAGCATTAGGATAGCAACATATGTGCATAAGGAATCTGTATCTCGGCAGCATCGTAGTAATGCTTTTTGATAGACATCTTAATTGCTTCATTAGGGAAGACTGAGTGTTTAAGCTGCAAAATACAAGCAAAAAACACTTAGGATTACATGACGGACTGATTTGATTGGTTGGGCGAGCAAATCTGCTTAGCTTTACTGCCGGCGAGCATTGTCTCCAGGCGGGGCTGGTTCAGGCCATAGCGATTGATGAACTTGAGAATCCATGCTAAGCCTGTGCTCGAGAAAGGAGGCAAAGAACATGTGATAATTTCAGCATGAACACTCTCAGTAATCAAAATCAAGTCCAGTCTTGCTGCTGTATATGTACTTCACTATAAACGCAGTGAGCAACGCACGGGAGCAAGGCCACTCAGGGAACTTCTCCAGTACACTGATACGAAACCAACTATCGATGTCTGTCTTTCGGCATCGTAGCTTAAAGATCCGTGAACAGAGAGACATTTTTGTTCCTCTCCTTTTGTATTGAGTACTATAGTTAACACAATCTGCATTAGTGTCCTTGCAGTATGCCTAAGTGAGCTACTGCCAGATAGGATCGCGCCAGCATTACATCAGAAACACCGCGGCAAGGAAATACAAAAATGCACTGGAGCGCTCAGGTACACATCTGTTCAAATGATTTCGGGTCATATGGTTAGGTTTTTGCCGTGTAGTGGGTTGCTATAAAGCACCTGAAGCTCTAAATCTCTACACTGGAAAGAGAACCCCATCGTTCAAGGGATTCTGTTGTTTAGTGGTGCAGTAAGCGTCACTATAGAAATTGAAAGCAATCAATGTACCCTGAAGACTGTTAATAGAGGTTGTATGCATATATAATCAAGAATTTATTGTTTCCCAGTCGTTAAACGTTGTTTCATGACACATAGGCAGCTAAGGCCATCATGCGACAAGCACAAGATATATATGAACAGTTTGCTGAAATATATAGAACTGCAAAAAATCACCCGCAGTGTACAGGACCTAAAATGTTAGTACTGTCTAGTGATCCCGGAGAAAAGAAATTTTAGAAATGGTTATAAGTAAAACTTTACAGAGGGTTGGGTAACCTCAACAGTTATCCTTGGCTGGGAAAGGATCTCGAGGCTCCCAACAAACAAAATAAAGACCTCAGCCTTCTTCTCAGGAAGGAGAAAGATGCCGAGTTCTACCAGAAAATTAGCAAAAGTTGGTCAGAATTTAGAATTTCTCTAGAAATTCTGCTTCTCTTCATAAGTTAAGAACACAAGACACATCGACAACTGTAAAATCTCCTAAAAGCCGCGTGGGATGAAAAGGAATGATTTCGTTATAAAACTGAATAAAGTACTTTTTCCTTAGTTTTGCCAGTTTCGTACAAGAAAATAAAATGTGGTTAACCGTAAGTTCATCGCCACATTCTTCGCAAAAAGGTTTGCCTTTTTTTGTTTGCAGGAAGTTGTGTGTAAGGTGTGTGTGGCCTACTCGCAGACGGCAGAGAATAACTTCCTTGGAACGTTCCTTGGTGCACACATGAATTCAGTTCTCTTAAAACTGGCTTTACCAAGTGTAGTTTGTTAATCAAATCGTTGTTCAAAGCTGACTGCCATTTTTCCCTTAATTTCTGTTGTACTAAGTTAATTCAATTCTCCAGGGGCATATTTGTTTTTTTTTTATTTTCTTGACACGAGTTTGAGTAGAGCCCAAATCTGCTCTATCGTTGCCTTTTTTTAAATACAAGATAAGAATTTATTGGGTACATACTGGTTACATAAATTCAGTATACAGGCGAGAGTCCCAAAGTCAAGCGACTGTCACGGGACCCCCGGTAGATTAATACTAACTTGAATAAAAACAAGCAGCATCACAGACAGGTACCATTAGCAGTAGTAACAGTGGTAATTTAAATAAGGAATATTTATATGATGATAATGAGACAGAAGATTAGCAGGGCGAAAAACAAACAGATAAGCAAAACAAAACTAACAAACCACTATAAATAATATTGTACAAAATACAGCGTTATGAAAAGACATAAAAAAACAATTTAGAATACAAGGATACAGTTGTCAAACCACAAAAACAAAGTCGAAATTTCTAGCAAATAATTAAGGAATAGAATTTTCTAAAGTGAATAGAAGCAGTCCACTCCACTTATTGCTGCAAAAGGTTTTAAATTCGATTTAAGCATAGACAAACACATGGGTGATTTTAAACTCAGGGGTAAAGTGTTCCACAGGGAAATGCATGCAAAATGAGAATGCCATTTTTCATAATTAGTAAAAACTTGGGGAAAGAAGACATTTTTTCGAGCTGCAAACCTCGTAGGGTTACAATTCTTCTAAAAACATTTGTCAATAAATTAAAAAAAAACAGTGTTCATTAATCTAAAAAACATGATGGCTAGGTTGTAATCAAATAAATTTTGAACGGATAAGATATATTGACGAAGCAAAGGGATAGCAGTAACAAGGTATGAAGTGCGGGTAATGATACCAATAGCCTGATCTTGAATATGCTGGATCAAGTGCAAATGACAGTTGTAAGATTTCCCCCATACTACAATGCCGTAATTAATGTGTGCGTGAATAAAAGCAAAGTGATAAGAGTGCTGAATGCTTTCTTCCGACATGACTTGAGACCAAGCAGTTTTATATTTTGTACTCGAGTTGTGGCTGTTACTATGTTGTGTATGACGTTACCAAGTAACGGAGTGACTGCATTTCTATAGTGCAGAGCTGTAAGCTCACTTAAGAAGTCAGTGTAAATAATACTGTTTCTGAGGTTCTCGTTTACTATATTTTCATAGCAGCCCAGACTGCAGGACATTCTGCAGTGGAGATGGGTGCGCACTGTGGAAGTCGTACTGTATCGTTCCCATTCCCACGCATCACTGCGCCTCCAACGTAAACATCCATTTTAGAACCATCAGTATAAAAATCTGTGAAGTCACCGTATTTTTCCTGAAGTGCAAGAAATTCTTGTATGATATGTTGTTATGCAGTCTGTTTTTTGCGGAATTGTGCAGGAGTGAAATCGCAAATTGCAGGAAAATCTTACCATGGAAATAGTGGATCTCGTCATTGGGCAATGTCAGGTAATGTGTCCTGTATTTATTAATTAATTAATTAATTTATTTATTTACAAATACTGCTACGATGTTGTGTAAATGTTGTGTCTGCTATAGAAAGCAGACACAACATTTACTGTGTGGGAGGCTTGATGATTATTTTCTAGAAATTGTATTCTGCCTGATAAGTAGCTGCTAATCCAATTAACTATAGAGCCATGACCTAGAGTTTATACTAGTTTATTGATTAGTTTAATGTGTGTAACCCGATCAAATGCCTTCGAAAAATCTAGTAGTATTAGATCGGTTTGCTTTTGTCTGTCTATGCTGTGGGATAAGTTGTGGACTAATTCTAATAACTGTGTTACGGTCGAAAGGCCTTGGCGGAAGCCATTCTGAAATGGGGAGAGTATGGTTTCATTTTGAAGGAAGACGGTTATGTGTTTTAGTATGATGTGTTCGAGTACTTTAGACACTGCACAGGTTATAGAGATGGGTCTGTAATTAGTAACATCTGCCGTGTTTACTGATTTGTGTATCGGAATAATTTTGGCTATTTTTCATTCCTTTGGAAGGGTACATGTTGAGAGGGATTTATTGAAAAGTAAGCACATATATTTCGCCATCTTTTTAGAAAGGAATTTGGGATGTTGTCTGGTCCTGGTCCTTTTTTTTTTGTCTAGATTTAACAACAGGTTAAGTACCCCAGTCTCAGTTACAGTTAGTGATTCAATGTGTTTCGTTGTTCGTGAGCTCTGATGAGGGACTATACCATTATCTTTTTGAAAAAACTGACGCGAAGTAATCATTCAGTTCGTTGGCTATCTCAAGGCTTCCTTCTTTCGAGGCTGGGTTTTCACTTTGTCTATTAGGATTAAGGTATATCCAAAATTTTGATGGTTATTGAGTTATTGATTTTATTAAATTTTAGTTACGGAGGGTGTTATTAAAGTAATGCAATTTAGAAGCCTTTATTAGATATTTCATGCTTTGTATTGCAAGGTTAAGACTGGTCCTTGTTTTCGTGCTAGGGTTAACCTTGAGAGCTTTTTTGCTGCGATTAACTTTGCGCTTAGCGTGTATGACTTCGCGGGTGATCCAAGGGTTACGTCTTTTTATTTGCTTCCTTCTACGTGAGACGGCCTTATGAATACAATATGAGACAGTCGTTTTAAAGCTGTGCCATAAGGATTCAATGTCAAAAGAAGCATCGCTTGCAAGCTCTTTGTATGTGTCGAACTCGAAGAAAAGATGATTTAGAATACTAATATCGTCAGCTTTAGTGAAATCATGAACAAAAGTTTGCGATCGTGGCGAAGAAAGCGTGCTACTGCTAGGGACACTACATAAGATTAGTTTGTGATCGGAGATTCCGTCTATTATTTTCAGTTTTAGTTTTATGGAGTGGAAAGTGGTGACTTAGAAATATTAGACCAAGCGTGTTACTCGAAGAACCTTGTAGACGTGTTGGTTGATTTACAATCTGAGTGAGATTAAACTGTAGCATAATATCTAAAAGATAGTCTGAAGAAGCGGAGTGATGTTGCATTGTGAGCCAGTCAATATCCGGGAGGTTGAAGTCACCAAGGAAGATTAATCTGGTACCTAAAAGATGACATTGCATATAGCGATGTAATGCAAACATGAAGTCATGATCACTAGTTGATGGGCTGCGATACACGCAACCCACCACTATCGAGTAGGAACCAAATATCAGTTTTGAAAAGATTGCCTCTACGCCTTCGATATCCGGAAGTACAGTGAGTTGCATTTTTTTGTTCATAGAAATGGCTACGCCGCCACCGCGAGTTTTTCTATCCTTGCGAATTATCGCGTAATTTGGGTGCGCAACCTCGGTGTCCATGATATCGGACGTGAGCCACGTTTCAGTCACGGCCATAAAGTCGGGTTTTATGTCAATAAGTAAGCTTTCCAAAGAATCAAGTTTGTTTAGGATGCTGCGAGCATTTATGTTAGCAAAAGTTATTTCTGTTTCTGCTGGTTGCGGCATGGCCGTAATGTTTTCGCATCGCTTTGACTGTTTTTTGGGGGACTAGTAGGACTGACTTTGGCTTCCACTGGCATTACACGGTTATGCTCATCATCCCAGAAGAAAAACTCACCGTTAACACGTAATATGTTTTCAATCAATCAATCAATCAATCAATCAATCAATCAATCAATCAATCAATCAATCAATCAATCAATCAATCAATCAATCAATCAATCAATCAATCAATCAATCAATCAATAACCTCACATGCGGTTATGTTGTTTACGCACATAGGCGGAAGAATATGTCATAGCCTTGGCAATGCGTACAAGGCCACCAGATCAATCAAAAATTACTACCATTGGCTCGCAAACTACCTGTCGCAACTACACACAGGCACGCATCTCCCGTACT
Source organism: Amblyomma mixtum (assembly GCF_055824585.1). NCBI lineage: Eukaryota > Metazoa > Arthropoda > Arachnida > Ixodida > Ixodidae > Amblyomma > Amblyomma mixtum. The sequence goes on from NC_143012.1 coordinate 6,436,719, forward strand.
GCGCATAGCATTCTACATCGCACACATGAAATCCCGAAAACTCGCTTCATCTGGACATCTGGCCACGCGTTTCTCCCTGGAAATGAGCGTGTTCATGTGACAGCTCAGCTCTAGAAATCCCCCGGGCGTCAGTGGCGTCCCACTCACCTATTCGCACATACTCAAACATTGCCGACTTTCCCGCAGAAAGTATACATCACTTCACAAAAACTCCGACGGAAGGAGGTGTCCTTCTCGCGCCCAATTCAGACTAACACTTCCCCCATCTTGCGCTTAGGCGTACACGTACTTTGTAGAGCTCGTACGCTACGCTGCAAACTGCCATCTTTGTAGAGCCCATCCAGCCCTCTACCATTCTACATGGGAATGCCCCAACCCTAAGCATCCCCTTACCCCACCCTTCCCCTTCCCACTGGAAAGTCGTTCTGTCTAGCACAGCCCTGAAGGACCAGCATAACCTGATAGCACGGGTCATGCAGACAGCTATGGTAAATGGGGCCCTGGACTAAGGGCTCCACTCTCACGGTGGCCTCTCTGAGTAGCACGCAGTAATACGGGATGCAGAACCAACTCATCTCTGTCTTAAGACTGCTTAAATACAATCTATCTTTCACGCCACCTGCACGTTACAAAGAGTGAAATAATGATAGGTGAAAATGCGCACGCCAAAGTATGGCAAAGCATGGTTCTGAATTAGTCCCACACCAACAGGCTGCCAAGATAAATTCCTGAACTGCCTAAGAACAAAAAATCTGAGGGCTTAAGTCTGCTTACGTGGAGGAATGCAAAAGCATGTCTTTGATCTTTTTTTTTCTGACTCATAACGTGCAGTGTGGCATTTCGTCATTTCTGGTCACAACACACTGCGCCACTTCGTCATTTCCGGTTACGTCAGAATTTTAAATACGAAAATTGGTTTTTGAGGAAAAGAAAGGGCACAGTAGCTCTAATGTCTTGACATCTTGGAAGACATCTCCACCACGCTTAAGGAAAAATTAGTCTCAGAAAGCATGCAAATGAAGGCGCATATTTCCTTGATCTGAACCCCTCTCGCAAGCTAGCCTTCAACTTGACTAAAACATGTATAAAATATATGCATGCGAAGAGAAATGCCATGACGCCACCTGGAACACTGTATAATGAATGGTTGCTCAAAATTTTGGAGCAAATGTTGTTGGGAATACTGCCACCAGATTGCGGTCAGCCAGTGATACCATCACTGGGATTTCATCTGCACCTTCAACGTTGAGCCTCACTAAGTCAATTAAATTTGATTCTGATGTATGAGGTCATGTGAGAATTACCACCACTTGTGCACACATTTTGCCCGTATGGTCTGCGGGGTCACCAGGGCATCCCAGGGAACGAGAGTGCACATGCCTCAGCCCGAGCATTTCTCCCCCGGGCACCCATTGCGGATGCCGTGGAGCCTCCTACCCCACTACTAACTTACAACGACATACTTCAGCACTTAAGATTATCCCGTCGGGTATACCTTCCGCCGGCTAAGACACTGGACAAAGGGGAGGAACTACACCTCCGACAGCTACAGACTAACACTTACAACAACCCATGAATACTACACGCAATAGACCCGGAGTCATTTGGCTCACACTGCAAATTCTGCGGGGTGAAGGCGGACCTGTATCATATGGTATGGGTCTGCCAACGAAATCAGGCGGTCACTGTCAATAACCAGCCAACGCAGGAGGGGCGGGAGAAAGCTTTTACCAGCTCTGACGAAACGGGTCAAAAAGAACTCATCGAAAGAGCGCGGACAGCAGCCTACGCCAATGGGGTTCCGGACTGAGAGCTCCACCCGCCGCTACAACCTCCTAAGCAATTTCATTAAAATATTTTCACCATCCAGTCACGCATGCGCCATGGTGCTTTCGCATTTATAACTGCAATGCACCGTTACCTAATTAGAGGTAGAGCAACGGAATGCTTAATTTAGTGCCCTTTTAAGCACACCAAAGGCGTTCAATACGCGTTATTCCTTTTAAAATCCTCGTCAAACTACTTCAGCGGCTGCCCACTATCTGCGCTGAACCATATACGGCGGCCGTGCCAGTGCCCCGCCGATGGTCGCAATACTTTGCCTTTCAAGCGACTTTAGTCGCTCCTAGAATCACTGAAATCTTTCGAGTGAGTCACTCTACCTTGCTAGCGCAGCGCTGCGGCAACTAAATGAATTGAAGCGTGAGAAAGGATCCCATTGCAAAGCGTGCCATGCGACTGGCACTGACAAAATATAGGCGCTTGCTAGGGTGACAGCCAAGCAAATTCTTAGTGACAAATGATGTCTGCTCTGAAGTAATACAAAGTCAAGCATGTAGAGACATTTTCTAAAGATTCTCCAAAAAAGTGAAAACAGAAGAGAGCGAATCCATACTTCATATGGCCCACACAATGTCCCAGAGTGCAACGACAGCTGTACAGGACGGCTGGTTTCATCCTTCGGCTTCTTCCTCTCGACACGGTGCACCTATGACCGGAGTTTGTTAAATAGCAAGCTTTAACTTAGAAACGCGGCACGAAGCTAAATTTTTATTTCGTTCAAAGGGAAGGCTTGGGGCAAACCAGAAAGCTGGCCAGTTGTAGGAGCTTCTCTCGCCATCTCGGGCCCCCGCGATAACAAAACTGCAGCGCATATCTGCGCGCGTGATGCCCCAGCCGCAGGCGAAAGGCGAGAAACGACCCCGTCACAACGACACACTCCTAGGCGGTCAGCTACAAACGCAATGGCAGTCGAATAAAACGGGGCACTTGCTATCGTTAGCCGCCGCAAGCACAGAGCACTCTCTCGGACCCAGCGGCTAAGTCGTCGCGGCGCTGGCACAAATCCAAGCCACGATCTCGAGAGCTTTAAATTTTGGGGGCAGCGGTTTACGCGGTGAAAAGAATAACAATTACACAATGATAATGGGCGCGCGGCGTTCAGAGTGGTGCTTAAAACGCGAGCATAGCAGACAAAGTTGCAGAGAGCACTTGACGGCGGACCGCCCAGCTGCTATGGGCCGCGCTATCATGCGTACAACTCCGTGAAGTGGACACTGCAGGGAATGACAGCCGTGTGTCGAAACGGAGTTTCTCAACCGGTACGACCAAAGAGCAACGGTTTCCCAGGGAGCCCCGGGATTAGTAAGAGCGGGAAGACGGTAAGGATTAGGGAAACGCTACCAGACTGCAAAGAAAGGACATCCGCTATTCGTGCTTGAGTTGTTCGAATACACCCACGTGCGGAGTGCCAGCCACGCCGCGTGGTTATATATGTGATGCTGTTCTCTAATCGCTGCGCTATTAGGCACTGATTGGATTTTAACTGAGCTGTTGGAAATGTCAGGAGTCGGCGGTCGCCCACCACTTCGTTTCCAGGGCGTGTCTAGTTTTAAGGGGCGCTACTCTATGGCTGTCCAACATTTTGGGCGATTCCCACGTGTTGAAAGCGATAGGCTGGCCGGAAGCGGAAATTGAGGGTGCTTTTTAGGACGTCACACAAAGTGATGATCAGGTCGATACTGATCTGTCTACTGCCTATAAGCACTGACTAAAGATGACTTTGCGGAGAAGAGAAAACGTCACTGTCGATCACCAGAACTGAAAAGTCCCTGCAGGCAATAAAAAGTGAAATTCGCAACATGGCTAAGCATATAATTACGTAACTATGACCAAATGCCGGCAGTACGGTAAATGTGACTTCCAAAGTAAATCTCCAGAATAAGCTCGGTATAACAGCGACAGTGACTGTGAACTACGCAGTCGGGGGGATGGAAGTGGCTGAGGCTCTCGATCTCGCGCTCTTCACGCGAAACTCCGAACCCTGTCACCATTGACACCATGAACGGACCCCTTTGCGCTCACTGTGACTGCAGTCGCGAAGCAACGGTAGCCCCAGTGGTGGCGGAAAGCTGTGCACGCAGCCGGCAATAATCGAAAGTGTCTGGCCTTCTGCAGTTTCCATCACTGCCCATTCAGGCGACCGTGTGGCACAATATGTCATGGGCCACCGCCTAATGAACGTGTTCAGCTGAACGCAGAGCACAACTGTATAGTATGGTGGTTTGCACGAAATCAATTCAGGCCTAATCCAATCGATACAAAGCATAATAACGACGTTCAATGCCGCAAGAAAGCTCACTCAAACACATCGCAGCTCCAGCAGCTAGGCGTCTCTACCCTGCACCGCCTTTTTTTTATTGACGAGTAAGAGAACTTTACACCAGAAAAAATTTATTGGTGCAATTCGGCACAGACGACCGTGAACCTTCACGTTGCGTTAAACTATGCAACCGCTGTCGGAAATTTGAAGCCCCGTAAAGATTTGCTCCTAAACCGTTTAGTCGAGCTTTCTTGCGCTCCGGGAAGTACCGAATTTTGGGCAGATGAAAACAACAGTTCATTTCACCATCAAGAAATTTGGGAAGTCGAAGCGAGCCACAGTGCATAGGCCTGTATATACGACCCGGCGGGCTGTATATATAGGGTGTTTCACCTAAGATGTTTTGAAATTTAACAAATGGAATGAGAAGAGCGCTTTTTTCCCGCATAGCATGCCTTTTCACCGGTGTAGCGCATCAGAAGACAGCTTAGACATGCTAACAATTACGTTTATCTAATACTGAGTAGCTAAGTTTTAACTACTACTGTTAGTCGCAATCTACCAAGGGGCGTGTAGGCCACCGCAAGTAATATCCATATCAGTTTTTTCAGAATTTCGAGAACACAGTTTACCTTCGGCATGGTGGCCCAACAAATTTTGAAAATTTCGACAAGTTACATGCACAGGAGCAGTTGCATTGCCTGTAAGCTTCTCGAAAGCGCCTGAATTTTGGCACGATGCAGCCAAAATTTGTTGGGCCAAAGCCCTGAGGGCAACCGCGTTTTAATTTGTTTAGTAATTCGACCATTTAAAGTTTCCATTCAATCATTTTAATCGTTGCAAATCATAATTACACTCTTACTGGATCGTCGACAGTTCATGAGGGCACACTGTCCACCGACCGCGGTGGCACATCGTTTCCACAGCATTCATGAGGCAAGAACGTACTCCTTTCGCGCTAAAAATACAGAACACCTTACACACACGGTATTTTTGACAAAGCTGCACATGCATCTCCGCGAACAGTTCCGACATTGCGAAATCTGCGAAAAATGCGATATCCTGCCAGTCTTTTAATCATTTCCGACGGGCATACGCGAGGCATGGCGAAAAGATATCGCAAAGGCCACGCGTCGGCAGGGATGAACAAGAATGATGAGGGTAAAGATAAACGCAGTAAAGCGCCCAGATAACCTAATGAATCCCACTAGCGGTGGAATTTGGCAGCGCATCGCGTCTGCGATGGCTTGCATGAAGGTGGTTCTGCTTCTTGATGTGGCCAATCAAAAATTCATCAAAAATAAAACGAACGCAGAAATGCTTTCTAACGCGACGAGCTAACGCCAACTTGTGCGACACGCGGAAGTCTTGTATTCCAGTGCTCAAAAGTTCGGAATTTCAAGCCAGTCTTGTGAAAACATTGCAAAAACTCTGCTTCTGCCAGCTAATTATGGCTTATTAAAGTGGTGCGTGCTCAGGAGTGCATAAGTAGAGTGACACATCAGGCTGAGGCAGGCAGTAAGATGCCCTCCACACAGTTCGTGTTAGCGTAAAACTATCAGTGCAACTTGAGTTGGCTGGAGTATCGGCGAAATAGGGCCTCTTCCTCAACAAAATGCTTATGGTTTATGGGGGTTTAACGTCACAAAGCGACTCAGCTTATGAGGCATGCCATAGTGAAATTATTATTTTTTTTTTGAGGGGGGGGGGGGGGGGAGGAAATGGAGCAGTACCTGTATCGCATACCTTGGTGGACACCTGAACGCGCCGTAAGGGAAGGGGTAAAGAACGGACTGAGAGAAGAAAGGAATGAAGGGCTCCGGAAATTTCGACCACGTGGGGTTTTTTAACGTGCACTGACATCGCACGGAATACGGGCCTCTAAAATTTCGCCTCGCCCGAAATTCGACCACCGCGGCGGGCATCGAACCCACGACTTTCGGGACAGCAGCCGACTAGCTGCCATAACGACTGATCCACTGCGGCGGCTCAACAAAATACGTGCCAGTGCAGTCGATATGAAACATGGAAAGAAGGAGCATGCGGACCTATATTCCGATGCAAGCCAATCGCGCGCCTTCTGCTGGCCCAAAACTCGAAGGCTTTTCCGACGTTATGGAAGGGAGCCGCTTTGCACTCCTTAGAAAACATCGATTTACAGTTTTTCATACGCCTTCTGAAACCTTCATCCATTTCTCTCTGTGAAGGCAAGCAAACTGGTTCCTTCTCGTGGCTGACCATACTGCCTTTCCTTCTCTCTCTCACCGGAGGATACTTGAACCCATTAGTGCGAATGTTGGCGTTGTGTTGCAACGGGAAGATCAGTGCTAATTCCTAAACCTGCAGGACTCGCTGAGCGAAAACTTCAAAGCTTGCTTCCCTCCCTGCTTTCAAGGACAGACTACCGCGTCGGGGCGTGCCTTTCGCTTCTCGATCAGCCATAGGTACGCGATCACCCTTAAGCGATCCATGATTGAGTGCGGCACATCACTGCTTGCACCTGTGCCTCTGCGATTAGCGCAAGAAATCTCCCAAGGCATATATATAGGTTGGTACGGCATCTTTCTATGAGCGTTCAACGCATTTTCCACGCTAGCAAAAGCTCCAGAAGTGGAAAACTCCTAGAATCAGCAGTGCGAGTAGTAGAACTGACTGAATGTGATCGCACTTACCGTTCTTGCTGCCGCGGGTGAAACTTTGGGGAGGCTTCGTCCGTGCAAGCCGAGTTCGCACTTTCAAAAGGCGACGCCGACAACACCGCACTTCGATCACAAGCTGGCAGCAGTGTCACTTAGGAAGTTCTTTTGCACGCAATAAATGAGGTCGTCTGCCGTGTTTCGCGATGAACAGGCCAAGGGCTGGCTCGAACGCGACGTTTTCAGGCGGCTGTAATTGCTGGCACCTTGGATTTCTCTCAAGCTAAAACTGTAGGCAATTCCCGGACCCCGGGTATTACAGGGCTTCAGCTGACACCACAGCTCGAGGAAGGAAGTAGGGAAGGCTTCATTAGTTCATTAATTCAAGGTTAATTTCGCACGACGTAAGAAAAGAGGCAAGAAAATGGCACCCGAGCAGCACTGAAAGAGCGAAGCCCCGCTGCCGCCACATGGCTGCTGCCTGTAGGCTTACGCCAAGTCTCGCCAATTCTCGCCCGCCGTGCCGAGAAGAAGCGAGCAGCCTTATCTTCATTCTTAGTTCCCACGCGTCCTAAATGAGGCCCATATCGACACCTTTATTTATTTTTTATTTTTTTAGGCATCAGATAGCAATACTTCAGCTCGACTTTAAGCTCTCGCCCTATCGCGCTCCACTGCTTGGCTTTTTTCACACTGGTGCAGGCAAGTGCCACGTCACCTGTTCATCGCGATAGGAGAGACAAGAAGAGTACGGCCGGCTGTATAGCCGAAACTGAGCGTTCACTCGACCGGGTGTCCTGAAACTAGCGATAGCATCGCGCGAGCAGGAACAGTGAAGTAAAGAACGTTGCTAACAGTGAAGTAAAGAACGTTGCTAATTTCGATTTAGTCCAACAATATGGCTCTTGACAGCAGCCGATCTCTTTTCCAGCTCGACGAACACTGTCCTGAAAGAACACAGGGAAAATTGGGGGCCAAGGAGCCAGCTATGCTGATGTATTTTTCTCGACCTTTTGTCAAAAATGAATTATGGCAGAGCACTTCACTCGAGTACATTAAGCTCAAGGGAGAGAGAGAACTTAACTGCGACGGAGCAGCAAACGTCGAGTATACCCTGCGTCGGAATCACGAAGCGATCACCTTCACATTGATACCTAGAATTTATAAAGGGCTGGCCCTTAAGGTGACTCTCAGCTCTCTCCTAAAAATAGCCTGAAATAAACGTTTTCCACCACCATCACCGAGTTTACAACGATCGCTGAAATATTGCTTTCCACTTTTTTTTTGTATATTTGTGAATTAGTGACTGCTATGCGTGACATGTTTTCTGATAGCGCATTTGTGTATAGAACTTTAACAGTATGTACTATCGCGGACAAAAGAGGTATATTCCACGCGGCGGGGGCCGGAGAAACGGAAAACTAAAGCCCCTTGACAGTATGAAGGGGCTTTGCGGAAAGCTGCGTTGAAACGCCATCTACAGGCGAGACTTGGGATCGAGACAGCCAATGCGTGACCTCTATTATCAGCAGGCATGTCGCTTACCTCGTTTCAATGTTTCGTGCTTTAGCTCGCCAAAATGCCGCAGTTTTCCGTTGCTCCGGCTCCCGCCACGGGGAGTAAACCACTTTTATACACGATAAACATCTTAAGTGCCAAATGTTTTGTATTTTGCGCGGAAGTCATATCCACGTTCTTCTTTTTTTTTGTGAATGTGTCCCCTCGCGCTGCAAGCCATGCATACGGGGGGCTCAGGCTGTTTCAAGTGGAAATTGTTTCCACTCTTTACCTGGGCCAAACATCATTATTTTGTGTTAAAAATAAAACACTTCATTGACTGACTGACTTACTGATTGATTGATTGATTGATTGATTGATTGATTGATTGATTGATTGATTGATTGATTGATTGATTGATTGATTGATTGACCATGGTGCCGGCTCACAACTTCTACGATTTCTGGGACCAGAAGTGCCGCGTTGTTCGAGGAGCGAAGAATAACACGGTGTCGACGCTCATCGAAACGCTCCCAAGGCGGGCTAAGGATGTGCACGATATGGAAACAGAACGGCCAGCGTCGCATTTCAACGACAGTCCACAAAACTACCCACACAGCGAGTGCAGAGAGGAAGTGGAGAGCATCAAGGGTAACCAGAAGGTTGTTCTGGTTAGCTATCCTGCACTTGGTGAAATGAAATATGGGATGTAAAAGCGAAGAGAGGGATGGGGCGAGAAGCGAAGGCTTTAGGTGCGTGCTCCTCAATCCCAGCAGGGACCAAAGCTAGTGCTTTGTATGTTTTCAGGCCTGCCGATCAGTGCGGCCACAGGCAGGGTATTTTCTCCCTCCGTCAGAGTGTGAGGATCGCGGAGGTCTATAGTGTACAACACAGCGTTTCAAGCATGATATGCATGCAACTCCTATTCTCGGCCATTTAAAGGGAACATGACGCGGAAACCACACGGCGGGCATTCAGCCCAACATTAGGGAGAACGTGAAGTCGGCCTTGAGGGCAATCAACCGAAATATTCCGAAACATAACGTCGAAATGGTAGCCAATAAAGAAAAACTTGAGTCAGAGCGGGATTCGAGCCAGCGCGGCGAAAACAGGGATGCTTTACTGCGATAAAACAAACGATTCGCGGTGGAAGGAAATGCCATCCAGCTTAGACCGAAAAGTTGAGCAGGAGCTGATCGAAAGAACAGGAGCGACTGCAAGATGCAACGAACTCCCGGATTAGGGGAACGGACCACCAATTTTATGTGCAATTAAAGATATTCTCATCACCACTGTCATCATTATATAACACTATATGAACGCCGCAGCCTCTAGCACTACGTGGTAGTCTCGCGCACCCCGCCAGAGAGGACTGGGAGGCGGCCCTGCTCGGCTGGAAGACCTCAAGACCCAAAAGGCCTTGGTTCAACGGACGCGGGCGGCGTTGCTTGCCAATGGGGCCCCGGAATACGGGCTCCACCTAGTATTGTTAGGGGAAAGGGCCAACAGGGCCTTACCCCAATCCCTCCTCTGCAACAGTTTAATGAATGATGAATGTTTTTCACTACCACCACCGCGGCGGCACTGTACAAAACGATTTCACTAACCATCACTTAAATTGTTTCCGAGACGGCCGTAGCGCGATGTGCTTCTGTGATTCGTCCATTCATATTTGCGCTGCTAGAACCAATATATGAAAGGAAATGTACTGCCTAACCTTTATTGAGAGAGGATTGTTCTTGGTGGAAAAACAGACACGGGACAGCCCATGCTGCAAGCCAGGTATCCTACGCTAGCCGTCGACCAAAGCATAACCTTGCGCATCTCTAGCAACGCGATAGCGTTAAAGGACGCGTCGGCGGAAACCCTTTCTGCGTCGGCTTCGACCTAAATGAAAAATCCCAATTGTTCGTGAAATGTAGCGTCGTAGAAAATAGCTTAGCAGAAAAATAAACGGTCAAGTTCAATCGAACCTAATCCTTTGATTCGGGAGCCGGGTACGTTGCCTCTACAACACTGAAGAGCGTTCGTAAGTTGGATAAATGGAGGCCTTGTGCGAGCACCTCACACCGCGCAACAGGCCAATTGCATTAAAGGAAAACGTAGGTAGTTAGGGTCACCAAATAGCGTCACGAAATAATGCGGAAAATGATGTGTAATAAATCCGTACGTTATGGCACCAGGCGTGTCGATGCCTGCGGAAGGATGCGCCACGGGGCCTCCAGGTGTCTGTATACGGACCCTTTAACGCTATCACGTCACACTCTTGAGGTGAACTTGTGTCCTCCAAGTTATTAATGCGAAAGCAATAGATGGCTATATTGAGGTCGGAATTCTCCGCAAAATGTGTCGCCGGAAGTTGGTCCCCTTTGACGTCATGGTCTGAATGGGAGTTGAACCAGTGCCACCAGCATGAGAGGTATTGAAAAATAATGAATTTAAAGAATGACTACTGAGCTGAGTCACAAATCGTGCCTTGCGCAAACAACAGATGAGGATACGAAAAAACAGACGCGCGGCGCAAAACCGCGTCCGCCGAATCGTCGACGCTGGTTTGCGCAACAGACATTGCAAGTGTAGGTTGTTGTTGTTGCGACTGAAAGGGGGATGAAAAGGAAATTGCACGGGCCTGCCCACTGGCTGGAGCTGAGCCACCACCGCTGCCACGTGCAGATAGGGGAGAGTTAAAAGATAGAGTGTCAGAAAAGAAAAGACGCGCGTCGCAACAACCGCGTCCGCCCAAGTGTGTTGTTGTTGTTGTTGTTGTGACTGAGAGAAGGATGAAAAGGAAATTGCACGGGCCTGCTACTGGCTCTAGCCAAGCCACCACCGCTGCCAACGTGCAGATAGAGGAGAGGTAAGAGATCAGAGGAAAGAGAAAAAGGCAAGAAAAGACGCGCGTCGCAGCAACAACTGCGTCCGCCGGAGCGGACGCTGCTGAAAAAATCAGATAAGCGGCCGAAGCCGGGCTCGCCGAAGCGAGATCAGATACTGCAGGCGAAATCCCAGCGATGTCCTCACTAGTTGACCTCAGTGTGGTGGCAGTATTCCAAAAACATTCACCAAAATTTTGAGCAATTGTTCATCGTACAGCATTCGGGTGGAGTGGTAGAATTTCTCTTTGCACATGGCTTACATGTTTTAGTCAAGCTGGAGGCTAGCTTGCGACAGGATTCGGACCGATGACATAGGCACCTTCAATTGAGTGCTTTCTGAGACTACCTTTTCCCTTAAGGTGCGGTTGAGGTGTCCACAGAGAGGTCAAGATTTGAGCGCTACTGCGCCCTTTCCTTTCCTGAAAAACATTTCCTTTCCTCAATTGGATTGGAAAACGTTTATTGCTAGCACTGAGCCCAGTGGGATGATGACGACGAAAACTTTATTTGGAACAAGGGAGTTTTAGACACGTCGGTCCTTGGGCCCTCGCACGGCCCCACTGCACTCAAACGTTCATGTCCCGGAGGCTCATGACGCTGGAGGCACTATACTAGATGGCTTCGAGCCTGTGGCTCTCGGCGACCTTGTGAGCCCACTCAGTGGCCCGGACGCGTGTTCGCCAAATGCAGCCGGTACAGCCAGCGATGACAGCGCCGCCCACCGGCAGGTAGCAGCCACATTAAGGCTGGTTATAAATATTCATTCAGAACGACGTCTTCACATCGCCGCTATGGCGCAGAAGCCGTTCTGTGCGGCTGTGCTTCAACATGCTTCTTGCTGGAAACAGCGCATCGGCCGTTGGCCGAGGTCTACCGACGTCTCAGGACACTACGGACTCGTACAAAGTTGTACTTCCCCGATTGCCTACCGGTAATGTTGTCCTTAATACCGTTTTCCTGCATGCTGACCTTAAGGGTCGCCCGTACCGAGCACCTGACTTCCGTGACGCACTCGCACAGATATTGGATCTCCGGGAAATTTTGTGCATTGGTCAATACCAAATGAGCCACGTGTGGATGGTTACCTGCGAGAGTAGTTCCTCCAAACAGAAGCTTGTTAACAAAGCGGAGTTTCCTGTCAAAGGACTGCGGTGCATGGTGTTTGACCCGGATACTAAGAACGTCAAGGTTAAGCTCCTTTGGCTTCCCCGCTATATGGAACACCGGAGGATTGTGGAAGCATTAGAGCCTTATGGCACGGTTCAGTCTGTGGAGCGTGAAAAGTGGCGGTGCCCAGGGATGGAGCATATGGAAACGTCGAACCGTGAAATCTCCCTCACACTCAAGGATGGAGTGTCAGCAAGCACAATCCCACACACACTTAATGTTTATGGAGTGCAGGCATTAGTCCTTATCCCAGGGAGACCTCCACTGTGCCTCCGATGCAGCCGGGTTGGGCATGTACGGCGCCAGTGTCGCACGCCTCGGTGCACCCAGTGCCGACGCTTTGGCCATAATGCGGAGAACTGTGTCTTGAGTTACGCTGACAGGCTGCGTCAAGGCCAGTGGTCACGGGAAGATGACGTGGCATTAGAACACATCATGGATGTGTCTGAGGTTGTCGACGCGACCGGAGAACTAAGTCGTGAGCATCGAATAGATGGGGAACAGAAGACTTCAACACCTCCAATCAACACGGAATCTGAAGCGACTGGCCATCTAGCATCCGCGCCTCCAGAACGAAAACCGCCGGACCCGGGCCCCCCCGTGAGTGCTACAGAGACTACTGTGCTTGCTGCACAGAAACACCTCGTCGCCACAGGTCGACGTCCGGATATGCCTCCTGTGGAGTCAGACGAGGCAATACAGCCAGTGAATGCTCGCCGATCCTCCTCTGTTGCTGATTCTGCTTCGTCGTTGGAGGGTAACGGTGAGCCGTGTGTGGCGTCGATCTCTGGCGTGTCCGGTTCTCTGTCGGCTGTCAGTGTGGCAGCGAGTGATGTGCTCCCCTCGGGTTCGTGGGCCGAAGCCTTGGCTGTCTCAGAGGAAGACATGGACAGCACCGCACCTTTGAAACGTCCAGCAGCTGACGAGGTGTGTATCGATGGCGCTGACCACAAGGCACAATGTGTAGAGGCCACGGGAAGGGTGGCGTTAAAGAGGAGGGCGATGTCTGCCCGAGAGGCCGCCAATTTGGAGGCGGCCACCCCATTCCAGGGGATGGCGTTTGTTAAGACTGGCACCAAAAATGGCGAGCGTCGCAGCATATCAAGTCGCTACCCTTAACGTTAGGGGTATGCGTAATCGTAGGAGGCAACAGCAGGTACGGCATCTCTTAAAGAAATGGAGTGTGTGTGTGGCCGCTATCCAGGAAACAAAGTTGTCCTCTGATGAAGAGACAGCAGCTGCTCTCGAGCCTTTTTTGTCGGAATACAACATTATTGTTAGCCACGCGAGAGGCTTATCAGGAGGTTGTATGCTATTCCTGGCGAACACGCTAGAGATGACAGCCTTGTCTTATTGCATAGATGACGAGGGGCGACTTATATGCTGTGATCTCACTATTTCAGGTGTACAGTGGCGGATTATTTGTGTTTACGCCCCCACAAAGCAGCGTGAGAGAAGGCTTTTCTTTCTGTCATTAGTTGAACATTTGTGCACGGACCGCAAAATTATATTGTTGGGAGATTTTAATTGCGTTTGTAGGGATGAGGACCGATCAGTGGTATGTAAGAGATACGACCCTAGTGCTGCATTACTTACCGACTTGGTTTCTGAATATAGTCTTGTGGATGTGGGACAGGAAAAAGGCGACTGTATACATTTCACTCATTTTCAGTTTTCCTCTAATGCTCGCCTTGACAGAATTTACGTTTCTGTAGACGCGTTAGCAAGTGTGTTTGGCTACTGGGTGCGCCCCATCTTCTTCAGTGACCACTGTATGGTGTCTCTTCAGATAGGGAGGTACACTCGGCATGTACTTCACCCTCGATGGGAGTTGTGGAAGATGAATAACTGTCTGCTCTCAGACGAAATCTTTCAGCGTGCTGTACCTACTTGTTTGAAGGACGTATGGTCACGCCGTGATCTGTCCGTTTTTCAAAAGTGGGATTTGTTTAAACAGGAGATCAAAAACTTGGCAATTGAGGCCTCAGCAAGAATCGCTTTCCTGAAGAGACACCACCTTCGTGAGCTTGGGCGCACCCTAACGGAGCTACCTGAGCTAGAGAGGGTAAACCCGGGTGCCTATCTCGAAGAGATTAATAACGTAAAAGCAGAGCTTCAACAATTTGCGACAGAAAGATATAAGGGGGCCTTGATACGATCTCGGTCCCGAAGGTTTCTTGATGAGCAACCTTCTCGTCGGGCCCTGAATGATGAAAGAGAGAATGCTCTTGCGAAGGAAATATTGGAAATTCAGTATGGTGATTGCACATACAGCGATGCGCCTGGTATTCTTGCTGCTTTCTTCGACTATTATCGAAAGCTGTTTGGTAGTTGCGATGATCCAAATCAGGGTTTCGATTACAGTTCCTTACTCGGAAACTTCCCTCGACTAGACGATGAGAAGTGTGCTATAGTGAAGGGATCTATCACTTTGGATGAAATTCAATCAGCCATTTCTGCCCTGCAGAGCCAGAAATCTCCTGGGCCAGATGGTATTACTAGCGAATTCTATAAAACTTTTTCGCCTTGCCTAGTGCCTGTTTTGATGGAAGTTTTCCAAGCATCTTATGATGTGGGTGTCCTGCCTCCCACTTTCTATTCTGGGCACACAATATTAATTCCCAAAAGCAAATATACTAATCGGTTGAAAACTGTTGAGGGATATCGTCCAATTTCCCTCTGCAATGTTGATTACAAAATTTTTGCCAAGGTTCTTAGCAGTCGTCTGCAGCTCGTCATTATGGACTTGATAGGTTCGCATCAGGTCTGTGGTATTAGAGGCCGTAGTATTCAAACACATATCCATATTGCACGTTCAGTATTAGAGACAATATCAGATGAGACAGGCCAAGTTGCTCTGATTCAAATTGACTTGGCGAAGGCTTTTGATAAAGTTCGGCACGATTTCTTGTTCGCGGTCTTGGAGTATGCAAATATTGGTGACGTCTTGCTCAAAGGCATAAGGCTGTGCTATAAGAACTCCTATACAAGGGTTATTGTTAATCAGGAGCTAACGAAACCAATACCACTAGAAGCATCTGTTCGTCAAGGATGTCCACTGTCTCCATTGTTGTTTGCCCTATATCTGGAACCCCTCTGTCTCAGTATAATTAACAGCGTAGCTATCCGCGGTTTCTCTCTGGCTCGATGTGAAGTTAAAGTTTTAGCCTATGCTGACGATGTCGCCCTCTTTTGTTCTGACAAAAAGAGTGTACTTGAGGCTCTAAACTTGACTAAACAGTTCTGTGATGTATCAGGCGCGGCTCTTAATTTAGAGAAATCCAAAGGCTTTTGGTTGGGTTATTGGGGAACTAGGCCAAGCCAGTTCGGTGGCATATGCTGGGACAGTAGCCCTCTTGAGTACCTAGGCGTTCCGCTGCACCAAGTTCGCAACAGTACAGCCTACTGGGATTCACAAATTGTAACTCTACGGCGGCAAACACAGGCTTGGATGGGTAGGGAACTCTCAGTGTTTGCGAGGGCACAGGTCTGTAACATATTTTTGTTTGCAAAGCTCGCGTATGTCCTTCAAGTCCTGCATTGTGCGAGGAGGAAGGTGCAAGCAATACACAGAATATTTGCAACATTCGTTTGGCGCTCTCAATGGGAGCCCATGAGGCGTGACAACTTGTTCCTTCCCTTAGAGGGTGGTGGAGTGGGTCTTGTTCACCCGTTCGTGCATCAACTTGTTTCCCGTTTTTTCTTTTTAAAATCGGCAAACCACCCGTTTCTGGTAGCTGTGCTCATTAGACGGCTTAGTTTTCATTTGCCTTACTTATTCGCACCGACTGTGCTGGCTCGTGAGGGGACTTTGTGGGGATTCCTCAAGGAGGTTGCTGACACTTTCAATTTCCTCACTGTGCGCTTCTCTTTAGATTACCTGTATAGCCTCTCGAGAAAACAGATGACCCAGGCTCTCACTGAGTCTTTGTTCCCTACACCATTGTATCGGCAGCCTTATCTGGGGTCTTTGGACATCAGTGTTCTAAAGCGTGTTAGGCGGATGTGCATTCAGGCAGCCGCTAAAACGTTCTTTTTCAAACTACACACAGCGACGCTGCCTGTCAAGACATTTCTTAATGACAAGGGGATGTTTGTACCTTGGAATGTGAATTGCCGTCTGTGTAACGTGCCTGAGACAATTGATCATTGTTTTATCCTGTGCCGTGATGCCATGTTTTTTTGGGACATACTACAACGAACTCTCAAGAAGGACATTGAAATTACACCGTACACTATTAGATTTCTGCCTGTTGACAAAAACTCTGTTGTGCCTTATGATCTGTTTATGTTGATGGGACTATTCAGTCTTTGGAAAAGCCGTATGATGGACGGACATGCCGAGCCACCAAGATCGTCCAAATCTGTGTTTCGAGAACAGTGTGCTTTGGTGAGGAGTGTATATGCTGCACGCGAAGAACCTCCAAGCTGGATGCCGTGCCTAGATGCATGTGTGTGCCTCCCTGGATTTTGATGTTTTGATGGGACTGCAGTGTTGAGTTAGGGCAATGGCGGGCTCCTATTAATCAGCCCGGCAACTTGAGACGCGATCCAATCT
The DNA here is from genome assembly GCF_055824585.1 of Amblyomma mixtum. NCBI lineage: Eukaryota > Metazoa > Arthropoda > Arachnida > Ixodida > Ixodidae > Amblyomma > Amblyomma mixtum. The sequence goes on from NC_143012.1 coordinate 6,453,555, forward strand.
GATTGAAGTTTTCCTCCTTTCTACGGATGTTCTTCCATGCAATAAAGAAAAAAAAAAAGCCGCTATGGCGCAGTGGATTAGAGGCACGTGTTGCGTATGGAAGGTCGGCCGTTCGACTCCGCTCTATGTACTGTAATTTTATTGTTTCTTTAATTTCAATTTTTTCAATTTTTTCCCTTTTAGGTCGCAAATCGTGATGCTTAGTGGCATGTAACGCCGTTTAAGAGGATTTATTATCCCTTTTAGGTAAGCCGTTGTGACAATCTTCAGTCACCGTGATCAATTTACCGTGGTTTCAAGCGTTGTGGCTGTACAGGCTGCAGTTGGCGAATACGCGGCCCGGATTTGCGTCAACGGGTCTCAGCTGGCCAGTATAGCCTCCCACCGCTCTAGAGAAGGGACTAACACATGAGTTCGCATTCCTCCACGTAACAGACTTAAGTGCCCTTAGAATATTTGTTTTCTTGGCAACGCCGAGCTTTCGGTAAACCACAATTTCGTACTGTGCGAGAGAGAGAGAGAGAGAGAGTAATAAAAGAAATAGGTCGGGGGAAAACGCGCTGTGTTCCAGAAGTCCTCAAGGGAATAATTAATTTATAACCCTCGTCTGGGATAGCGGAACGGCTACAAAAACCCCGGTTATTATGGTCAGGACAAGGAAGAAGTTTCATGCAACTACGTTTAGTTTGAAGTTTACGCCAGGCTTATCCAAATCCCCAATTGTGTAGCTTCTATTCGGAAAGACTCTACTCAAACAAATGCAAAAATAGCGAAATGAAAGCCGGTCTAAATCATATGAACTGGAACTGCCCGCAGTCCCTACCCGCGAGTCACTTCATTACCGACTCTGTTCATTGGGAGGCTCTATTGCTCAGCCCCGACCCGGGGACACAGATCAAGCTCCTCCAGCTGGCTGAAGACGCCGCCGCTGCCCAAAGGATAGCGGCCGCCGTTTAAGCGGGGGGGGGGGGGGGGGGGGGGGGCGACTTCGGGTCGCTCCTCTATATCCGCTGGAAATAAAGTTTCGCCACCACCACCATGCAACTACGTAGACGCGCAGTGACGCTCAGTTTCATCTAAAATTCAAAAATTCTTTGTTTGTGGGTCAACCACATAGATGCCATTCTTCCACGTTCCATTAACTACTGTTTCCGAAAACAGTTTCGATATTATTGTATTTGATTGAAAGCATAACTCTATTCCTGGCTCTCCGGTGGGCGATCGAAAAGACTGCTCCTCGATCTATTCACCAAAGCTAAGAAACTGCGGTACCTCCATTTGACACTCTCAAAAGACGACGAATCAGGCTCTCCAGCTCGAGGGAACCCGCACTCTGCACGCGTAGCCACGATTTCCTGCGCTACGCACAGAAGAAGAAGAGCTGCGCTGCCGTCGGATCGTTTTTCTGCGCTCCCGACTCCGCTTCGAGGTCTTCCAGCGGCGTCAGCAACCTCCTGAGCTGTACCCCTTTGTGCGTACGCTCCGTTCTGACTTAGTCGCTCAAGAAAGTGATAGCACGCCGGAAAAACCATGACGACGATGGGTAAGCGAGCCGAAATGCATGAACACGCTGCCCAGAGTCTGCATTTCAACACGGGACACATTTTTCATTTAGAGAGCCTTTTTCCTACCTGGTTTAGGTTAAATTGATTGCTTTGTTTCTCTCCAGGAATTGTCCGCATTGGTGTTGGGGTGGTAGCACATGCTATGCCTGAAAACTAACACGTTCGGGGGTTACCGAGGTAGAACGTTACATGCAGATCAGTATAGGGCAATGCCGAGAATGGCAACGTGCGCTGACGGTTCATAGCGTCCTTGATAATGAAGCTGGTCCTGGCTCTAGACCTGGCGCCCTAGAGCAAGGCCCTAGACAGCGCTTTTTGGATAGGGTCTCGGAGTCTGTCGTTGAATATCAGGCCATGGAGTTGGTCCTTGGAAACGGGGCGGAGTAGGGCCTGGTTGGAAGAACATGACTGCTTCTGTTTTCGCAACGGAGAATTGTGGAAGGTCTTTCACATCTCTATGGACGTGCACATTCACTGCTTGCTAAGATACCCTGATTAAGGAAGAGCAGCGTCGCAACTTCACTTGTGACGACGCAAGCGCTGCGTTGTTGATACAGGGTTCTGCTGTCTCATAAGTAGGCAGAGCCTACCCACTGTATGGAACCCGGGACGAAAAGCGTGACACTCGTGTGCGAGTTAACTTTGCAGAGTTTCCACAATATACCACTCTGCGCGTTTTCCATGCTGGTTTATGTGTTTTTCCGTTGTTTTCACTCTGAATGTCCCGACTGCCGGCGTGATATTACAGGGAAAGGTGTAAGCAAGTGGTATGCTTCGAAGCAGCCGTTTCTTTGGGCGAACCTACTCATCACTTTCGGTCCTGGTCGCTTTTCCGGCGCGCGATTCAGGAAGCACTTGTTCCCTCTTACTCGGCTCTCGAGTTTCGTTGCTGTTTTCGTGTGATCCACCTATTTGTGACGAGCGAAAAAATTTCTAATTAGATGCGTAAACATTGCTCATTATTGCAGTCGATTGTGTAAATATGTCATAGCTGTCGCTGGTGTCTGCTCTTATTAAAACAGGCACCAGATGTAACAGCCGTTATTGGAACAGTGAGGATTCCTTACAGCGCAACTTCGGAAGATTTTCGAGCATATCGCGCTGACTCTCGCATCGTGTTTCTGGGAACTCTGTTTGAATTCTGATAATAGTTTTTTAAGACAGCAAGGAAAATAATTATAAAAACGCAAAAGCCGGAAAGCCAAATGTGGCAAACGGCCAAATTATGACGTTGCCGTAGACCGAAGTGTAAAGTCGCGGTTACAGCAAAAAAAAAAAAAAAAAAAACACAGGTGGTGACTACCCCGAAAGTTATAGTAGAATGCGTGGAGGCTGGAGCCTTCGTGCGGTGGTCACGAAGGGACACACGCCGGTATTTTCGCTTAATGGCACTCATGCCGCTGATGGAGTAATAAATAGGAGGCACATGTGACATGTCACATCCAGTAGCGAAGGCGTATTTTACCCTTCTGTAAGCTCTGCTTTGCTTTTATTTACAGATACAGGAGGAGGGGCAGACGCCTCGTCGAGTAAGTACCGCGCCTTGGACGACATACGCGGATGTAGCCACACAATCTTTCCTTCCAGCAGCCAAAGTTTGTGAAAGAAGGCATATAAATTTTATTTCCTTACATCCATAGCTAATTTATTCACGAAGAATTAGAGGTAAACACAAAGGAAAAGGCACAGAGAGATATGTTTGCTGCAAGTCTTCACGGATCATCAACCAGCACTTCCTCTTACCCTAACACTGCTTAAGGTTGTATGCTGCACTGTATGAGTTAAAAAGTTACAATTAGATTCCATATATCTATTCAAGAAGTCTATAAAGGCAGGGGTGAAATTTTCTCGCCAATTTGACTTTCCCCAACGTGTTGTTACCGGAGTACATGTACGCAGCTGCGAATTCTTGAGGGTAATGCTAAGATGGTGTTATTCATCTTGGTCTCAGAAGTGTTGTAATCTACAGCGATGGCATTGAGGAATCCTTCTACGGCTCAATGCGTAACCGGCGAATCAGCTAAGCCAGAACTCAGCAAACCCTGAGTACGCAAGCCTCTTCAATTCGTCCGCTCGTACGCCGACGTTACAGCGACCATTGTACTGACATACGACCACAGAAATACATGATTGTTGTGATGGGGCGTTTCCATTCACTGACGAGGGCCAGGGCTTCAGGCACAAGACATGTGCAATGTCACGGTGAACGGCACGTGTTGTTGCTTCCGGGAAGGCCCGAGGATTTTGCAGCTCACTGCGGTGTAATACACGGTATGCGCCATTATAACGCAGCATAAGTTCGGAGAGCCGCGCGCTGAGAAATGGTAACCGGAGGAAGGAGAGGAAGCCAGAATACTGTGTGGACTTGCAGGCGAAATAGTGTTGCTGTCCTAGGAGGCAGGAGAGAGCACGATGGCGGGCTTGTTCGGAATTGTAGACGGAAGGAATATAATAAACAGTTTTCAGTTTTATTCTTTACAATGCTTCAAGCGAGTCGACGCAGTCCTTCGTGTGTGCCCTCTCTCACGTAAAAAGAGTTAGTTTGCTTTTTAGCAGTTTTCATATACTTCATATACCGAGTCTACAACGTCATAAATGTACAGTATTTGTCAGAGCCCAAGACGTTGACCTCTGAGGCGCGTTAAGGAGCTCTTCTAACATTTGTGGAAGCCATAAGTTTAGGAAAGGTGAGGACAACAACTCGTTTCACCTTAGATAGATTTCGAAAGCTGGCGAAGCATAACGAATCACACAGTATGGAGTTTAGTGAAACTGTTAGGGCGCTTTACGTTTGACAAAGGCTATACAAAGATTCCGATAGATCATGTACGTATATATCTGGTAACGCTCGGCGGATTGCTGGCCATACAATATGTGATAAGAGGACTCTCAAGGCTCTAAGCTAATATACATCCTAATGAACTTTGTAAAAGGGCAGTTCACAAATATGGTTGCCATTTGAGTAACTGCCTGAGCCACTGCCGAAGAGCTTACTATCGTGGCCACGATGGCTACAGTTGCTCTCGGGAAGATGCCAACAGCAATTGAACCCTCCTCTGCGTTGTGCAAAGCATTTTCGTGAACATCATGTATAAAAAACATTTACCCCTGTATTTCCCTCAGTTCCAGTGAACGTTGTACTGTGCGATGTCAGTGCACGTTAAAGAACCCCAGGTGGTCGAAATTTCTGGAGCCCTCCACTACGGCGTCTGTCATAGCCTTAGTTGCTTTGGGACGTTAAGCCCCATAAATAAATCAATCATCCTTTTTCTTATGTAAGCCTATTTGTAAGGGACCCCTAATTTCGCTGCCCCTGTTTGCTCACTCGGACTAAGAGTGATTTCATGCTTATTTAACTTAAGCTGTTCAGTAGAAATCAGTTCGCGCGCGGAAAGTAACAAGGTATTTCTGATATCTATGTCTTGCTATCACCCAATATTGCTATTATGCTGTTACATCGGAACAGTTCCCGATCTGGTCTGATTTGTTGTTTGTGTCAACATTTTATTCCTTTATTTGTCAACAGTGGAACTCTCGGTGTCATGTAAGTGCTCTTGGGTTGAATTTTGCTTACTGTCTGAAAATCAAGCCCTACAACTTAAAAGCCATATTTTTAATTGATTGGCAGTCGTATGCCCTTCAGTATGACTTTTAACTATGTATGCGCGCTGATACATCAGACTACAAAATATGAACCGAGTGCTTACGATATCCGTTAATTTTTACCGCTTATGCCGTTCTGCCGTGTAGATTAAACGGGGTCCGCAAAGGTAAAAGTTACTGCATATTTGAGTAGTCCTGAGCTATAAAATGCATGACTACTGGAACTGCTTTTAATATTTAGGGACAGTTATGCACTTTAGAATGTGAAATTCAGCGCAAACCGGACTTCAAGTTAACGACGTTTTCTTATAACCCGAAGAAAATAGTGAGTCAGGAAACTGGGAACTGTTATGTACTTTAAGGTATTTCACGTGTAGTAACTGCTGCGTTTTCCGTTCCAGCTGAGCAACCAAATGGCAAGTATTAATTAAACAGTACTTGGTTTGACTCCTTCAAACATTTAGCGTTTTCTTGCACCCAAGGCTAGAAGTGAAAGGTTATGCTATTCTTTTAAATCTTAATATACACATTACGTACACACACAAAAACACAGCCGGCTTCGGGCAATACTACAATTTAAGGGATGAATGCGACTTCTTTTCAATCTATTTTTTTCCGTGAAGCGTTAAGCACATTTATTGTGTCTGTGGCAGGCAGGATGAAAGAATGCACTTGCGGCTGACGTGAGCGAACGAGACTAAAGGCGTTAGCAGATTTTCTTTACGCGAGAGCAGGGCCTTTCGATTTGGCTGCACCCGCTGCACTAGTTCCGTGAAGTTCCGCTGTAGTGCCACTAGCGTGCAGCGCAAGTTTGGGTAGTTCAGGTAGAGCTTGGCACTAGCTGCTTCCAAAACGAATGGTGAAGTGGAGTCCTGGTCGCCGATCTTGAGTCACTACCAAGTTGCCGCCGGCGGCTTGTCGCTGACATCAACGGCCGGCAAAATCGCAAACCGCGCAATGAATTTTCAAAGAGGAAATTTCATTGAAGGCTGCCATGAACCAGCATCAAGAAATCACCATTCAATTCGAAAAAAAGTATGTATCCCGGACAGATGATGTACGCACAAGCTGTCAAATGCTGCCCACGGGTCTCAGCTTGACGACTAAGGTTTACAATGTCTGATGACACGGACAATTACCCACCTCCTTTCGAGAAAGAACTGTCATCATTTTATTGAGACTATGGTCATATCTCCTCCGACCTACATGAGCGCCGCCATATTGCTGCACTACGGCTGAGCTTCCTTTTTGGCGAATGTGCTGTGCATTGGATGTCGTCGTATGTATCGACTCCAGTCAGTGCGCAATGGATAGAGAATGCACCGCTATCGCATTGCACTCTTCAGGTGACTTAGCCGGCCCCATAGTTTTTTTTCTCTTATGTTTAAGCGATGTTTAAGCGGCAGCTTCTCAAGGTACGCGCAGGTAGAATATAACACGTCATAATGGAGCCCAAAGAAGGATGCTTACAAGCGCTTAAAGAGAGTACGATTGCCATGAAAGCATCGGTACTCACTGCGTGCCACCTTGTTTGGGCCCTAGCATATGGTGACGCCTCGTTCGCTCGCAGCATCGCTTAGAAATAACGATCGGGATGCGCGAACCTGCATGCTTACAAACTTGACTTACGTAAAAAAACTGACTGGACGATGACAGGCAATCCACGAAGAGACCGACAACGCGTGTTTAAGGGAAGAGAGAAAGAAGCGAACACGTCCTGACTGGCTAAGAAATCCACGTCTTCCACGTGTCGCTTGAAGTGCCCGGCCAATTCAACGCCAACACTCCCGTTTAAGAGGACAGGGCAAGCAAAAATTAAAAAAAAAATTACTTTTGTTCAATTTTTGATAGTACATTCTGTTCTGCATCTTTCCCAGAATCGCTCTTCTTTCTCCGTTGTGCATTTTTCTTTAAATAATAGCTTGGAAGAGGGGGAAGCGAACGCTCAGGCAACCTTTATTGTAGAGGGAATGTCTTGGCAGCCATTTGAAATACAAATCCATGACCAGACCTAAGTGTTTTTTCAGTTCATTTGGAGTAAAACGATAATTAGGAACAACGTTGCAGCTCTTGGGCTCCGCGATAGTATTTTAGTGTCTCACTCATTCGCATCATGTGGAAGGAGTATCCAAAAAATGCTTTTTTTAGTACCAGGAGCACTCAGAATGTCTACAGTAGAGGCTGCCGTAGCATTCAACGGTGGTAACATAGTAAGAGTGAAGGTTCTAGGGCCCTGTGGGTTAACGAGAATCAGTAGCTCTTCCCTCCGGCTGAGAGAAGTTGACCGGCAACAAGTTTCCTCTGCTGAACAAGCCGCATAACACGTAAAAAAGCCCAGGTAACTAAACAATTAGTAAAAAACACAAGCACAAAGATAGAGTTGGATAACGGCCATGAAGATCGTGCCGGTAGAGTAAATGAGTCAGGAAATGTTGGCAGAGCCAAATACATATTAAATTTACTTCTCACTTTCAACTCATTTATCTCAAAACAAGATTTTTTTGTACGACAGTACCATTATGTTCAAAGCGGTACAAGGCAGAAGGCCAACTGTTTGTGTGACTTTATGTGAGAATGTGGAAGCATACGGAACTAAAGTCACAAATATGCACTGATATGTTATTTTATGGACAGAAACAACGCGAAAAGTGGCCTTACACCCAGTCCTCCCGAGGAAAAATTGATAAAAAGTTAAAGCTCTCACAGTGTTAATAGTTTTCGTTCGGTAAAAAGGGCAGAGAGCAACGATGAAAACAATATAAGCAGGCAGGCGCTATCTCCATTGGTTGTTGAGAAAAGTGCACCGAAACATGGCTCGAAAATACATGGGAAACATGGGGCTTACCCTGTCCCCTTACTATACTGCCGATTATTTGTGTCTCTATTAATGTGCCATATACAAAGCAGTGTTAACGGGCGAGCCATTGATCACTCAAAGCAAAATGGCTAGCAACAACGCAGAGAGGCAAAGACCAGCATCCACAGACGTACACCTGCGCGCCTTGTTGCAAACGTTGCTATGAGTTCAATGCAGAAGCACAGTGACTCTTTGAAAAAAAAAATTACCTTCTCTTTAAATTTTTCTGCATTTAAATATTCCTATGCTGCTTCATTCTTTTTCATATTTTTTCAACCCACAGAGGACGAAAAGTAAGTAATATTCTATTATGCTTTCTAAGCTGAGTTTACAGACCTTAGGAGCCCAGACAAAAAGCAGAACATGCAGCTTCACGTGGTCTTTATCTTCCTTCAGATTTATTATGCATATGCGAATTATGCCTAAGATGGACAGCGGCAATACAACAACCTGTAATTAACAAGCAAAAAATAAAGCTTATGCCCTCCAAAACCGCCACTATAAAAAGGCTAACGTTTACATTGCATGACTGGTGAAACCATGATCAAAGCAGCTTCCACGGTGGTAATGACACCTTGTTCTGGCTTCAGAGCACAAAGTTGTTTGCCATGGCTACTTCAGTAATATTTCGATGCCATGGCTGTGCTCTCCCTTAATGGTTCTAATGCGCTTGGGAATGGGCATTGGCTTTTTTTTTTGCTTCGCTCGTGATGTTCTTTAGGAACATGACATGACCTTGATTATTGCATTTGAACATAGTTATTAATATCTGAAGTTTTTCCATGCTGAATGGCTCGGCAGTCGCGAATGAAATTTGTAGCAATGCAAATAGCTTTTAAATTAAAAAGGCTAAACTCGCGACTTCTGAGGGTATATTGTGCCCAAGACAGAAAAAAAATCGACACGTGGTGTGCTCAGTATTCTAAACCTGATGTTTTATGTAACATCGTGAGGTTAAATCCGCAGGGCGAAAGATTACTGATGCAGTAAGACAAATGCGGCTTTTAATTAGGACCCATAGCTGCAACACACCCTCTTTGCACAAATCGACATCTATTTTCAGGGATGATAACGAAACCTTGCCGAAAAATTGGCGGAGTAACATAAAGGTGTAGCACTGCTACTGCGCATATGTTGTGTATAATATTGTAACGGAAAATAGGGCGACAGGACGCTAACCGGCAGAATACAGCAAGCAGGCAGCCAGCCAGAGCGAGACACTTCAACGTCTTCGAAGACACTTCAGCGCCACCTGAGAACACCAGGTGGCATTACTCCCCCTCCCAAAAAAAAAGAAAAAACATAAAAGCGGGGTTGCAGTACGGGCAGTGGAAAGAGAAAAAAACAGCACAAGCACATAAAAATGTACAAGGGAGGTGGGCGAAGGTGTCCCACGCGAAAACTAGCGGAACACTGAGCGTATTATCCATTACCGCGTGAAGTAGGGTTTCATGCGGACAACGTGCACAACCTCAGAGCGGGGTGGACGACGCTGAGGCTGCACAGTCCCGTCAGGAAGAACTTCGTAGGTCACTTCGGTGACGCGGCGCAAAACTCGGTACGGTCCAAAGTAACGGCACATCAGTTTTTCAGACAAGCCTGGGCGGCGTACCGGGGTCTACACCCAAACTTGGTCACCCGGATGGTATTCGACGTGCCGATGACGGAGGTTGTAGCGGCGCGCATCCGTGCTCTGCTGCCGCTGAATGTGAATACGGGCAAGTTGACGTGCTTCCTCGGCGCGCTGATCGAACTGCTCGGCGTCTGGCGGGAGTGGGTGGTCATCAGTGCAGCATGGAGGCATTGCATCCAGCATCGTCTGAACGTCACGTCCGTAGACCAGACGAAATGGTGTAAATCGGGTCGTCTCCTGGGTGGCCGTGTTGTAAGCGTATGTGACGTACGGGAGAATCTCGTCCCAGGTTTTGTGCTGCGAGTCTATGTACATTGCGATCATGTCGGCGATCGTTCTGTTGAGTCTCTCTGTGAGCCCGTTCGTCTGTGGGTGATAGGCAGTGGTTTTGCGATGGTTCGTGTGACTGAGCTCGAACACGTCGCGCATGAGCTGTGCCGTAAACGCCGTACCTCGATCAGTGATTACGTGGGACGGTGCGCCATGACGCAGCACGATTTGTTGCATAAAAAACTGGACGCTCTCAGATGACGTACCGCGCTGCACCGCCTTAGTTTCCGCATACCTTGTTAAATAGTCGGTCGCGACTATGATCCATTTATGACCGGCCGATGACACAGGGAATGGGCCCAGAAGATCGATGCCGACTTGATCAAACGGCGTCCGAGGCGGTTCAATAGGTTGGAGCAAGCCCGCTGGCTTGAGAGGAGGCGCCTTACGACGTTGGCAATCGCTGCAGCCTCTGACGTAACGCTGGACGGCGTGAGAAAGTTTGGGCCAATAATACGCCTGGCGCACGCGTGCAAGTGTGCGGGCAAAGCCCAAGTGGCCGGAGGTCGGCTCATCGTGACAAGCAAGAAGGATATCGGCGCGGAGATCTGCCGGAACGACGAGGAGGTGCGCTCGGTCAACAGTGCTGGAGTTTTTCTTAAACAAAATGCCGTTCCGGAGACAGAAGGCCGGCAGGTTTCTAGAAAATTGTCGGGGTACGACAGAAGCTCGGCCCTCCCGATAATCAATGATAGGTCGCAGGTCTGGGTCAGCTCGCTGTCGGGTCATTAGGTCTTGTTCGCATCGACTGCCAGCGGCCTCGCCCCCTGAGGTCGCTCTCTTTAGTTTCCCGGCGGGGACTTGGCGACCGTCTCTGCGCCATCCAGGAGGAGCTTTGGGGCTGTGGCGAAGGTCGGCGTGGTGATGGGAGACCGAGACTGCCGCTGGGGAATTGTCGCCATGCGCTGCTGGGCTACGTAGTCCTCGATCTCCCGGGGTCGTTGACCTCTTGGTGGACGGGGCATGTCGATAGGGAACCCCTGCAGCCCAAGCTGTCGACACGGGCACTGGCGATACAGATGACCGGGTTCCCCGCAGTGAAAGCAGAGACGCCGCCGATCTGGAGCACGCCACAGGTCCGTCTTCCGCTGGGGCGATCGTCGATTGTCGATGTAGTACGTGTCGGGGTGTGCGGCAAACAGCGAGCCTTGATTGGACGGAGGAAACTGCGCCGAAGAGGGCGCAGGACGTTGCAAGGCTTCAGCATACGTTGGACGACGGCACTCAGTGGGTAAAGGCGGTGGGTCAACGGACGGGAACGAAGGTCTCAAGGCTTGAACCTCTTCGCGGACGAGGCTAGCGAGAGAGCCGGCCGTCGGCAGGGGAGCACCGAAAAGCGCCTGGAGCTCTTCGCGCACAACGGAGCGGATCAGGTCGCGGAGAAGACCAGGGTTAGCCCCGAAGGCAGGAAGCGGCTCTGTAAGTCAAGCGGCGAGTACCGGCCGGTCGTAGGTGGTAGACCGCCGCAAGAGCATCTTCTCCATCGCGACCGCTTCCGTGAGAAACTCAGCAACAGTCCCAGGTGGACTGCGCACGAGGCCAGCGAAAAGTTGCTCCTTAACGCCGCGCATGAGTTGGCGCACCTTTTTATCTTCGGGCATGGCCGGGTCTGCTCGCCGGAAGAGCCGAGTCATATCCTCCACGTACATGCTTACAGTCTCATTAGGCATCTGAATGCGAGACTGCAAAGCCCTTTCAGCCCGTTCTCGACGATCCGTGCTGGTGTAGGTCTCCAGCAGGCGTCGGCGGAACTCGTGCCATGATGTTAGGGCGTCTTCTCGGTTTTCGTACCAGGTACGCGCACCATCCTCGAGACTAAAGAAGACGTTTCGAAGCTTGGCGGCGTCGTCCCACTGGTTGAATGAGGCCACGCGTTAAACTCAAGAAGCCAGTCTTCTACGTCTTCGAGCTGACTGCCGTGGAATGGTTTGGGCAGTCGCGGATTCTGCAAGGTGTAGTAGGCTGCAGCTGGCATGGAAGGTCGATGGGTGGGTTCTCTGGCAGATTCCAAAAGCCCGTGTTCGGGAGGTAGGCCTTGGTTTCTCCGGCTAGCACGGTGCACGGGGGTGTGCACTAGCGAAGGACTGGAGCCCAGGGTATCCGGAGGAGTATGAGACATATACGGGGATCTTTACCCAGCGCCTACACCAAAATATGTAACGGAAAATAGGGCGACAGGACGCTAACCGGCAGAATACAGCAAGCAGGCAGCCAGCCAGCGCGAGACACTTCAACGTCTTCGAAGACACTTCAGCGCCACCTGAGAACACCAGGTGGCAATATACAGTCACAAATTATGTTGCAATTAATCGCTGGCGAGGGAATTGCAAATTGAGCTCTGGCTTAGTTACGACATAGTGCCGTTTAAAGAGCTTTGCGCTTTCTGCACCTTGTTTGTTAAAAGCCACTTGAAGCTTATGCAAACCTGCACTTCTTTAGTAAAGGCTTACGTAGTATCGGGGACAAAAGTGGTATACTCCACGCGGCGGGAGGCGGAGAAACGGAAAAATGCGGCATTTTGGCGAGCTAAAGCGCGAAACATTGAAACGAGCCAAGCGAGATGCCTGCGGATATTAAAGGTCCCGCATTGGCTATCTCGATCCCAGATGCCGCCAGTAGATGGCGCTGCCACGCAGTTTTCCAAAAAGTTTTCGAAGTTAGCAGTTTTCCAAAGTTAGCAAAAAGCGATTGGAGGATTGGTGGCTGAAAAGCAGAGATGTGGCATAAAGTTAGAATTGTAGGAAACCGTAGGTAAAGATGATGGCGATTCGTAATGAGAATTGTCAACACAGTAAACAAAAAAAAGTAGAAAAAAAGAAAAGCTGAGCATGGTGTCAATTGCTAACACCCCGTTTCAAAGGGGGCGCTCCTATCCATCCATCCATCCGTTGCTCCGGCTTCCGCCGCGTGGAGTGTACCACTTTTGTCCTCGATAGTACATAGCATCTTCTTGAGCTTAAGCAGAACTACCGGAGCTGCGAAACTCTACTTCCATACAACTCGGGTACGAAATGATGACATAAAATTGATTTAAAATAAAGTCTACTGAACAGTCATGCCAGTTTAGTGACCAAATGAACTTTTCATTGGTGTGTATGAGGCTCTGCCCGCACAGCTGCCTTACTCCTGTTTGTAAAATAGCAACCTGGGCTAGTCGGTGAGTATCCATAATTGAATAGCCTAGGCGGCACGCACAACGCTAAGTGTTCCGCTTCTTCCTTGCTCGTCTTGTCTTATGCGCGGCAATTTCTTTAATTATTATTACTCCTGCTTATTTCTGAAAATCGGCACTTGGAGGCACCAAAATTCATTACTTCATTTGATGTTCCTACTTAGCTTGTTCCCGCAATAGGTTTAGTTTGGTTTATTGGGGTTTAACATCCCGAAGCAACTCAGACTATGAGGGACGCCGTAGTGAAGGGCTCCGGAAATGTCGACCACCTGGGGTTCTTTAACGTGCACTGACATCGCACAGTACACGGGCCTCTAGAATTTCGCCTTCATCGAAATTCAGCCGCCGCGGCCGGGATCGAACCCGCGTCTTTCGGGTGAGCAGCCGAGCGCCGTAACCACTGAGCCACCGCGTCGGCGTTGTTCCCGCAATAGTTCCCGCAATCGTTCACTGGTTTCTCCATTTCAACGCGCTACTTTTCTCCATTTCCTTTTCGTCAGGGAGAAGAAGCGCTTCTTCGCCATGGTGGGCGCTATCTGCTGCCTGTTGTTGCTTGCCGCCGTACTCGCTGGTATCTACACCGGCACCAACATTCTCACAAGCGGTGAGGGGTTTGCTCCTTCATCTCTCGCTGCCCCTCTTATTCTGATATAACGGGTCTCGCTACATGGACGGGAGCCTAGGCGGCTGCAGCGACGGCTTGCAGAGCTGTTTGGTCGAAAAGAGACGCACGTGACGCAGCTTCTTGCTTGCAGCATCCACTGCACTCCCAAAAAACAGTCTTGCGACCAGGCCATTGAACTTCGAGTCTCCAGCGTTGCTTACGGGTACTGCTCATGATCCGTTAACAAGGTGCTTAGGCCTAGTGTACACCTGAACGGAGCGTTCGTCAGCTGTAAGAACGCAAGAAAACGGGGCACACTCTGAAAAACAAGATAAAATGTAGAGTTCTTAATGTGAGCCACAATCTGAGTACAGGGCCGACCATGAATTTTGCTTCTATCGAAACACAGTCGCCGTAGCTGGATCGAGTCTGCACTTCGTGTTCATTGCATGATGCCATACGCTCACGCAGAAAACAAAATTTCGATACGTTAATTATCGTATTTCGTCCACACGGGATCCTTACGAAAAGCAATCTATTTAGACGTGGTCACAACGTACACCAAGTGTAAAAAAAAAAATTATTGACAATGGTAAACCTGGAGGTAGATCTTTTGAAGCCCGGCCCCCAACGGTGAACCCGAGAATTCCTGTGAAGCTCGAGGAATCTTGAATAGTGGTGGCAGCGCAAAAGAGCCCGTACACAGCATTCCCAAAGGCATGAGGAAAATAGATGGCTTGTATATATTTGTCAGAGGGCGCTCATAACAAAACACTCATTCGCACCTCTAACGCATTTCTTTTAACAGACGAGGAGGACGATGAAGTAACGGAAGACCAGAAAAGAACGTACGCGCCGGGAGGTGGACGCGGACCCTCAAAGCCTGCGGATGAGACGTCAACAACGCAGGCGAGTTTCGGCTGCTATACAAAGTGACAGTGGATAGTGTTTCCTGTTCATGTTGAATTATCGTGAAAGACGCGGCTGTCTCAAAGGCAGAAAGCGCCTCGCTTAGAATGGGATGTATAGTCGCGCTTATTTTTGTGTGCGGTGAGGCCTAGTAGGCAGCCGGCAGGGTTTTAATCTAGGCAGAAGCACGAACAGTAGCCGTCCTTCAGCAACAGTCTGCAGCAGGCACTCGCTCGCGCCAACACGAGCTGGAGCACACCGCGGACCACACACAGTATTACCTTCAGCACTCAAGACATAGTCTCAGCTCCCTTAAGGGAGCTGTGGGAGTTGGGTCGTGATGGAAAGTTACATGTCGGCCATCCGTCCGAAGGACAAGTATTTGTGATGCGTACACTAGAAAGCATTCAAGTCATGTAAAGCGAAAACAGAAGTATAGTCAGTGTCCTTGAGTTGCAAGTGACAATGAGAAATGCTGTGGTTGTATACTATCGCGTTCGCTACAAGCTTCAACATGTCCGCACTGAGCTTGTGTGGTGGCAACACATTTCGGTGCACTACACGGCGGTGCATTCTGTCAGTACTGAAAGCCCGAATACAGTCACTTAAGTCAAACTGAGCACGGATTTACTAATGTCAATTCCCCTAGTAACCGTTTTGAGACCCTGAACTACTGTTGACAGCCCACTCTGTTCATGTCCTTTTAAGGCTTTTTCGATGGCGGTCGCAGTTATAAGTAAATGAGGAACACAACTACTGTTTAAACCATTTCTTATCGCCAGGGCCCGAGTTCAAGGGCTAGAAAAAGGCTGCAGCATATAATTTACTTTAATTGAACTAGCGAGCTAAATGGGGAGCTGATTGGGCTTGAACCCATGAAATAGTAATTTCATCCAGTGCTGAAAGTTAGAGACTGAGAACAACCCTTTGCAATGTTTATTATAGGTGACAGTCGAACGTATAGCTCTTTCTAAATATTTGGAATTTAATTGGGACGCAGTAGGTGAATTTTTTTTACTAAGAATCAGGGATTTGAAGATGAAATATTTCCCACCCTGTAACGGATTTATACTCACGACCCCAGTAGAAAAAGAACTCCTTTACTGTTCTTAGGACATGAACGGCACTGTGGCATACCTTTATAGATTAGTGTAGAAAACTTGTATAGATGTCAGTGCGTTTCATTTCTAAAATAACTGGCTCTGGCGACATCGGTATTTCGTTTCTGGCATTTTAAGCTGGCAAGTGAACCCGCACGAAGCGTGCCCAGCCAGTTTTGCTGTGCAATGCAGAAATATATCAACACAGGACAATTTGTTTCCCCTCAGCGTGTTTTTAGGCTAAATAATGCAACTACCTGAGCTAGAGCTACACGTGTACATTTAGCTGACATCTTAACAATGTACTGAAACCGGTTGAAGGTTCTGACTTGGGTATGTGGCTCCACTCAACCGCTTATTAAGGGGTAAGTCTTGCTCGCAGGAAACGGTACAGCTCAAAAAAGACAGGACTAAAGGAACGGACAGACACAGGCGCTGTGTCTGTCCGCTCCCTTAGATCTGTCTTTTTTGCGCTGTGCCTTTTCGTGCGAAATGTATCGACTAGCCTAGAGAAGCACCGTTTTGCAAAGCTTGCTCAATCACAAAATTAGAATTCCCTTACACATAGTACTTCTGTTTCTGATTCACAAATCAAAAATATAACTATAAACCCGCACTCTACTGAGAGCGAACTGATACAAGATAAATTATAAATCATCATCATCATCAGCCTGACTAGATGAATTAGAATTATTGCTCACTAAATATGCTTCTGAAGTGCTTGATATCAGTGAATAATGGGAATAGATGGGTAGTTGCAGAACGTTGCTGTTAAGGATATATTGTGACGCCCATGAAAACGCGATACCTATTCTGCATGGTCGGCGTTGCTGACTAAGCCGAAGTTGAGGAGAACGAAGTTGGTGGCGTCTCGTGCTCGGCAAGCGGACCCAGCTGTTTTCAATCCTCCGTCCCGGTCTTAATATACCCCTGGGCGTAACAATATGCTACTGGATCCTCTGTAGTGGGCACGCCTGCATCCGTTTGATGAGCGAATAATTTGCGAGGGCTAATCACGAACGCCATTACTTTTGTCTGTGGAGAACCGTATTAAATCTAATGAGGTGTGACACCCCGGGCATCGAATAATATTTCAATTCACAGTTGCCAAGGCTTAACATCAGCTAATGTAGTCCTGTACCTGTATTATTTGCAAACTTTAGGCTTCTGACTTACCTGCCATTGCTGTTCTGCGACACCATTGCATACCAGCGATCTATGTCTGCAGGTACAAAATAAAATCAACATAGTCATCATTGCGCAATGCACCTGCGCATTTTCAAAAGTGAACTGGTGTTCTTAGGCATACTAAGTCAAAAAAGATAAGAAGTATGAGTACGAGCATGAGAGGGTTCTTAAGTTGAGATCCCTCTAGTTATAGTGACGGAAGTAACGAGAAGGGTTTCGGCAAACTTGATGGCTCGGTCATCAAATAAAACTCCATAATCGACTTCTGAAGCGTCTTTGTGCAGAAATCTACTGTAATTTCAAAGTTCCGGTCTTCTTGAAGAGAGTTTTGCGCCAACTTCTAAATACGTGAGCTCTAAATGCTAGCTGTGGCTTTTTGGCTCGACAAACTATGGCTGAAAAATGATGGCTGTCCCTGTTATTTTGCATCCACAACCCACATCATCATTATTAGATTTTCACCACATCTTGTTTCAACCACCTGCAGTCCATTTACGATCACTTAAATCCAGTTAGTTCCTTAAAGAGGCCATTAGATCTCATGGCATGTTTACTAAGTGAAGAACATGATGAAATGCACTAGGCAATTTCCTGTTAACTTGATCGCATGCAACGAAAAAGTTTCTGCGTGGAAATGTTTCATTTCATTTATTTTTTTTAAAGGCCCGGTGAGGAGCATTATGTAAGGGGTGGGTACAATATTCGTTGGCGGCAAGTGTTAACGTTTGCAAAGCGTCCGCCATAGCGCCTATAGAGATCACGAGTGGCACCATATGACAACGTTTTCAATTTTTACATACTTTGAGGAACATCGGGATGAATTACACGTATAATCCTACCCTTAGTTAAAAGGGCAGCTTGGATCTGCTCTTTGTTTGGCGTCAATTTCATGCTGTTTCTGAGACGCCGATGGTACATTCCACTCGTTCACCCCAAACGCAGCCTCCTGCTGTTACTAGCCCACCAATGTCGACGGCACCTTCCTCGAAAGGGACAATGTCGACGACACCTTCCTCGAAAGGGACAATGTCGACGGCACCTTCCTCCAAAGGGACAATGTCGGGGACTGTGGTCATGTCCACGGATACGACTGGGTCTCTGACTACGGCTGGGGCGGCGACAGATTCCACGTCAGACACTACGCCCGCACCGACAGCAAGCCCGAAGACTACCGTATCGGCTCAAACGACTACACCAAAACGTGAGGGCTAGCCTGTCACTTTTTTTTTTCACTCAAATGCTCATGTGTCCAATATAGAACACGTTGCAAGAAGGTAAGCTCAACCACACGGGCCGGCAGCTAAGTGGAAAGCAACGCGTTATCCTCATTCAAGTGTGATGGTATTACGTATGGACAGGACAGCGACCGCACGAATCACCGCCAAGAATAAAACTCACTCGAGAAATGTGGGCTAACCTGCAGAGGTTTCAATTAAGCCATGTGATACTTACAGAGAGAAGCACGCTACTAAGTATATAGTAGTTTGGACAACATCACCTGGCACGCACTATGGCTACAGCCGAAAGTGAAAAACAGGAGCATAGTATAGCAGGCTCACACAAGATGATGTGGAAATTATCCGCTGAGGACCACGCCCTAAGTGCGCGTTGGATAAGTGTTTATTCATGTTGGATGCGTACAATCCGAAAATGTGGTCTTACACAGGTACAGTCACGAAGAAAAGCTTGCGGGAGGCGGGTTCGCGAAAAAAAATAAGGCGATAGCGTTAAAATGGTAATCGGGAAAAAAATGCCGTTCATTAATTAATTCACAGGCTGGAGAGAAGTGACGTCCTCAGATCTGAAGTGACAACAATACATTTCGATGTGTCTGCACTTTGTTTGTGTCGACACCTTCAGTAAAACATCTAACCGGTCAGCTAGATGACCCGAAGAGATGCCTAGCTGTGTGCAGACATGTGTGTAAGCGACCGCGAACACAGCCACGAAAGAATGACTCAAAACTCGATGTTAATGCATCAACAGTCCTTAATGCACTCGCATTGCCAACACGTAATGTGATGAGTTGCCCCTGTAAATTTTTCTGCGTTGCCTCCCTAGTTAGTCAACCGGCATTCGAGCCCGGCATTCGAGTAATGAGACGAATAGTTTCCGCCAATGAACTTTGCACAAGCACAAGCAGAACTTCATGGAACTGGCTCCGAAAGTGTCCACGCTGTTTTAGATGCGATGAGGGCGCTTCACATCGCGCCACTCAGCAGCGTCTGAATGGCGCTCGAGCGGGAAAAAGTTAGATTAATGATATTAGCATGAGCGATGGGGTCTCTTCTAGGTGACGCCTAATTATGCACAATCCGCGCCATGTGCTTCGAATACGTTTAAATCTGATTACACAGCTGCCAGTGAGACTATGTACGTAATGATTCCGAAGTAGGCGGAACACTCCAGTAATTTACCCCCTCCATACAGTAGACAAGGCGAGACTAGAGCATGGCGCATGCGCTGCCAACAGTGTAGGTGCAAAGACCGAGGATTAACGAAGCGCGGATGTTAATTGCTCTTAGGACAGAAGTCAGCGCAGTGGAGACAGCATACCGAGTTCTTTAGATCATACTGAGCTGCAAAGCACTTTTTGCGCACGCCCGAAGCACCTCAGCAGACGTTTTTTCCTCTTGCTTCTGCCCCCAACAGCTCCGGGTCTGCGTCGCTTCACCACAATATGCACAGTGAGCTACCTTCACGTTGGCCTCGTGATGCCCCCGGAAGCTAACTGCAACTACGTCTTCTACGATTCGCTCTTCTTGCGGCCGGAGGACACCTTCATGGGAACGTTCACCAACGCCTACCTGAAGCCCTTCTTCGATGCGGCCAGGCAGAGCAACACATCCCGCTTCGGGTTCTCTGTGCACGCACCGTAAGCTATCTCGTTCTCCTGGCTCGTGGATGATATTTTCCATCTCGCGAAACGAAAACTGTTAAAAAATGAATGACTACCGTTCTGCACAAATGTTTCTCCGTAAGCGCCAGGCTGCGTAGTGTGAGGTACTGGTATATCTTAGTTAAGCTTGTTATTACCTTGGTTTCCCCCTGTTAAACGTTGAAAATCCGGTATGTGTAACTATGACTAAAATAAACACGAGACAATGTGCAGTATCAATTGTCAATGGCAGTGAAATTGGCAGGTTGGTATCATTTTTCCTACGTTCAGCGGCTAACTGCCACGCGACAACCTCGGGGACTGAATTGAGTTTTTCAAATCCTGCGCCGCTCACCAGCAGTCCGACTCTCTTTTTCCTCCTTGGAACACGGCGCAGTTGTTGTTGTGACTGAGGGAAGGATGAAAAGGGCACGGGCCTGCCGACTGGCTCAAGCCGAGCCACCACCGCTGCCACGTGCCGATAGAAGAGAGTTGAAAGATAAGAGGAAAAAGAGAGAAAAGACGCGCGTCGCAACAACCGTGTCTGCCGAAGCGGACGCTGGCTCAACAAAAACAGATAACCGGCCGAAGGTAGCGCAGTAGCTGTTGTTGTTGTTGTTGTGACTGAGAGAAGGATGAAGAGGAAATCGCACGGGCCTGCTACTGGCTCTAGCCAAGCCACCACCGCTGCCACGTGCAGATAGAGGAGAGTTAAAAGATCAGAGAAAAGAGAAAAAGGAAAAAAGACGCGCGTCGCAGCAACAACTGCGTCCGCCGGAGCGGACGCTGCTCAAAAAAAAAGCGGCCGAAGCCGCTGTGTATTCCTCCACATTTATACACGCGGCGCAATCTCCTCGCGCATGCGCAGTAGCCCGCAGCGGCGAGCGGCGAGGTGTCCACATCTCGGTGGACACCCGATCCAGAAAGGCGCAGAACTGCCCTCTTGGAAAAGTGGACACCTCAATCGTGCTTTAAGCTAAGTGGCGGTAGTGTCAGGTGTGCGCTGCATGCGGTGGCATTGACAACGTTGTGCCAGAAACGCTGCGCTGAAGCCATAGGCCGTCGGCGTTCGTTGTGTTCAGTGGCGTTGGCGTTAACAACGTTTCACACTCTGATCGTTTTAAGGAAAGGAAGTGCGCATAATGGCTCCCTGGGTCAGTGGACGCAGCGCGCATGCGCAGTATGGTCGAGCAAGAGAGCATGCGAAACAGCGAGACTGTGGCCAAGCTCACGCTACAATAAAACCTCAAGAGGAAGCGGAACCTCAAGTTTCCAACCTTCGCATGCAAGGTTTCCCTGACACAATAACCTTTCCTATATCACTGGGACGCCGAAATTGGCCTCACTTTTACTCCGGGATGCCATATTCGCTGCTAAGTCACATCAATGGCCGTCGTCGAATTATCCGCTCTGTATTAAATGATTTGGCTTCAAGAGAGGCATGTGACACTCCATCCGGAGTTTTATTGCGAAAGCAAACATGACCCCTGCTGTGACGTCATGCCATCTGCCGTAAAAACCAGGGGCCCAACTCGCGCCGTCGCGTAGCGTGGCCGCAGCTACCAAGCGCGGCCTAACTCCTGCTCCTGCCACGCGCGGCGCGCTTAGCGGTCTGCTCTACGTGATAAATATGGAAATCAGGCTAGAAGAAAGTAATCTAGGTTATAATCTGTCGTACAGATTAGGCGGAAATGTAGTTGAGCAGCGACTCCCAGGTTTAATGTATGCGGACGATATTGTACTGTTAGCAGATAGCTATGAAGATTTACAAACTTTGGTTAATTGATGTGGAGACGAAGGAGACGCTCTAGGATTCAGTTTTAGCGCAACTAAATCAGGTGTGATGATTTTTAACGATACAACTGATCAGGTGCTTACAATACAAGGCCACCAAATACCCAAAGTGGCCGAATACAAATACCTCGGGATATGGCTAAACGAAGGGCAGATATACACGGAAAAGCATGAACAGACTCTTAGGGCAAAAGGACGAAAAGACGCCGGAATAATGAAACATAGGGCATTATGGGGGTACAACAAATATGAAGTACTGAGAGGTATTTAGAAAGGAATAATGGTGCCGGGACTTACTTTCGGCAATGCGGTTCTGTGCTTAAAGGCAGAAGTTCAGTAGAGATTAGACGTAAATCAGAGAGCTGTTGGAAGATTAGCACTAGGTGACCACGGCAAAACCACAAACGAGGCAGTACAAGGGGATATGGGCTGGGCATCGTTCGAAGCACGGGAAGCTAAGAGTAAAATACTATATGAAGAACGCCTGACGAAATTCGACGATAACAGGTGGGCAGCTAAGGTATTTAAATATTTATACAGAAAGAGCGTTGACTCAGAGTGGCGGAAAAGAACTAGAAAACTAACTAGTAAGTATGCCGGTCATGAGGACGGAGAAAGAAAGAGCATTAAACGACAGGTTAAAAACGCGGAAGTTAAAAATTGGATGAATTCAATGGAATAGAAACATAGTGTAGAACTACATCGATACTGGAAAAGGCAGACCAGGAAAGACTTTTTTTATGATATCTGCCCTACTTTTTGAAGCTAGGTCAGGGTGCCTTAGAACGCGCAGCTACAAAAAGAAATTTAACGAAGAAGATGACACATGTGCAGTGTGTGGTAGATCTGTGGAAACAATTGAACACCTCATAATCAAATGTGATGGTATCCATCCGGATGTCGATGCAGGCACAGTCACTCTTCCTGAGGCCCTAGGGTTTAAAGATAACAATGGTCATGTAAATAAATCTGCAGTGGAAGTTAGCAAAAAGCGATTGGAGGATTGGTGGCTGAAAAGCAGAGATGTTGCATAAGGTTAGAATTGTAGGAAACTGTAGGTAAAGATGATGGCGAATCTTAATGAGAATTGCCATCCCGGCCGCGGCGGTTGAATTTCTTTGGAGGAGAAATTCTAGAGGCCCGTGTACTGTGCGATGTCAGAACACGTTAAAGTACCCCAGGTGGTCGAAATTTCCGGAGCCCTTCACTACGGCGTCTCTCATAGCCTGAGTTGCTTCGGGACGTTAAACCGCATAAACCAAACCAAACCAAACCAAGCCAACACAGTAAACAAAAAAAAAATTCAGGGGGCACTTTGACTGTCTAAAGTGGGTAGAGGCGGAAGCGTTTTCCGCACCACCTTCGCTGTTTCTGTGGCACTGGTGGCGTCACATAGAATTGAGTACTAATTACTAAGTGATGACAAATCACTAATTATTGGTTAATTGCTGATTAATACCTGAATACTAATTAACTGCTAATTAATGACGCTTAAGCTTCGCCTTTAGGAGTGGAACGCGACAGCGCGTTGTAGCGCTGCCAGGGAGTCCACGGAACACCACCACCCGTTCGGCGCGATGCCTTGCCCTTTGAACGCAATGCTTTTTGAGGAAAGGAAATGGCGCAGTAATTCTCTGTCATCTCGGTGGACACCTGAACCGCACCGTAGAGGAAGGGAGGAAGTGGGAGTGAAAGAAGATAGATAAAGAGGAGCCGTAATGAAGAAAATGAAAATTGTATTTGAGGAAAGGAAATTACGCAGTAACTGTCTCACAAAATTCAGGGGGGCACTTTTTTGACCTAAAGTGTTTGGTTTGGTTTATGGGGTTTAACGTCCCAAAGCGACTCAGGCTATGAGAGACGCCGTAGTGGAGGGCTCCGGAAATTTCGACCACCTGGGGTTCTTTAACGTGCACTGACATCGCACAGTACACGGGCCTCCAGAATTGGTCACTGATGTGTGGTTAAGATGTTAAGCTTCGCTCCTAAGAGTGGAATGCGACAGCGTCTTGCAACGCTGCCAAGGAGTCCACAGAACGCCATCGCCCATTCGGTTCTACGCCTCGCTCGTCGGTAAATTGGTTTTTGAGGAAAGGAAATGTATCTGTGTCTCATTTGTCAGTGGACACCTAAACCTCGCCGGAAGGGAATGGAGGAGGATGAGAGTAAGTGAAGACACCGAATTCACTAGACGTGCCTTTGTTCATTCCAAACCATCGAGTTGGCATGGCGGAGTGGATAGCATGCTCGTCTCTCACGCCGAAGACCGGGGTTCGATTCCTGAGCTCGACCAATTTCTTAATCGGTTTTATTTATTTATATGGCCTGACTAGTAAAGCTAATTAGGCAAATTGGGTAATTAAGCAATTAACGAAGCTCAGTCCCACTTACTTGGAGCATCACTATACGATCCCTTCAATTGGTTGCATGGTTACTAGCCAAAGTACAATTGGCCCCGTTCGAAATTCGCGCACTGTGATGTCACGACCGTTTCGACCAATTGAAAAGCGTGACATTTTCTGTCGACAACTGCTGCTTACAACGATGAGACATTAAAGGCTTCCGCCTTAATAGTAAAGAAAAGCTGAGCATGGTGGCAATTGCCACCACCCCGTTTCAAAGGGGGCGCTCCTCTCCATCCATCCATCCATCCGTCACAGCTGCAAGAGCGGGGCTCCAACTTGGTGGTGGTGGTGGTGAAAAGCATTTATTTAGTATTTTACAGAGAGGTGCTCGGGGAGAGGCCTCTAATGGGTCTCACCCCTTACAATACTAGGCGGAGTTCCTCATTCCGGGATCCCGTTGGTCGAGACCGCTACACAAGTCCGCCGAACCAGGGCCTGCAGGCCGCAGCTACCAAGCGCGGCCTCACTCCCGCTCCTGCCGCGCGCGGCGCGCTTAGCGGTCGGTTCGGGTGTCCACCGAGATGACAGAGAATTACTGCGCCATTTTCTTTTCTCAAAAAGCGGTGCGTTCAAAGGGCAAGGCATGGCGCAGTAATTCTCTGTCATCTTGGTGGACACCCGAACCACAGGAAGGGAGGAACGCCACCACCCGTTCGGCACGAAACGCATTTTGAGGAAACGAAATTCTCAGCCATCTGGTGGACCCCCGAACCGCACCGTACAGGAAGGGAGGAAGTGGGAGTGAAAGAAGAGGGAAGCTTCTAGACAACCATCCGTTAGCGTCAGCCGCTCGTTTTGGCGACCGAGGCACGCATAAATCTCCCAGCACGTGGGGGACCTCGTGTGGTGAGTATAATGCCATGCAAAACAAATGGCCAAAACTTTCATAAACATAAACTTTACTAAGAGCACTACCAAGACACACCACCAGCCAAACCAGGCGCAGCCAGGGCTATTGCTTTCGCAACTTACCGGCTTAACCAAGCTAAGCCTCTGCCAAATTTTTTTCTGCGTACGTTGGGACGACGTGACAATATTTAATGCGCTACCGCGTGGAGCATATCTGAAAACAGATCAGTGATAGTGAGGTCCTCATCTAGCCGTCCTGCGCGAGAGATGGCGCCTCCTTTCCCGCTAATGATTGGAGTGAAAACGAACTGGGCGAAGAATGCAATGCGAATACGTCATAAACGACTGAGTGTGAGAGAAAAATTCCACCGGTCTTAAATCTTTTACTGTGTAGAGAAGTCATTGGACCGATACTGCGTGGTAATGAACATGAATGAATATTCTGCGTTCGGCAGACGGAGCGGAAGTTCACAGCAAGTTTCTTCACTGAACGAATGCCCAAAGTGATTTGCTAACTGTCAGCTATTATGTGATCGCAGTCCGCCCTCACATGATTTCTCATAAATGCTTAATTGTTACCTGGCTATAGGATTTCTGCTATAGGGTCTAACAGGGTCTTCTACAGCGGGATTCAGAACCCTATCGCTTACATTCGAGTCCAACTACTATCCGATCATTATCATGAAAACCAGCTCGGCTTGTCCGCTCCAGAATTATACCTCTTCCAACGATGTCCATTAGTCCTGCTCTGCGCTACGTGCTGCCAATCCATCCCAGCGAACATCTCAACGTTGATCAGCCCACGTAATTCTCTGTCGCTCCCAATACAACTTTATTCTTCGAGACAATTACACTAACCTACCTGCTATCGGTAATCTCTCTCCACAACAATCCCTGCCCTTCTCTATGTTCACATTGTCCTCTTGGCTCAAGCTAGGATATATTTACATCACCTCTATTCTCTAATCCACTCTGGTGCTTTCTTGCGTCTTTTTGCCGCACAAATACACTGAGCTGGCTTTCCAGGCGGCTCAAATGGCCCAGCTTCGGCTGATGCCGCAATAGTTAGTAGAGAAATGGCTTTATTCACTTCGACACGAATGCAAATTTTCCCGCCTTACTTCCTTCAGGGCTGTCGGTGGTTTCTCCACCGAGATCCGGTCGGTCGACGGCAAGAAACACTACAAGGAACACTGGCAGCGCAACGTCTACGGCTGGGGCTTTCTCAACATCCACGAACTAATCGTGAAGAACAGCCCGCAGGTGGTGATGTCCTCACTCACCGTACTCAAGGTTTGGTGTCTGAACCGCTGAGCCTGTTCGATTGAACGAGTCAAATACGTTTTTTAGTCCGAAAAGATGAATTCACTTTTTGAATTTTTAACCGTGTGAATAAATGGTTTTAGAATCATTTGACTAGCTTCACGTTCTTCTAATACAAATAGATGATGTTAATTTCCTCATTTTCTTTCATGTTTAATTGACTTCGTGTACAGTAAGAATTCAGACAAGCTAGATGAGGTGATGCTTGCGTCACGAGCCGTAAATAGCTGGTGTGTGGGGAACTGCACGTTGCTACTGCGCGCTCCCAATTAAGGCAATAAGAAGCGCGGCAGTAGCTGCGAGAGTAGCTTATCATGAAACCATATTTCAAGCCACTACGGTGGTTCAGAGTGTGTCGCTAAAGTGGAAGCGGCCATGTATATTACAGATATCCGCATCCATATTAACAGCAGCGCTGTAACGCCACTGTCGGCAGATATAGTGGCAGGCTGCATTTTCATAAAATCTTATTAAAAAGAATAATTAAAAAAACGGTCTTAAAACATTGACAAAACTGTGCGGCTATTTCCTAACGAAGAAAACAATGATGCGCCAAGTTACTTCGACTAGAAATAACTACCTGTCTTCGCCAAGGAACTATTCATAAGACGGTAAATATACTACCGGCGACGTATAGCCCACTTACCAGCATAGAGAGTTTTATCGCAGCAAGTTACCAGCCTCAAGTCTTCGCTCACCTTCTCTGCCAGTATCAAATAAAATTACTGATAAAACCAGCCGTTATTCACTCCCTTTTACACACAAAGGACAACACCAAGCACAATATGCCAAGATGCATTCATTCGCCTCCAACACTTTGTTTAAGACGAACGCGTACGAGTTTTAAGGTTTTCTTTTTTTTGCTCTGCAAGCATGATTGCTTCGGAAAGTCTATACATCCTGTTCTTTTTACATAGCGACTTATTCTGGCGGGTATAAGTCAACTGACGCGTAATTAAGAACCTGAAAACAGCGCTGAATCAATTCGTGGACTTAGGACAAAAAAAAAATTACAAGTATTCACTTCAAAGGGCGTAAATGTTTTCTTACGATGGCATGTTTTGGTCTAAATTTATAAAAGAAAGGACTAATTCGCGGCTAATAAGCGTTTTCACGACCTGTAAGGTCTGTGTTGTTTTTGCTTGTAAAACACCAGGTCTGATCAGTGTTGCGCGAACAGCATTTACAAACGCATTTTCTAAAAGCAAAGTAAGCGTCCGCTCAATGAGCGCAGTGAGATGATGCAAATCTCACTGACAAAAAAAAAAGCTAACTAGTAATGTCGGGGAACAACTTAACATTTCAATAAACGTGTGTCTACATGATCCGGCAATGGAATGACCTTGAATGGCGCTATTGGACTGTTGTATGTGCATGTGCGTGCAGTTGTTGGGATTCACACACTAGAATTATTTGCCGAGCTTGATCGTAGTCTGGGAAGTTTTCTGAATTCATCGGTCCCTATAACACATCTCTGGGGCTTGCAAGCCAAATGAATAACAGCATCAAATTCTATACTTTCAAGCAAAATTTTAATAAACGTCTATGCATTAGTGGGTTTAACAATTGGCTGGATATTCAATTTTCAGGCGCAGGCAATCAACAGTTGCATTTTGGAACAAGGAGGCCTTTTCTGTCACCCGCGCTGCTTGGTGTTGGCTGCTTATTGTTTTTTACGTTTGAAGATAAGTATTTGCATGCTGTTACAGTGAGTCAGCATATACGCTCAACAGCAGCAACAGCAGGCTTGTGCATGCGCATGCGCTAATCACGAGCTAGCAGGCAGCCGCAGTCTTCGAAGTCGGCTCCACGGCTGACAGAAAAAGTTGAAATGTTTTGATATCGGCAGGGCACAGCACAGTTTCTGGCCATTCGGTATTTCATTCCTTCTTTGCTTCATTTCTTCAGTTCATTTCTTTGTGTTGTCGTGGAGCAGCACTGGTTTCCTGCGCGGGGCTGGACTGCTAAGCGTGAACGAAATTCCGAAATAACTGTGGCAGCGTACGCAACCGTTATGCTCATACTTGACTGGTGCTGGCGTCTGTCGCCGTTGTGGCTCACGTACTCTGCACAGCTTTGGGATTACAGCGCTGCGTATCGCAGGAGTTGGAAGAGATCGCGGCTGCAGAAGGCAAGAATGCTTCCAACATGGTCATCGGACTTTACTGCCGGCCTCAAACGACCTGTAATCAAGTGGCGGATTACATGAAGTGAGCGTTCGATGTTTTGATTTCTTTCTTTTCCAAGGAGTGCGTTGGCACAGAGATTGGTAGTTTTGCTGCTGTTTTGTTTTATTAATTCTCATCGTATTTTTTAAACACCCCAGCATATGCCCATAGGGTGTTTTCCATGTCGTGTAGCCGTAACAGTGTCCGGAGTTTGTTTCTTCCCAAAGCGTTGCAAACAAAGTACCCGTCCGACCGTCCGTCTGTGTATGTCTGTCTGTGTCTGTGCGTCTGTATCGGCATGTAGTGCGTCATGAGGAGCGGTTAGCGACTGTTCGTCCGCAGTTTGGTATTCAATATTATTACTGTACTTGCAGGACGACATTCATCCCTGGAGGAGTGGTGATTCTGGGACACTTATCTCACCGCGACAACAACATCACTGAATGCTTCATACTAGGGCCGACCTTAAGGGTCACCAAGGGCAAAAACTACCAAAACGCGAGCTACGTGCATACTTTGGTGAGTTCCAAAATCATTCACTTCCCTGAGTTTCTAATCCTGCATGGTGCATGTTGCATAGCCTATTAGTTGCGCGTGTATCATAAAGGCCCAAAATTGGGTACCCTTTCTCTATGCTACCTAAATCACGAAACTCGGCGAGAGGAAGCTTAACACGTACCTCTCCAATTAACACTTTCCTGTGCCACTCGCAGCTAGTTTATCGACGCAAAATTTCTAAACTTGTCCGCCCACCTAACTTTCTGCCGCCCCCTGCTACGCTTGTCCTCTCTTGGAGTCAAGTCCGTCACCATTACCAATCATTCGTTATCTTGCCTGTGCATTAGATGCTCTGCCCAAGCCAGTTTCTTCTTGATTTAAACTAGGATGCCATTAACTCGCGTTTGTTTCCTGTCTGTAAACGCAATATCTATCATTTTTCTTTACGTAGCTCGTTGCGTTGTCCTCATATATGAGTTAAAACCTTTTCGTTAGTGTCCACGTTACTGCCCTTTAGGCGTATCGTTAAGATACAGCTGATATATATTTATGATACTTGCACAGCAGCTAAACGGAAGGCGAAGTTGGGGCGGTAATTAGGTGGTAGCCTGGCATCACCTAGTAGGTCGTAGCTCCTGCCGATAAATGACGTCATGCTAGTGCACATATCCACATTTGGCTTAATTACCCAAGTCGAGTGATTTTTTTTTCACTTCCATATAGGTCAATTCGTGCTTAGAGTGCTCGAAAGAGGCTTTCTTCAATTACCGTTCGCTTAGAGATCTACACCAGCCTAAATCAGTACGCTGCAATCTTCGATGTAGCCATGTTGAGCGGATGGGACACGAGCCAGCAGCGATTACTTCTGCAGGAACTGAAAACTGCTTTTTTTTTCGAGCGAAAAATGCAACTCGGCTAATTCATTCCCACGTTTTCACAGCAGGATTCAATGGCAGCGGTGAGGCACTTACAAAAGACGCGCGGCATCGACACCATGTACGCTGTGTCATTCACGATGGCGGGACGTTGGTACCAGCCAAGATATCCGGATAATCATTTCGACAAAGCAGGAAAGTACCGCCCAGGGAACCCCTGCAAAACGGGAGACTACTCGCAAACTGCATTCGTGCCAGAGGCAAGTCTCGCCCCGCTTGCTGCGTATGCGATATGCTCACAGCGTTGAATGCAGCGAGAACTGCACCATCAAGAAGAGACAAATTCAGTGCGAATTAAAGTGCACTGGGTCTGTGTGACTTCTCTTCCACCAAAATGCAAAAAAAAGGAGTGGTGTTGAAGGAAATTTTACATGCCACCAAACCACCTACGTAAGGTGGCCAGAGGAAACAGCCAGGACCCAAATAAAAGTTTAGCAGTATGCAGCGTCAAAGAATTTGCAAAGAAGCTCATTGTGCGGAGCTCACCTGTGTCACGCGAAATGACATCATCGTCAGTGACTTAACTACTCGACACGCAGGCCACAGTAATGGCTCATGTGGCTTACTATAATTCTCATCTGACACTCAATTCAGTGCCTCATTCCGCGGAACAAAGACTGACTGGAAACTGGGCCCAAAGACCACATGGACACTATAATAGACCGTGTTACTCACTATAATTGTCATGTGACCCATTATCAGTGGCTTGTTTCCGGAGATCGCGTCATTGTCACGAAATGGCGTCATTAACAAGTTACTGTCCCCGTTGACGTCATTATAGCCATGTGACTTATTTTCCAATGGGTGACGTGAGCCATTCAACTAACTATAAATAGAAGACTCCCTTAACAGCTTACGCGGAAACACGTCCATACAGGAACATCCCTTTGATATTTTTAGTGCGCTAGAACTTATAGTGGCCATTTTCCCCGTTTAGCGTTTGTGCGTTTGTCGCTTTGTCTGCCTGAAGCCTGTTCTCTGGCAGGCTTCTCACCTGCCCACAGGTGGTAGACAACCTGCCCCAGGTGTATATGCCTAGCAACGAGCCCACCGTGTCAGGGAGCAGTTCAGTCGCGAGAGGTCGCTCAGGAAGAGCAACTCGGCCGCAACCCAAGTCACACCGATGGCAGCACCAGCTACAGAAGGGCAGTGGCGCATCGCATGACCATTTTACCACCGCGCCAGGAGTGGCGGAAAGACTCCCATGGATCTGAGCGTAGGGACCAATCCCGTATTATGGACATTAACCCATTATCGCTATTCGAACAACTGCCATGCGTGGACACTGGATCTGAACAGCGCAACTGAATTGGTTTGGTTTGGTTTGTGGGGTTTAACGTCCCAAAGCGACTCAGGCGATGAGAGACGCCGTAGAGGAGGGCTCCGGAAATTTCGACCACCTGGGGTTCTTTAACGTGCACTGACATCGCACAGTACACGGGGCCTCTAGAATTTCTCCTCCAAAGAAATTCCACCGCCGCGGCCGGGATCGAACCCGCGTCTTTCGCGTCAGCAGCCGAGCACCATAACCACTGAGCCACCACGGCGGCTAGGAACTGAATTGAAAAGCGATCTGTTAGAACACCTGACTCGCATTTTTTTTTCCTTTATTCGCACTCACTCGTTTCCTTTTGCCGCCGCGGTGGCTAAGTGGTTATGGTGCTCGGCTGCTGACCCGAAAGACGCGGGTTCGATCCCGGCCGCGGCGGCTAGAATTTCTTTGGAGGAGAAATTCTAGAGGCCCGTGTACTGTGCGAAGTCAGTGCACGTTAAAGAACCCCAGGTGGTCGAAATTTCCGGAGCCCTCCACTACGGTGTCTCTCATAGCCTTAGTCGCTTTGGGACGTTAAACCCCATAAACCAACCAATCGTTTCCTTTTAATGGCCTCTCTGCTTTTTTTTCCCAGATCTGCGACAACACATCCCTCACATACAAATCGACATTTTACTACGCTACGGCCGACAGCACTATATTCGCATTCGATAAGACTCACGGTTTTACGGTGACTGTTGACAACGGGGAATCTATCAGAAGAAAGGTAAGCTGCCTTCACTTCTCCGGCTCCGAAGCTCACCGAGTACATTTGTCTTCCCTTTTCAAGTGAAGATGTGGCCAGGGCTTTGAGGTCTGACTTGAGATCTTTGCACTGCGCCGCATGGATTACACACGAATGGATAGTGATTCCAGCAGCGCGGGAGATATAATGCTGGATAGAAGAGGATTGGATTTGCGTTATTTTTGAACTGAAAATGCCTTGAAAAAGTTGGCGTTCCAATGCCGTACTAAATGAGAGACAAAAGGCCTCATAACTTTAAAGTTAGCTTGCCACACAACAATCCTGTTTTGAGAAAGGCGAAGACATATACGATTTTGTTCTTCCTTTCCGCTGCGCAGCGAAGTGCCATTTCTAACTTCACTTGCTCCCTGAGCAGCGGGTAGCGGTTAAGGGGAATTCCCAGGTTTTTCTCCAACTGCCTCACGGCAGGAGCTCTACACAAAAAGATTATTTTAATATACTTATATTCCTCACAACACTGACACTATCAATACGCCCTTAAATATTATCATTGGTAAAGGTACTGTACCCTGCAATATGGTACTATTTCGTGTTTTTTGACTTCCCTGCATCTTATAAAAAATACGATGCCGTTATGCCTCTGTTTTCGCGCGTTAGATTTGTTTTTGGGTAAAACGAACAATTGATTGTCCGAGTTGGCAAACTTATTCTCTTTCTTTTTTCGTTGTAAATATCCAGCTGGAAAACAATTTTACAGCGAAATCTACACGTACGTGACCTTTCTCACGAGATTATTTCGTCAGTGGTCATGTGCGCTGTGAGAGCAAGAGGTGAGACTATCGACATGCTCCCCGGTGAGCAGCGCTGTGTACCTGCTAGTGTTACTGTCCATATTTGATGGTAACAATCCGCCGTTTTTTTTAATACATATGGAGAGCGATGTCACAAAGCCTTAAAAGCGATGTTCCTTGCAGCTATTTGATGTTCACGGAAAGTCGCAAAGTTGCGTTTCTATCACTGCCTGACACCCTCATGTTCAAAATTCGTAAAATTTTGAAATCAATTGGTGAATCCTCCGCCATGGCGTGTAATCAAACATTAACGTCCCGCATCATGCACGTCCTCCAGTTACAGTGGCTTCGCTGTCAGCGACGTTCGCTGAGTATCCGGTCCCTTGCAAGAATTTCAAACCTTGTTTACCAAATTTCAACATCAGTGGGCACCTTTCTGGCATCTTGTCGTAGGTTTCTTTTTTTGTCACATTGCTTGCTTGATAAAATATCTCCCCCCCCCCCCCTCCACGCTTGCCGCCCCTCTCAGTAGCCTTTGATGCCTTTCAATTCCCCCCACCTCGCACGAATGCAGCGATCGTCCTAGACTGGCGCTAGTATCAAAAACAGATTATAGTTTGAAATGCAATCACTACCCTTAACTACACCTTTAGATGTGCACACAGCATTACACAATAACGGCATAAAACATAAGTAATCCGACGCGGGAATGAGCATTAAGGTAATCACCTTTATTAAGCCTTAAGGTATAAGCCTGTTTTTTTTTCCGTATTATGCTGTCAATATTATTGTGACCTTTCGCACTTTAATACCTCCTGGTTTTAATGAAAAACAATGAAAATGCAATGAATATTACACTCTGACGCCTGCTATTGCAGATTTGCAATACCTGGGCAAACAACACGGACCTCTTGGCTGGTCTTGCAGTTTACGACGCAAACTATGATGGCGCATCCAAGAACTGCCCCCCGTTTCAGGGGGCCCCTTGGAGTTTTCTGGAACGGTTTGGCACCGCCCGAAATTTGCTCAATACGTGGGGAGCCAGCAAAATTGGAAATTTCTCGACAACATGCTACTCGCGTAAGTATAATAAGCACCTGCGACGGTTGACCCCTAACGGACACTTTTTTTTTCAAAAATGCTACCATTATAGGTCATTCAGAACTCGCTCTGCCATCTGTCTGCTAAAAAAAAAAATTGCTTTGTATGAGCCCTTCGCATCTTGAACCGATACAGAGTGGCAGAAATCAAGACAATCTGGACTCGCCATGAGCCAGAAATGAAGATTTTTTTTCCCCGTTTCTTTCGAGCTAGGTCTGTCACATCTGACTCATTTCTGGATCATGGCGGGTCCATCTTTTCGCGTGTTTTCTGGCATACTGTATCCGGTTTAAGGCGGGAAGGGTTCGTTCAAAGCATTTTTTGGTTCGCCGACAAACGGCAGCGCGGCTACTAAATGACCATTTTGGTGCCATTTTCGAGCCCCCTCTTGTGCAGAGTGGGCACAAGAAGAGGCCTGAACGCGTTTCTACGCTTCTACTGGAGTGGGTGAACGCCGCCCAAGAGCCCTGGCTGCCATTCATTAAAAACAAAGGCTGACATCATCTATCTCTTGCATAGTTGTCGGCGAACCCGATACGCAGAGCGGTTGTTCTAAGGAGTTCCCACAGTATAATTGTGGAGCATACCGCGGAGTTTCTCATGCATGCTAGTAGAGGGAAAGGAGGCGACGTGGAACATCATCCGTCGCTGAAATGTTGTGAAGTAATGGCTGCACTTTAGCCTGGCTAGTGTTGGTCGAAAGCGTGCATTCAATCCTAACAGCACGACTTGACTGCGGAAACAGTTATAAAGGAGATAGGTTTTAAAAAGCAGTTGGGCTGTAAGTTCGAAGGCAGTTGAAAGTCTCGGGGTTGCTTGCGCGACATTAAATGATGATGACTGGGAAAGGCGACGTATAAATGTGACCTTACGGATTCTCCCAGACATAAAATACGCGAGAGTCGAATTTGAATCTGAGCGTCACGCAATGACCAATCTGAAAACATTCCGCCCTGCCCATTCTCGTTCACTCTGATGTGGATTAACGAATATTCGTTTTTTTTTTTACTCCAGCGCTAAATATAACTTTTCATTCTTCTGGGGGAGAAACACCGCGGTGGCACCAAATGCAACGTAACATGTACTACGTTAAGTCGATCCTTTTGAATGACTATAAAATTAGTGCAATAAAATGAAAAAAAAATGGAAGAAAAAGATGCAGGCAACGCGAGCGCTCGAATTGCTTGATCTCTTCGCACTGTTTTTTTTTCTCTCGCTAATTTTCTGAGAAACGTACACTGTGTGCCTGAAAATCAGGAGAATCCGGCTAAATTATACTTTTGGGGGTGTAAGCTGGCGTCTTTTGTTTAGGTCTTACTGCGTCCGCTGGTCCTTAAGGGTAACGGAGTGGATTCCAAGAGAAGGCAAGCGTAGCAGGGGGCGGCAGAAAATTAGGTGGGCGGATGAGACATTTGCGGGAATATGGTGGCCGCGGTTGGCGAAGGACATGATTAATTGGAGAGACATGGGAGAGGTTTTTGCCCTGCAGTGGGCGTAGTCAGGCTGATGATGATGATGATGACCGCAAGTCGCAAAGCTAACTCAAAAGTTTCAAAATATTCAAACTCCCCTATGACTAATGCCTGGTCTACATTCTGTACGCAGTGCCCTGAACTGACGAAGATGCTCCGCAAGACAAGACAGCCCTCCGGAATTTGGCTTGCGGACTCTCCCCGGTCTCTAACGGATTTAATTCATTCCTGCGCTCGCTTATTTCTTCATAACGCTATTTTTCCATTACTTTTTAATTACTTTGTATTTAATTTGATACTTATGTAGACACTGATGTAGGAAACGTGCTTTTGGTCGTTATGTTTTCTCATCTGTGCCACGGTTTTCCGAGTGTAGACTGGCTGCTCATGGCACCACTGTGGACTTTCCGGTTTCTTCTGTAGAGAGAAATGCAGAAAGGGCAAGCATCCATGATACAAGAGAACCAGTAATGCGCATTGCACGTTCACGAATCTACAGGGTCGTTCGTGCTGGCGCTTCTCATCGCCGTCACAAGCTACTAATCATGGTGACGGTAGATAAAGAGAGGCGATTCAGACATCGTTGTCGGCACCCAGCGGAAAATTGTGAATGTACTTCCAGTATCTTATCAAAAGTTGGGAATAGGTGGACAGGTGAGGTCGCAGCTGTGAATAGGGCACACATTTCGTGGTTCCTCTCTTGTATGAAGCTCCTGCAAGAACCTGTACATTCCCTACTCTGCGCTCTAATTTGCAGCTTTATATGCCAAGGGATGTAGTTGTCTAATCAGTGATTCATATTAAACGTAAGACTAGACGTAACGAGAGCTAAAATAGTTGTCTGCTCGTTTACGGTGCTTTGGAAATACGACTGAAAGCGACACGACCTGTCCTCCACTGCGTTTTTTTTTCTCAACTGTGCCTCATGTTCTAGCCTGCATGACATGTGTTTTATATAAATTGGCGCTGCGGTCGCCGCACCAAACGCTTCCCATAATTTTTGATTTTGTACTCTCGAATGCCATTTCTCGAGACGAAACTTTCTGCCTAGTGTTCGAAGCATCTCAGCAATGCCGCACTAAACCCTTTGATGCAGTTACTTCTGAATAAACTTTCTCAGTAAAATCTTGCGTCGCAAACAATCCTTTCTGTGGCGTATATAAATTGAGTTGGGGTGA
The DNA here is from genome assembly GCF_055824585.1 of Amblyomma mixtum. NCBI lineage: Eukaryota > Metazoa > Arthropoda > Arachnida > Ixodida > Ixodidae > Amblyomma > Amblyomma mixtum. Next base: position 6,489,926 of record NC_143012.1, read on the forward strand.
GACTTTTTGCACCTTGCTGATAGAGCATTTTTTTAGCGTTGAGAAAACAAGATATCAAATAGCCTTTAGAGACACTTTTCTAATCCGTTTTCGTGATAACGTCGAGCGGAAAGGTACGAGTTTTCAGATATTTTATCAGTATTATTGCATGTTCATGTACATACACTGTAAACACAAATAAGCCCAAATAGGAATATAAATGGCTAGTGTCCGCTTTTAAACTCCTTATTGAAAATTGCGCAATCGACTTTAAGTAGTAAAAAAGAGGAAATCCTCCTTTTTTACTGCCGTCGCGAAATCGAGGAGTAAAATAAAGCATTTACATGATTTTACTACTTTTCCAAGAAGGAGTATGTCGGCTTCAATACTCCTTCAGGCCCTTTATGCACTCCTTAGTGTCTGCCCGCCGCCTAGTGGCAGCTGCCGGTTCGCTGCACTTGCAGGTGACGACGCCGGCTCTGTCGTCGCTGCCTGCTCGCCTGTGCTTTTGCTGCTTCACGCACGTTTGTCATGTTACAAGACACCGGATCGCCGCAACCTCGCGCACCAAGGTGCGCCACAGACAGTGCCTGTGAAGCCCCCAGTGTATTCGGAGAACGCTTGGTGTTGCATCGCCTGCGACGGCAGTCTGCGAGAGGCTTAGCCAGCCGAGCTCAGCCGAGCCAACATGGCGGTGTGTGACGCGTCGACCTCCCCGAAGCCGCCAGTTTGCCACCCGCTCCTTTGCGCGCTCTTGTCGTGACGTAAGACTGGACATCATCGACCTTAGCAGCAACGTGCTGCAATGAACGTCTCACTCAAGCCAGCAATATGTGCAGAAGCAGCGGCTAGTCATTCATTGTCTACGCAGCATACAAGTGTTGGCTGCTGCCGTTTCGCCGCGCCGACATGGCGATGTGTGTGTGACGCACCAGTTTTCTCGACATCGTCGGCCCCTCGTTCTTTCGCTGTATTGCAAGAATACTAAAGACCGGATTATCATCGTCGTGTGTTCTGGTAAGCAGTATTAAACTCTCCTTTGATGCCATAGACGCGCATGCACTTAACGCCGCTCCCTTTTCAGTGTGCGTAGACTTGCTGTGAACCACGGGTGCGCCGAGATGAAAGGCTTAACGAGAACAGCAAAACAGCAAAGGCTTCATTGTGGTCCGGTGGAGCCAACTCACACAGCAGGCATGAAGTAAGTATCTGAGAAATTTGTTGTTGCATGCGGCTGAAAAAAAGAGTGTGGCACTGCAGTCGTGGCTGTTACGCTAACATGTACAGCTGGAAGTACGGTCAGTTCTTCTAGGGACCAAATTTTCTTCATGCGTTCACGCCCCATGAATGTGGAAAATATGTACAGGCAATGACAGGTGAAAATGCACAGCCTTGGGGTCTGTGAATTTTTGTCATGTTATTACGAACAGTGCTGAGAACCGTGCCCTAATCGGTTGCTTCCTTTCCTGTGTTTTAAGAGGGCCTTGTTATGCAAACAATGCAAGCGATTTTATTCTTTTCGGTGATAGCACGTACAGGACATGGCGACGCCTTAGCGCTCACGGAGATTAGCTAAACTGTTACATTTTCCGAGTTCGTGGCATCTTAACGTTGCAGCGATTTTCGGCAGCGGACATGAGGTTTCAACCATACTGAACGCTGCCTTTTCTGGATGGTTAGGCGTCTAGTTCCAAAATGTGGTATCTTGTAAGCTCTTCGCATTTGAAAAATGTTAAAAGAAGTTTCCACTTCGCGTGCAGTTTCCGAACACATTCCATTATGTGAAACTCGTGGAGGCAAGCGTTCCGGTTCAGACTGCTGATCCCAGGAAGGCAGCGAAAGAAAAAGAATAAAGCTTACGCCAGTGTACGAGATCCCCTGCTCGTGCTGGACGTAGTACATTGGCGAAAGCAAGCATTTCCCAGACAAACTGAAGCAGCACAAAGCGGATGCCAAACAAATGAACAAGGAAGGAAGCGCGGGTTGACAAGACTGACTTCGAGGGAACTATCCTTGCATCAACTGTCTACGATCAGTGACCCGGCGGATGACTAACCGAAGGCTTAAAAAAGGCAAGTTGTGACTCACTCGCAGTCACACCTGCTGAAAGAACCAAGAAGATTCCCAAACATGTTTTTTTTTTTTTTCTGGTTGGCGTTCTTTCCCGAAAGTATATTCCTTACCCAGCCAGATAGACCTGTCTAGAATGATTTCTTTTGAACCCTGGCCACGAATGTGAGGGCAAAGCTTAACAGAAGACAGGTGGCGGCGGGAGGGTGGGTCTGGTGGTAGCTTTCTATTCCTAACAATGCCTGCTATGTCAGTCACCCTTGCCCTGCCTTTGGCCTATACACAGAATGAGGACGTCCTGAAAATGCGTAGCTGCGGGCTCTCCCATCAAGGAAATTGCATGTAAGCTTCCGCTGCGTGTATGCAAAGCGCTGTCTTTTGTTTGCATGTTTTGATTTCAGTAATTGCTTCTGATATGGTGCCTGAAAAGCATGAGGAACCTCTCACAAGTAAAAAAAAATTATATCTCGAGGCCTCTTTCGGTGCAGGAACGCAGCCAAAGGCAGCGCGAATGCGCAAGTGCCTCAGTAAGACCATTTTATTTTTTTTCAGTTTTATGCTTTGCGGAAAAAATGTTCCCTATCGATGCTGCTTCCCATTCGCCGTATTGCCTTAACGTTTACGAAAGCGGCTTTCTGGAATTTGTGATTCCCTGAAAACCGCGTTTAGCCGCTGTCATCCGACAGGGTACAGGTATGTATTAGCTAGTTGATTACCTACTATGTTCTGCTAGCTAATCTTTTGTCATGAAAAACGTTTAAACTTCAATAATACCTACTTTATTGAAAAGTGCACTCTGAACGGTTGACTTCTACACTTGAAGCACGTCATACTTCAAGCTTAGAGGTGCAATTCCACTGATGCATTTGTTTTTCTAATCTTTCTTTCAGAAGGAGCCTGTATGTTGACAGCGAAGCATTTCAAGGTTCCCTCCTTGCTTTCAAGTGTGGCATCTCTATTTTCATTCCTTTGGGTGTTTAAATTATGTACCCAAAGACAGCGTGGGTTAAGGCACTCTTCTTTTCTACAGGGGCCAAGACGTTGGTTCTCTGTAACCGTCGAAAGCAAGCTGCCGAACACATGTCTCAAATGTTTTGTACCCAATAAAATATTGTTTGAAATAAATCACTGTAAGTTCATCGACGCATTTATCCTGGAATATCAAGCTCTAAAATGAGCCTTCCATACGAATACTTTATTCCAAATCGGCTTCCGCATCAAGTGAAATAATATACTCATCTGGGAATCATAAATGTAACCCTATAGTAAGAAAAATTTCTCAAAAAATTTCCTGTCAAAACTACTTAAAAGGAACAGGCACGTACTCCTGAAATGTACTATAAAAGTAGCTGCAAAGGAGTATATAATACTTCTATTAATTGCCATGCTAACTCCTTTGTGATCACAACTTTACTCCTAAATAAACTCCCGTCTGCAGAGCGGTAACACTTTACTCCTTCTAGCACTCCGAAAGTATCCCTTCAAGCAGAGGAGTAGACGATATACTCCTATTCTGAGGAGTATAAAAACCCCTTTTCGGGAGTGCGCTACGCGATGAGCCATTTACTCCTATCCGGGTGTTTTTCGGTTTGCAGTGTATTCTTCGGAAACCACTAGGCGTAAGCGAAGAATTTTTCCCAGATATCTACCAGTAATTTTTAATTTTTATTTTAATAGCTTAAAAAACTCACAGGGCGCAGTTTTATTAAAACAAGAAAAAAAGTATTTTTTGTTCAATGCGCATTGTTTTTGGAATCAGTTGTGTAGAATAGCAAGTTCTACATTCATGCAAAACTTCAACACGCTGCTTTCCATAGATTTTAATAAAAAAACATTGAAAGGACAATGAAAAGTACTGATCGGCGTAATTTCAATTGAGATTTCTAACGCTATTGCAAGCTGCATCTATTGAGAAGATTGGAAAAAAATATTCATCGAACTCGTCCACGGCGGCCGCGTTTCGATGGAGGCGAAAAACAAAAGGCGCCCGTCTACTATGTGATGCCGGTGCACGTTAAAGATCCCCAGGTAGTCGAAATTATCCCGGATACCTCCACTACGGCACCTCTTTCACTCCTGCCTTCCTTCCTCCCCTTTCGGCGCGGTTCAGGTTTCCGCCTTGATTGCTTTGATTCCCTGACTACCACTCTGGGAAGGAGGCCGGCCAATGATAGGTTGTAGCAACATAGCATAGTGGGCGAGTTGGTATTGCATCTTTAAGGAACGAAACAGCGCAACTAAAACGAAGGACCAAGAAAGAGAGAGAGAGACACGAACACGCGCTGACTTACAACTGACTGTTTTAATCGGAAAACCACATATAAATAATCTCTGATCGCTGCGTCACAGCCTCACGTCGTCATCGCGAACTACTAACATAAAAAGAAACATAAAAACATAACATAAACAAAACATAAAAAAATAATAATGATAGATTGTATCTGGGATCCCACGATTAAGGCGAAGCACCGCACTACTTTAATGCGAACAGTGGCAAGCTAAACAAACGTCTGAAAAGATAAAGGCAGGACAGCGGCCCTTTTTAACGGGACAACATTAAAGGCCCTATTCTCTACAAAACCAGGTGAATGCGTTGTTGGTGCCGGCATTCTGAACGAAAAATCACGGACATGGCAGACCTGTCGTAGCTGGTAACTGACATGGTCGGGCACAGATAGGTCGTAGGGTTGTGTGACGTCACGTGACATGACCGATTTGGGAGAAGCTGCCAACTCGGGCTTCTCAAATCAGATGGGAAGCTGAGGGGAATCGAACCCTCCAGCGCCCTCGCATTCAGAGTCGTACATGCTCCCACTTTACCCCGCAGGCACGGTCGTATGCGCTGGTTAAGAGGGGCGGCTTGGGTGTTATATTAACGCGAAAGCTTTTAAAGCCTAGTGCAGAAAATCTGTCGTCGGCGTTCGGCGCTGGCCTTATGAAAGAGGAACCACAAGCATGCATCTGCAATGTGAGATGACAATGAACTGATTGGTTGGCAGGTTGTGGGACGTGGCAGGTGTGTGTGACAGATATTTGTAACAAATAACCCTCATGTAAAGCCCTCACCCGAGGACCCTTGAGGTATTTGTAATAAATAAATAAATAAATGGTTTGGTTTGGTTTATGAGGTTTAACGTCCCAAAGCGACTAAGGCTATGAGAGACGCCGTAGTGGAGGGCTCCGGAAATTTCGACCACCTGGGGTTCTTTAACGTGCACTGACATCGCACAGTACACGGGCCTCTAGAATTTCTCCTCCAAAGAAATTCAACTGCCGCGGCCGGGATCGAACCCGCGTCTTTCGGGTCAGCAGCCGAGCACCATAACCACTGAGCTACCGCAAATAACATGCCCGGCTAAGCACGTTGGTGGTGATGATGTTGGGTAGTGCGTTGTACTGGGTGGACTCCGGGTTGGTATCGCAGGAAGAAAATAATGAAAGATGAAAGCAAACAAACTAACATAGATGAAACTTCAAACGATTACCGCTTGGTAAAAAGGGTGAAGGGTGAATTGCGTATGTGTAGATATGTAGTATGCAAAATGTTTTCACTTTTTGAAAAATATAGCGAAAAACGATACTCCGATTCTGAATCGCGTACTTTCCAGTGAATTAAAGTGTTGCAATGAAATATCGAGTTTCTTGCGGTCCTTTTGGAGCGGCAAAAAATTCAAGGTAACGAGCCAACTTCCGTAAAGCGGACAAAATCAGTAACAAAGTCGCCGATGCGCCAGTGATGAAGAAATGAAGGCATGAAAGACATTTCGTTTCTTTCAGCATGCAGTTAACATCTCATAAAATAGACAGGCCTGTTTATTTAATAGTTAGCGGGAACTGAGTTTTTTCACTACTCTCCATGTTTCTGTAGAGAACGACATATTAAGCATGAAATGCTTTTAGCCCCCGTTGTCGGCAGTGTGGTGACGTCACGCCGAGACCGAGAGCCATCATCCGGGCACTGAAATCCACTCATCCGAGCACTGAAATCTACTCATCCGGGCACTGAAATCCAGTCGTCCGGGCACTGAATTCCAGTCATCCGGGCTCTGAAACGAGAACATCCGGGCACCGTACGAGACTTAACGAGATTTAACGAGACTCTCTAAGCCCTCCTACGCGACCGGCATGCAAGCGCCGGTTGGTCTCCAAACGAGACAAAAAATAACTGCTGCCAGTGCCTTCTCAATGTTTATCAAGATATCAGTGGAGTGTGGGTTTGATAATGCACGGAATTATAATTTCCGATTTCTAATAACGCGTGCAAAAAGCACATAAATGCCATGTTACACTTCGTTGTCATACGTGATCCGGGGGAGAAGCGCTGCGTTCAAAGGGCAAGGCATCGCGCCGAACGGGTGGTGGCGTTCCTCCCTTCCTTTACGGTGCGGTTCGGGTGTCCACCGAGATGGCAGAGAATTACTGCGCCATTTCCTTTCCTCAAAAAACCTTGCGTTCAAATGGCAAGGCATCGCGCTGAACGGGTGGTGGCGTTCCTCCCTTCCTGTACGGTTCGGTTCGGGTGTCCACCGAGATGACATTAGGCCCGTAAACATTTCATGCTTACTCTACTCTCGTTTACGGGAGAGGCAGAGATTTTTTTGAAAGCACGAACTGTCCTGGCAGCTCTTTGAGGACATACTTCTCTTTATCAATTCTGTGACCTTCATCATGCGACCACCGTCGCTGAGGGTGCCGGTAGTTACTTTTTTTTTTTTGACCTTCGGGAGATGCACCAATTTAAGAAAGGCAGCTGAAAGAAAATTGGTTTAAAGGCCAGCATCAGTTTATCGCAGCACTTAGACATTTCTTGTGAAGCGGATAATTTAAAGCACATATACCGATTGTCATTTGTAAATATTTTGGCTCACAATCTATTGTTAACTTTGGGGCTTGTTTAGTCTAATTCACTCCTCTAAGTATATCTAAGATTTATGTCAATGCACAAAGGAAAACACTTTCAGAAGATGCCCCACAGAGTGCATTAGGAAGAAAGCCAATCGTTGAAAAGACGTCAAAACCACAAAGATTTTAAAATTTTCTAAAAGCTATTCAGAAAGGCCATGAAATTACAATTCTTCAGTTCTGTACTCTCGAAGCGCTACGAATGAGGCTCCATAAAATGACAAAGCCCGCATGCTTCACGCGCATCCCTAGTTTCCGGCGCACGCACAGAAGAAGAAGTACTGCGCCGCCGTCGGATCGCTTTTTCTGCGCTCCCGACTCCGCTTACAGGTCTTCCAGCTACGCCAACCAGCCTGCCATCATTTGCCTAGGCTTCGTTCCATCTTCTTCGCACAGGAGAGCGTATCCACGCCGCAAAAGCCACGACGATGGGTAAGCCAACCGAAATGCATGTCAAAATTTCCGAGCGCACGAGAATGAAACGAGGACTGACAGAAAGGACACACACCACAAAGCGCCGTGGCCTTGTGGCGCTTTGTTGTGTGTGTTCTTTCTGTCAGACCTCGTTTCATTCTCGTGCGCTCGGAAATTTTGAGATGTGTAACCAACTAGCCCGCCAGTTCGTCCTGACGAAATGCATGAACACGCTGCCCGGAGTCATTTCAACCCGGGACAGATTATTCAGTTACTTTTTCTTATATCTGGCATTATTTAAAGCGGCCACTTACTTCCATCCCCCAGCCCCGCCGCGGTGGCTGAGTGGTTAGGGCGCTCGGCTGCTTACCCCAAAGACGTGGGTTCGATCCCGGCCGCGGCGGTTGAATTTCGATGGAGGCGAAATTCTAGAGGCCCGTGTACTGTGCGATGGCAGTGCACGTTAATGAACCCCAGGTGGTCGAAATTTCCCGGGCCCTTCACTACGGCGTCTCTCATAGCCTGAGTCGCTTTGAGACTATAAACCCCAATAAACCAACCCTAAACCATACTTCTGTTCCCGATAGTAGCCGCGGCGGGAGTAGGTCGTAGCACATGCCATGCCCGAAAATTAACACATAAAGCGGTTACCAAGGAAGAATGTTTAGATCACTAGAATGCGATGTCGACAATGGCAACGTGTGCTGACACTTCACGCTTCTTAATCAATGTGGGCGTGGCTTGAGTGGGCACTGGTGTCAGTGTGGTCCTCAGACTAGGACTTTAGGGTGGCGCCCTAGAGCAAGGCCCTAGGTGGTGGTCTTAGGGTAGTGTAGGAGTCTGTCGTTGAAGGTCAGGCTTTGGAGTAGTGCCTTTGTCAGCTCCCCTAGATTCTGGCCTCAGAGTATATGTTCTTGGAATTCTTCGTTGAAAATGGGCTTTAAAGTCAGTTCTTGAAGTCGGAGGGCATAGTAGGGCGTGGTTGGAACAACATGACTGCTTCTATTTTCTTGAGGGAGAGTTGTGGAAGGTCGTGCACATCTTCATGGACAATACGCAATATAGTAGCCTGCTAATATATCACTAATAATGAAAATGTAGGGTTCTATCAGACCTGCGAATATATTCGTCGCGAACGCTCGTTATTAATACGATTGAATGCAGACTAACAGGTGGGTGGAGCCTTCCTTGCCTTGTGGGTATCGGACAAAACGCGTGACCATCAATGCTCAAGTTGCGATAGGAGAGTTTCCACAGTTTACAAATTCGCGTGCCGTCCATGCTGCTGGGTATATTTCTGGCAAGCTTCACTCCTTATGTCGTGACTCCCGGCGCGATACACCGGTAGATGTGTGAGCAGGTGGTACCTGGAAGCAACCAGCCAGTTTGGGCGAGCCTGCTCACTACTTTAGGTTATGTTTGCTTTACAGGCGCGCAACACAGAATGGACTTGTTCTCCATTTCTCGAGTTTCTTTGCTGTTTTCTTTTTGTTCCGTCAGCTGTCACGAACGCTTAAATTGCCTGAATTAGCTGCGCGCAAGTCGTTCATTATTGCGGCCGATTGTGGCTATATCTAACATCTGTCGCCGGTGTATATTCTTACTCTACAGTTTAAATTCAAAACGATTTTTTCAGACAAGACAGCCATTAATTTCATAGTGAGATTTCCGTAAAGGAGCTTAGACAAACAAACCTTAGCCGCAAGAAGCGCCAGTGTCGTCAGTTAATACGTATTTTATTCTGTGTTCTCTATATTACCCTTTCGTTTTGTTTTCAGACGTAGGAGAAGGCGCAGACATGTCGGCTAGTAAGTATTCTGCCTTTTATGGAACCCACGGCTGTAACCACAGAGTCGTGGGCCGTGGGTCGCTGCTGCTCACTACGTCCGCTGATAAAATTTCACGGAACTCTACACCCGATAGGTTAGAATAGCCTTAGAGGCCGACGCTCCCGCGCTAAAAAATGTTTCTTGCAGATGGCTGCCCACGCCATTAAATAACAGTAACGGCAGCGAGAGAAGCGCCGGGCTTCGCGGACAAAACGTGTACGTCGCGCGTCCCAGCGGCCTGTGGCGGGGCTTCGCATTTATGGCCCTTCGAGTCGCTCGGTCGCACTGCTTCCGAGGTCGCCCTCATTATGAGCGCGTTTGGAACACGTTGGAACATGTCAGAACACATGCGAGTGCTCGCGTCCGGAGTAAACACAATTTAATGAGCGGTCTGCATCGCATGCTTGAGTCACGGTGCTCAGGTGTTGGTGGACCCGAGGTGCAACCCCCGTGCGATGATCTGTGTTCTCACTCCGAACGGTCGAAGTGGCACCTGAGTTGTTACTTTGCCGTCTTGTATAATTCCTTCGGAAAAGGCGGGGAAGGCGATGATTCGTCGAAACCGAGATGTTGACGCGAAATGGGCGGAATGCGCATGCCAGAGGAGGAACTCGCAGGTTTGGTTGGCGGTGGCCGAAGGAGATTTTGTCACGACTCGGAGGCTGACGAACAGCCTGCATGATGCGGAAGAGAAGGCGGAGCCTGAGTATCAGTGAGCAGAATATAAAGAAGTAATGTTAGGTCGAGGTCAAACAACGCGTAACAATATGAGTAGCAGGCGACAATGTGGATGAGTAATTACGAGTGAATTAAGACATGGGACAGGTATGTGGAAAAACTACGCAAATGCGCACACTAGACGAGACACACAAGAAAAAGGAGACATCGCAAGCGCTGACTCGTCTAGCTTGCGCTGTGTTTCATCATGATTATTCACCAACTTGCTCAAATTTTCTGCTTCCCTACAGGTATCTTATATTCAGGATAATCTGACGAAACATACATTGAGAGCATACATTTTAGGTTGGTTTAGGTGTTTGGTAAGGTAGTTTCAGAATGATAGGTAACAGTAAACTTTTGGTCGATGATGGAAAGGAGAATACTGTCGGCAACGCTGGAGAGAAAGCAAGTTTGGAAAGAAGATTTCTTCAGATGACCAACAATATATTCATTCCTTCATGGTATCGTTGCCGTGCGATCCATGCTAAACCTATCAGTCGGAGGAATGAATACATCTAACATCTGTACACGCTTATTTACCCTCGAGAAAAAATCTAATCTACTACACGCGCTATTCACCACGTAATAGAACATTACTTGACCAGAATGGATCAGAATGGACGTAATGTCTGGCTCGCCACCTTTTGGATAGATTTATTTTCCTGTGAGCGCTGGACTGCTAGCTACAAGTCGAATGACTATAATGCCCAGTGCTCAAACCAAAACTAAAACTATATTCTATTCTAAACCATATTTTGTAACGAGCTCTCTTCGTATAAGACGGTGACCTGCTGGATGCCTGATTCCTGAGGAAAAATTGTGGATTCAACGATGTAATCAGCAGTCTTTCAGGTTTATTCGTCGAGATGATTCGAACAAGCCGTCGGACCTTCATGAGCTCTCTTCTCACGTAAAAATCTGTTTGCCTTTTTTGTAGCTGTTTTTGAGGATACAATGTTTTCATAGACGGAATCTGCAACACCGCCAAATGTGCAGGATTGATCAAAAGTTCAGAGCCCAAGAAGTTGGCATCTGAGAAGCTTAGTGAAGCCCTTCTAACATATGTCGAAGTCCTATGGTTTGAAAACGTGAGGACAACAGTTCTTTTCACGTTCGAGGGATCTGAACGCTGACGACGCATAAGGAGTCACATAGCGTGGCCATGAATGAAGGCTATGGTGCGCTCTACGTTTGACAAAGGCTGTACAGAACTACCGATAGGGCCACAATAAGCTCTCAGGTTCATATTAGCGCACGAAAAGCAAGTACCATGGCATCTCTGATATCTATGACCGGTACATCAGCGAATGTTTCGCTATGTTACATAAGAACAGTACCAATATCAACGCTTTTGACGCTAGAAATAGTTGACGCTAGAAATAGTTCATTGACGCTGAGAGGTTTGCTCGAAGGTTAAAGTTTTCATGTCCACCAAAATTTTCCGCGTTTGTTGTTGGTCATTCTTTCATTTTCACAATTTGTGTTAAATCAGGATTGTTGAGTTTGCGCTCTGGTTGCCTTGTTCAAGCGTGTGTATTTCTTTTGAGAATGAATTGCGTTCATGTGGGTTGCGCGCTCTTATAATCTTGAGACAAAATAAGGAAAATGTTATCATGTGTATAGTGCAGAACGCATATCTTTCTGTAATAGTAGCGCCTACTTCCGGAGTTCGGACTTTTAATGACAATTTCGTTTTGTTGTGTGATAGGCTTGCGAGATATGGCTCGGGTGATGCATAAAAAGTAGGGGTCTGGTGCAATAAACTTCAGTTGCAAGTTGGCGCCCGTCCTGTTGTGTTCGTGTCTCCTTTGTCTTTGTTGTTTTCGCGCCGTCCGAACTACTTTCAAAATCTCCGCTCATTCGCTGTTTGTGACACTTTCTCTATCAACAGTGGATTTGACGGCGGCTCGTAAGTATTGCCCTGTAATATTTTTTGTTCTGAGTGTCAAATTCTTTCCGACAAGTACTAAAAAACACAAGCCAATGCGTTTGGAATGATTAGTAGTCGTAGGCCCTTCCCTGTAATCCATAACTGCAAATGCGTGGGCAGTATATTAGACTATTAAACATAAATGCAGCATTGCGGGCATTCGCCACTGTTTACCGCTAGCGCCCTTTTGCCCAGTAGACAAACCGGTGTGACTGCTCCAACAGTTTGTCGTATTTAGTGCGAGTTTGCGCCTCTTACTCTTCATCTGCGCACGTTCTTGTGGTCCGTCTTATATCAAAGAAACTGGGCTTTAAATTGACGCCGTAATATTGTGCAGCCCCAAGAAAGTTTTTCACAAATATCACAAAATTTTTGTGTACTCCAAGACACTGTGCACTTATCAAACTGCTGTGCTTTCCGTTCCAGCTGAGCCACAAGATGGCAAGTATTAATTAAACAGTACTGGTTTGGTTGCCACCGTATCCCAACAAACTTCTTAATCTCATCCACCCGCCTAGCCTTCTGCCGCCCGCTGCCATGCTTGGCTTGTTTTGGAATGCACTCCGTCATTCTTTAAGACCAGCGGTTATCTTCCCTTCGCATTACATGCCGTGTCAAATCCCACTTCTTCCTTTTGATTTCGACTAGGATGTCATTAACCCTTTTTTTTAGGATACGGCGGGAGCAGCTGGCGATAGAAAAGGTTAATTGGAGAGACATTGGAGAGGCCTTTTTCTTGCAGTGGGCGTATATCAGGTTAATGATGATGACTTGGTTGCTTGAAATAGTGTTTCCTTGCACCTAAAGCGCAAGCAGCGAGAAATTATTCGATTTTAAATGAAAGTATACGAAGAGCGCACACATAAACGCATATGCAGCTTGAGGCAAAACTATGATTTCAGTTCAGAATTCGACACCCTGCTCAATTGTCATTAATTTCGGGATAGCCACTCGCTATGGGTCCCAGCCGTGTCTGCGTATTTCTTGGCGTGCATCAAAGGGCAATGAAAAGAAAAAAGAAAAAAAAAACAAGAAAACTGGGCGATGGCACGTAGTTCACAAAGGCACCGACAATCCATATTTAAGGCAAGTGTGAAACTGAAGGAAACAGACAGAAAAAAAAGAGAATACATCAAGGCTGCTCACGAAATAGACATCTTGTGTCATTTGTCGTGCCAGCTGAACTCCGACGTTCCCTTTTAACAGACCGTCGATTTTTAGTAGCTGTATGGAGGATGCCATCTAAATTCAGGTGTTAAATGGGAGCGCTAATGATCATGCAAAGCGAAATGACTGGCCATTTTACAAAGAGACGACGACCGGCATCTTCATTACAGGCAGTAGAATGGTTCACTAATGCGTTTTGCTGCAACCGTTGCTGTTGGTTCGGTACTAAGACGTAATTAATTTTTTTAAATATCACCTGCTTTCTCAAAAACAGCCTTTATTTAAATTTTACTTCCTATTAAGCTATTTCTTTTCTTCGTGTTTCCTTGCTACCCACAGAAGAGGAAAAGTAAGTACACTTCCATTTAAATTAAGCTTATTAGACGAGTTTAAAGACGTGAGAAACTCAGACAAAAAGCAGACGACAGCATGACTTGATCCCTTCCTCCCTTCATATTCATAGCCCATGTGTAAATGATATCTAACCTTGATATCTGAAGTAACGCCTCTGGTAATTAAAAATATTAAAATGAAGTTTACGCATAGAGAAATCGCTACCATAAAAACACGAATGTATACACTTCATGGCTAGAAATCAAAGTTCGAAGCAGTTTCCGCAGGTAGAGTGAGAACTTGTTAACACAACGAAATAATTCATCGTTCATTACAAATTCGCCCAGCTATCCATCCTTCGTCAATGTACATCGAAATAGCCAAAATCTGTTTGGCCACATCATCGACGGTAACTGCGTTCTCGAAATTTTAAAAGCTGATATCGATATTACTTACGGTGGGCTGCACGCCTCTCAATTAATAAATAGACTGAAATTAATATTTAAAAAGTTAACTATTCAATATTAGCGTACCAGCCTACTGGTCAGCACATCTTTGCTATGGTCTGATGCGCTACACCACTTATAATGCAATGCTGAAAACGCGCTCTTCCAACTCAAAAAGTCTATTTTTAAAAACTGCAGAACTTATTAGGTGAAACACCCGGTATAAAGTGTGCAATGCTAGTGTATCCATGTTGTGTATATTATAGAGTCGCAAATTGTGGACGGCTAGTCACAAAACAGCAACGTTTAAAGAAATTTGCTAGACTGGCGCGTGATTGACTGATGCACGCCCAAAGCTGATGCAGATCTCCACGCCTTGATGGACGTCTTTATTGAACGCCTGTATACAAGGCATCAACTTGAGCTTAATAATTAGCATGGGAGTTGCGAAAATGCTCCACATTATATATATATATATATATATATATATATATATATATATATATATATATATATATATATATATATATATATATATATATATGACAGAAGCCAACAGCCACAGAAACCAAGGGGCACAGGGGATTTTTTTTTTTTTAATTATTTATTTTGTGGTGTTGATCAATTTAGAATATTACTGAATATGTTATCGCTGAAAGAAAATTGATTAGAAAAGCAGAAGAAAAAACAACCATATGCCGCCGGTGGGATCCGAACCCACGACCTCCGAATTACGCGTCCGGTGCTCTACCTCTGAGCTACGGCGACGGCTGTCAAATCTTCTGCTTTCGGGGGTATTTATGTTTACCAGTAACCTAACCTTGAGAGTGTTCATCAGCGCCACCCACGTTCATAAGCGGCGGACGTAGAACGTCCTGAGTTACCGCAGAGTGTGACGTAGAACGCCATCGAACGGAGAGGGTGGAAGCTGCGTGAGAACCCTCTTATGCCTCCTATGGCATCAAGGCTGCCAGAACCAGAATATATATATATATATATATATATATATATATATATATATATAATATATATATATATATATATATATATATATATATATATATATATATATATATATATATATATATATATATATATATATATATATATATATATATATATCAAATTGACATAAAATTGATTTACAATAAAAACTGCTAAATTTTAACGTAAACTTAGTGATCGAATGACTGTTCAGCGAGGACAAAAGAGTATGAGCCTCTACAGTTGCGCTGCTCCTGTTTGTGTACCAATATTCACTAGAGTCGAGCCCACGTCTTATAGAGAATCTGGATGTCACGCGGATTGCGTTCGTCGCATACAAAGTTAGTAGTAAGTGGACCTGTTTTATTACAGCCAAAAATATATTGAGTGAAAAGTGGAGTTTATTTCCTTGAGAAGTCTGCTGTTAACTTCTGTTTCTTCAAAACTGGACGCATGAAGCCGCGTTCTAAGTTTTCCAGCGCGTTCATGTGCTTTTTTGGCCGCGACACTTCCAGCAGACTAGCCGCTTTAGTGACACAAGTGATAGCGATTGAGGCGTTGGCGGCAACTGGTGGTGGGACGGCACCCTAATCTCCGATCCTCGGCAAGGGCGTAGCGACAAAGCTATCGCGGCGCGTGAGCGCACAGGGTGTACAGTATGCGTCATCCTCATGTAAAACTCTCGAGTACGGCACTGTGCGCCAAGCAATGCAGCCCCTCGCCTCAGGTGCTAGGCTCTTGAAGCAACTTTTGCGCTGAAGTGGAGCCGCATAGATATACAGACCAGTATGATTTCAGCTTTCTTCGATTGCTGCAAACTGCTCGACTGCTCTAAAGAAGGGTGGCGCAGACTGCTGCCTGTTTGCTGCCCGCAGGCGGCAGGAACATAGAAGGTGAAGGTCCGACTAGATAGGAGATCCTCGGCACGTTGCCGGGTGGGCCAGCAATTCACACCTCTCAAATCGCTGTCACTGAGCCTCTCCTCAGCCTCTGCGCCGTCAGGAGGCGCTCATTTTTCACTGCGAGGGCGAGTGTGCGGCCGCTTCTTGTTTGTTCTACCAGAGTGGTTCGACGACTGTTGTTCGTTTTACGAGACGCAGTGCCATAGCCGTAATATATATTTTGACGGCAGGTCCACCCTCGTTCATAATAAGTGAGTGCCCGTTATAAGGGGGCTCGACTGTATCTCAATTGAGGATCCTATTTATCAAAGGATTCTAGTTCCCG
This sequence comes from Amblyomma mixtum, assembly GCF_055824585.1. NCBI lineage: Eukaryota > Metazoa > Arthropoda > Arachnida > Ixodida > Ixodidae > Amblyomma > Amblyomma mixtum. The sequence goes on from NC_143012.1 coordinate 6,505,927, forward strand.
CAATCGTTCACTGGTTTCCCCATTTCAACGTGCGACTTTTCTCCTGCATTTCCTTTTCGTCAGGGAGAAGAAGCGCTTCTTCGCCATGGTTGGCAGTATCTGCTGCATATTCTTGCTCTCCGCCCTAATCGCTGGAATCTACACCGGCACTGGCATTCTCACAAACGGTGAGGGGCTTGCTTCTTCATCTCTCGCTATCCCCCTTTATTATTCTCATATAACATGTCTCGCTGCTTGCACGGGAGGATGAGAAGACAAGACGATGACTTCCAGAGCTGTATGGTTGAAATGCTAGCTCCGTTAAAAAACCCGCACATGGCGTCGCCTCGTGCTCGTAGCGTCCACTCTACCCTGGACAAGTTGCGTCCTTGGCATCAGTGAGAACACTGTCTTAGGTCCAAGCCATTGTATTCTAAAGCATTAGTTTGCGGATGCAGTTCACATTCAGTCAACAGACAGACCACCCGTCGGTTGTCACGCAATACAACAGGGTGCACAGAAAAGAAAACAGTCTGTAAGGTGTAGTACAACCTAAATACTGGGCCTACCTGCAATTTAGCTCCAATAAAAATGCTCCCATCACGGCTAGAGCCACTGGAAAATTTTATAGTGCCGCATTCCTTCTCCCCACCCCGCCGGGCTTGAAAGGAATATGGCACTATGGTCCAAAGCTGCCGGAACAACGAGTGCCAAAATTTTTACGTGATCGCATGGACCAGCGGCCGTCCAAAGCGTCTGAGCTTTTTTCCTAGCGACTGCATACTGGCGCAAGCTGCTGCTTAGACGTGTTACAAAAATCACTGCTTCGTTTCTTCTGAGTGTTCGTTCCCGATATCGCTAAAGCTGCCTTTGCTAACCCCGCCGAAAGTTATTTTGTATTTTATTATACCAACGTTACAAAAGCAGATAAGCAGGGCACCACATACAACTTTCACGCAGCGAGCGTCAGGCAGCGGTCGTCATATACCTTTGAGATCAGTTTGCAGGGAGAGGAGTTTTGCGATACTCTGAAAGTTATTCTCAAAGTTATTATTGTATGAGAAGAACCAGACATACGCAGGGACACTCACTGGCACCAATTTTCGCCCGCACAAACACATTTAAGAATAGTTACTTCCCTAGAACTGGATCCGAATGGAATGCATTACCTTCTCATATTTTTCTGTCCAGCAATTTTGTAGCAGAGTTGGAACGTCATCTCTTTATTTCATGAGTTTGGTTTGTTTTGTGTTGCGATGCCTGTCTATATCTTGAATTCTGATTGATTGTCTGACTTATTAATTTTTTTCTCTCTATGCATATGCTTGTCATTTCTTGTATTGCAAAATGTTTGAATGTGCCCCTCCTGCTAGGACCATGCATGCTCCGCAGTATTTCAAATAAATAAATAAATAAATAAATAAATAAATAAATAAATAAATTCCAGTGACTCTAACCGCGGCCGGATTAGTCCACCCTTTGGTGGCGAATGCAGAATGCCATAGGCGTTGAGCCAAGCAGAGTATTTAATTTAGATATTTTCACTAATGGTCTTCGGCCCATTCGAGATCCGAGTATAAGAAACGTATTTCGACGTAGTGCCTACTTACGTCGATTGTGAGATATACAGACCGTTGGATTTGCTATGGCTTATAGAGAGGTGAATCTTGTAGCACCCTTGGCACTACTGAAACTGCAAGAACAGTGAGCACTGCATTTCTCTTGAAGCTCGAGGAACATTGAAAGCTCGAGGCTGTGCAAAAGGAGCCGTACGTAGCATGTCCCAACAATGAAGGAAGCTCAATAGGTTGTAAATATTTGTCAGAGGTGTTCATGCGAAACTGCTTATTCAGACCTCTCTAACACGTCGCCCGTAACAGAAGACGAGGAAAATGAAGTGACGGAAGACAACGAAAGAACATACGCCCCAAAAGCCGGACCCGGATACGTGAAGCATGAGGACGAGACGTCGACAACGCAGGCAAGTTTAGGCTCCTATACCAAGTACCAATTTGCTGAATTTCCGATTCATGTCGCTCTGTCCTAAAAGGTGCGGCTGCCTAACACTCGCAGAGATTCCCGCTTAGAATGCGATGCACACTTGCACTCAATATTACCTGCAACACCGAACACGTGGTCTAAAGGTTACTCGTACGTACAGCCGCCAGACTAGGGGCTATGAATTTTTGTTTGTATAAAAGCACGTTCAAGCGCAGTAAAGCAATAACCGCACTCCTGTCGGCACCCGCTTGCTGCACGTAACAATGAGTGATGCAGTACTTGTACCATCGCACTCAGATAAGTTTAATAATACTTCTACTTAGCCCCCTTGACGGCTACATACGTGCATTCAATCACTATACACTCAGATGCCAAATGCGACCACTTAAGTCACAATACGTGCAGAACTACTGTCGTTTATCCCACACACTAAACACGAATTAGCCTATATGTGAGCAGGAAAAGGGAGTGAGCTGCCTTTTAGAGCATTCCATTTCAGGTGGTGGTGGAAAACGTTTATTTGCTCTATTTTACAATATTTTTTTTGCGGCTTCAGATGGAGTCTTCCATCTTATCATCAGGGTCGGTTCCCCTAGTCCAGGGCTCCGCTGAGGGTAGCTGCCCTGCGTGCACGCCTGACTAGTCCTTTTTGGACTTTCAGGATGTCGCTGGATAGCATGCTCTCCCACTGTTCCGCACTCGAGTTTTCAATGATGGATAGCTTGTCTATTTTCTGGCATGCCCATGTGGTATGGTATAATGTTGGTTTGTCTACACACCACGGGCACTCGCTCTTGTACTGTGTGGGCCCGTAGATTTTGCTTTGGATGTTTAGGCACGGAAATGTTCCCGTTTGTAACTGCCGCCATGCTACGGCGTCTTCTCTATTGAGTTGTTTGTGTGGGGGCGGGTATTTTTGTTTCATCCCTCTGTAGTAGTTAAGAATGTCTGTATAGCTTTGGGCTACCGGCTCGGGTTCCTCAGCGGTGTCGGGAATGTGGGATGCTCGGTTTGTTGCGTACCCTCGAGCTATCCTATCCGCCTCCTGATTTCCCGTAATGTCGGTATGTCCCGGCACCCAAACTACCGTGTGTTTGGCCGGGTTGTTTTCGGTTTTGCCACTTGAGCGGAGAATGCGGAGCGCGCTGTGGCTGATTCTGCCGTTTAGGTAGTTGCGGCATGCAGCTTGTGAGTCGGTGAGTTCAGGGGCAGCGTATGGTGCCCAGGTCGTGGTGTAGATTTTGACCTCTAAATGTGGTAACGGAGGCATACACCCATATTATCTCTTGGTAACCGAGGCATATTCCCACCACTAAGCATAGTAAATTGATGCAGTTAACAGCGGGAGGAAGCTTTTAAACGCGGAACAGGAGCACTGGATGTTAGCAAACAGAGGAGGTTGAGGCCTCAGTCAAAATCTTCGTACCTGCTGGAACTTCGCATGTCTTCTGGAGAGAATCTGTTTCCGTTTCAACCGTAACTTGTGCTCTTTATTTCTGGTGAAGGTAATTTACTCTAGGGCTTGGACAGCATGCCCTGCCCGTATTGGGCAGGGCGCTAAAGTACTGTTTACTGCCTTTATACACTTGTATAGAGTAATTCGCGTTTAGATTGTCGGAACCCTTTCGAAACCCTGACTGTTGGGTGGTAGCCCACATTTTCTTGTCAAGTCTTTTTTTTTTCTGTTCTAAACTCAAAAATGACGCAGTTAGCTCCTTGATATGTTCGTGCGCGTTGCCAAAAACTTGGGCTGGCGTTCTGAAGCATAAGTAGCTGAAACAGACCACCAGTGTAATCACGAACGTTCGTTGTTTCCTCGCTTGAGGTCTCTCTAGCCATACTGCCGGACGTTATGAACGTGCTTTCGGTGCACTTGTTGGCTTGTTAATCAAATAAAACTCCCTAACCAAGTTTTAAACTGTGGTTCGCACAAAAATATACTCTTATTCCAAGGTTCTGACCTCCAGAAAGGGTAATATGAGACAGCTTCTGAACACGCAAAATTTCAGTGCCAGCTGTGCTCTTCCGGCTCGACAGACTGTGGCTAAGAAATTATAGTTGTTTCTGTTGTTTCTTAGCCACAACCCCAATCATCATCATCATCAGATTATCCTCATCTTGTTCGCAAAAGCCCCTCAATTCCTTCACCCTCACTTAATTCCAATTTCTTTCTTAAAAAAGGTCACTAGATCTTATATCGTGTACACTATGCAAGTGATGGTCTTAAGGTTGTGAGAAAATTAACTCCTAAGAATTTATTCTCAGAAGTTGGCAGAGCGACCGCCCCGAGTAGGTTCCTGACTTTAATCTATGGACCAGGACAAATTTTTCTTGAATTGCGAGGTTTCTGTAAATTCAATATGGTCTTCCTCTCTGGAAGTATGGCTGCGTTGGGGTGGATGCTAATAAGCAGTTACTCCCTTATTCCAGTTCAGTTTTCAGTTTACTTGATTTTAACTTTGGGCAACAAGTTTTTGTGTTGAGGTGCTTTCTGAAGGTCCGCGTTGGGACATCTTGAGGTCGAGAAGAGTGCCCGCCATATGGCAACAATTCCAACTGTTACACACTTTGTGGAACATCGGTGCCAATTCTACGTATATTCCTCTCTTTTATGTAGGAGCCCAACAAATAGTGTCCGCTGTTTGGCGTCAATTTCAGGACACGTCTGAGACATCGATGGAACCTTCTATCCAGCCAACAGAAACGCAGTCTCCTCTTGTCACTAGCCAACAAACGGCGACGGGAGAGACAATGACGGTGACTTCGGCAATGTCTACGGATACGACGGAGTCTATGGCTACGACTAAGGCGGCGACACCACCCTCGTCAAGCGCAGAGACCACCATATCGGTTGAAACGACTACACCAAAGCGTGAGGGCTGGTCTTTTATATTTTCTTCACTGAAATTCTTTATATGGCAGAAATTGCAGGACACCGTAATGTGGAAGATAGGCTGAGCCACAAGGGCCAGCAAGAAAGTGAGAACGCCTTATCTTTATTCTTGCACGATGGCATTAAGTGTGGGCAGCACTGCGTACTCAGGAAACGACGCGGGGAATAGAACGTACTATAGAAATGCGGCTGCGTATACGAATTCGGGTTGCAATTCAGCAATGCAATAGAGACAAGTACACCAGTTAGGACATAAGAGTCATGGCAACATCTGTATGTACGCACCATGACTATAGCCTGAAGTGAACAATAAAATAGGATATTAGGTTTACACAAGAAGATATGCTAACGGTCGACGCAGAGCCACGCTCTGTGTGCACGTTTGTGTGAGTTTTATAAACGCTGAATGTGAACAATGCAGAAAATGTGATTTTATACTAGTACCGCCATGGAGAAAAGTTTGGGAAATGAGGTCGCGCGAAAAAAAAATTTTTCGTTGCCTCGCCATTGAATTTCCATTCGTTTCAGCAGCTGCGGTGCGCATGTCCGCTTAAGCGTAGTTGGTTTTCATTGGCCTGGTTTATCCCACCACACGGAAACAATTTTTCTTACGGACCCACATCTCGCAAACTTTTGTACATGACCGCGCACAGAACTCGTCAACAAATAGGCCATCATATCTTCCTCAATTAATTGCATGAGCTGTACACGGAAAGCAACAAACTGGGGTCGAAATGCTCGAAACCTGTGCCTCAGCGTCCATCTCATTCAGACAGCTGTTGGAAGAAAGGGAACATACACAAATCGCTTGTTTCAGAGAAAAAATTTCAAGGACTTCGTAAGCGTGCATGTGTAGCTCACGGATGTATCCTTTGCTGAAGCACGCCGCAAAAGCTCAACGTGGTTGCCACTTAATTGGTTATTAATGAGGGCCGTTACGAACGCACTTTCGAGAATTTGCCATGCCATGAGGGACGCCATCTGTCGTCAAGTGGCTCAAGCAGCAGTGGGACATAAGAAGCATGTAAGCAGAGCGTTAAGCGCTATTCATATGACATATGTGGACCAGGTGGCGTTGGCGACAGCATCAATCCAGGGGCGTGATTTTGCGCGCGGAGCGAAGTACAGATATCTAGGGTGTGTGAACAGATCAAAGAACACGTCATGAGGAACACCTCAAGACAAAAGGAAAAAGGAACGTGGCTCGATTGAAAGCAGAACACTACGGGGATACAACCAACAATAACTAATACGAGGACTGCGGAACAGTGTACATCGTGCCTCGTTAACATGTACACTTTGATTCCCGAGCAAAACTGTCTATAAAGCGGGTTGCCGGTACGAACGGATTGTGAAAAAAAAAAGAAATATGTATGAAGAAAAAAATACGCGCTTTGCGTTTAAGGTCTGCTTCTGTGCATAGTAATGGGCCGTGGTGTTGTAATTAGACCCATCTTTGGGTGCTCCGAAAGCGCTCTCTTGGTCGCCATTATCTTAATATAATATGGTGCAGTTCGAAGTGCCTAGTGACCTATTGCACGCTTGATGCCGCCTCATAGCATGATGGAGTATCTCCTTCTACTGCTGCTCATATACCACGAACCACGAGCATAAATTTTATTATAAGTTGGCTGACGGCTGCAAAAGGCAGCTTTCAACGTAACGCAAACTAGAGAGAATTTCTTTCACAGCCATTCACGAGGTATGACAAACGGTGAGGCGCTTCGACCGGTACCAGAACATTGCAAAGCATTAAAGCTCAAAGCAGAAGCGTCATTGTGTCTTTTGTACTGTCTTACTTTGCTTCGGTGGTGTCCAGCACTCAAAATAGAGAGTAAAAACATCTGGCTGAGGCAGAGAAGATTTTGTTGTAATTGCTGTTCATATTAAATGGACCTTGAACTTTCCGCTCAATAAATTTGTGGTTGAACTGAGCACTCAGTAAAGTTGCGGTACGCCTGGGATGTTAAAGAACGCCGCTTGACATATATCCTCCAGGAATAAAATTTTCAAGGCATTTATAAGACGCTGAGTTATCTAAAGTCGAAATTTGAATTTTATTGTCTACGTGGCTTCTCCTCTCCTCTGGTCACTTTTTGCCCCGCCGCGGTGGCTCAGTGGTTACGGCGCTCGGCTCCTGACCCGAAAGACGCGGGTTCGATCCCGGCTTCGGCGGCTGAATTTCGATGGCGGCGAAATTCTAGAGGCCCGTGTACTGTGCGATGTCAGCGCACGTTAAAGAACCCCAGGTGGTCGAAATTTCCGGAGCCCTTCACTACGGCGTCCCTCATAGCCTGAGTTGCTTTGGGACGTTAAATCCCAATAAACCAATAAACTAAAACCACTCTGAAGGGTCGACGATCCTACGCCCGCCCAAACCACTCGGCCTCACCTTTAGCTGCTGACGCGCGCGGGAATTCCCCGGGAGGCGAAGATTCCTGACCCACTGGCGCGACGCCGTTGACTGACTGCGGCCATGGTAGCTGCGTGACGTCGGAGCCTAATCAATAGCTATCTCTTAAAAAAACGCACGAAGATGTGCAACACGGAGGAGAGCAAGAGTTTCAAAAACTTAGTAGAGCAGAACGTTGGGCCAGTTGGTGTAGCGACATATTCAAGAAAACTTTGCGCAGAATGACACAAGACGGAGGGAGAAATACGTACACACACACGTACACGCGTTCTTGTGTGTGTACGTGTTTCTCCCTCCGTATTGTGACATTCTGCGCGAAGTTTTCTTGAATAAGTTTCATAAAGTTGCCGGAAAGGGCTCGCCAACTTTCGCACACGATTATGCGTTCGCTGCTGTGTGTAGGACTGTAATATTTCGCTGAGGTGTCCAGTACACGACAATGTAGTGACTGAGCTAGTTCTTGTGCTCTCTTCAGAAAGTTTTTCAGGCCGCCTCTAATGCGAGGAGAACACTAGAACCCCAACAGCTCTGTGTATTTCGGCGCTGCCCATTATCTAGAGAGCGAGTTTCCATGTTAAGTAGGCGGAAATAGATGACAAAAGTTTGGAATCAGAAACACGGCCCGTTTTTTGGGTCGGCCATACTAAAATTATTTTATTAACGAGGCACGGCGCTAATGCTTGCGAAACTTACATTCGCGAACGCAGTACTCGACTTGAAATCAGATCTCTTACAAAGACTAGAGATTCACAGGAGAACGGTTGGCCGATTGGCTCCAGACGTTCATTGAAAGTCAACTCGGGAAGTACAAAATATCCTTTGAGGAGACACCTAAGAAAATGAACCAGAAGAAGTGGCAATCCAAAGTTTTCTCTTCCTTGTATATTAATAACATCGACACGAGGTGGAGGAAAAGGAACAAAAAGCTCACGACAAACAACACAAAGGTGACAATGGGGAAAACAAAGTTACCGTGAGCATAGAAAACCAGCTCATGGGAAGGCGACTGCTAAATCGACACGTTAAATGGAAATAAAAGAATCTCTGCTGTGAATTAGGAAGCCGCAAGAGCGAAATCTGGAAGGAAGAGCTGCATTTTAGTTCCAGAGGCAGTTGCTTCCTTTTTGAGGCTAAATCAGGAGGCAGCAGAGAAGTAAACGTCAGGAAGATTATTTTTTAGAACATTCAACACGATATGTTAAATTGTGGAGCTGTACATTCAGGTATCAAGGAGGACATAGTCCCCCATTTCAAAAGTTTGGGGTTTTAGGCATAACTGAGTGCAAAACTAATGCATCAAGAGCATGGGCGAGCAAGGCATGACTATAGAGTGCTGGTGGCGTACTGGCAGAACAAAAGAACTGCTAGAGAGACCACATCCTCAAGCAGGCTGAAGCAGGCCCAGCACGCCAGTCATTTACCTCCTTCAACGTGTAGAAAATGCGAGAATGGGGGTATGTTGTACGCGCTGCCGGCAAAGTAGGTGGGATAGCTGAGGATAAGGGAGGGCGACTGTTAAATGCTAGTAGGAGAGAAGCCAGCGCAGCGAAAACAGTGCACGGAGTTCTTTTCTTGGCAAAATTACTTAACCCGCCGCTTTGTAGGCATACCCGAAGCACCTCACAAAGTATCTTCCCTCTTGCTTCTGCCCACAACAGGTCCAGGCCTGAATCGCTTCACCACAGTGTGCACAGTGAGCTACCTTCACCTTGGCCTCGTGATGCCCCCGGGAGGAGACTGTAGCTACGTCTTCTACGATTCGCTCTACCTGCGACCGGAGGACACCTTCATGGGAACATTGACCAACGACTACCTGAAGCCCTTCTTCGATGCGGCCAGACAGAGCACCACAGTCCGCTTCGGGCTCTCTGTGCACGCACCGTAAGCCATCCAATGCTTCCACTGGCTCGTTGATGACCTTTTTTATCTCGAGAAATGAACATTCGCCGAGAAAGAAAAAACATTACCAACTACTGTTCTGGGCAAATCTTTCTGCGCGAGCACCAGCCTGCATTTCTCGCACCACGCCACGTGTTAGTTGATGTAGGGGAAGAAAAAATTAGGAGGATGCTTTAGCTTTGCCTTAAATGTTGACTCGATAGCGCCTTCTCCTTCTTTTTTCTTTTTTTCGTTTGTAAGACTGCCTTTCCAGTGGAGACCATGGTAGAGAGAGGGTGTGGTAGATGGTCCTTGGCGATCACAAAATGAACAAGGGAGGGGAAAACCTCAGGTTGCTTGAGCCAACGTTTCGACAAGGGGACTTGTCTTCGTCTGGGCAAAGCGTTCATCATTGGCAGGGATTAAATAGGGCCTTCACTCCGAGGAGGAAGGCCCCGGGGGAGAGAATTTCTCACGCCTAATTAGGATATTTCAATTTAGCTTTATTTTTAATTTCTATAACGTCAGTACACACACCAAACACACTTTACTAAGTCTTACGAACCACAATGCGTTCACTAGGAGCCCCTCTAACGCACTTGACCCAACGGCCCTTCGTAGCCTATTCGTTGCGTGCCCGCTTGGCTCGCAGAAGGCCTCGGTTCGAACCCGAATCCGGCTGATTTTTTTACTGAATTAATTCTCTATTCTGAAATACTCACTTTAGAATAACCTCCTTGCCAATTGTTAGCTTCATTTGAACCCTCCTCGAATTGGTTCGCTTCATTTGAAACTCCTGGAATTTTTTTTAACTGACGCAGGACGACGGCCTACGATGCCAAGGTTTTGAGCATAACAAGCGCCTTGCACCATCGCTTAAAATTGGGCAGACTAAGCTACGGCCCAGTTAAGAAATCGGCGTCAGCCGCCGCCTGGATGGCGGCGGCTGCTTCGCGCTGACGCTTCCAACGCTCTGGCTCCAGTGCAGCACTCCTCACATTATCCTCGTTCAAAACGGCAATTCCGGATGTTGATGATTCTCCTTCTACGCATTTTCGCCAGTGCCTTTCTCGCTGTTGCGAGGCCTTGGTAGCCCGCCGTTTCGTGTTCTAGCTACACCGCGGATGGGCTTTTTTATTCGGCGGCAAGCACAAGTGGGTTTTGGTGACGATGACTGCGAGCCTCGCGAGGGATACGAGCGCCTCTGTATTATTCACAGAACTGCGACACTGGTTTGTTATTTTGTTTCTCCGTTCACCCGTAAAGAAAATCTTGCGGAGCTCTGTCTTACCGGGCACTTCGCTTCACAGCAGCCTTGGCTAGGAGAGAAAGACAGAACTGATCATGCCTTTCTAAACTGCAGCAGAGAAGAACAAGGCAAAAGGACAAGGACGATGCTGGAACGCTTGGAAGATTTCACCGCTAGCTCAGCAGCTTCAAATTCGAATATTTGTTTCTCTCTCTGGTGTCTTTTCATTGCCTTCCTATTGCAGCAAAGTGCTTGTCCGTGTGCTCCTTCGTAGCTGTTGTTCTTCCAGCAATCCACCCTAGTAAGGATCAGACCTGCTGTCCTGGCCGATCGCCTTCTCGGCTCCGATAGCGATTGAGTGGCAGGAGGCGTCGCTGCGCAAGCACGGAAGTTTTCACAGCTAGCTCAGCAGCTTCAGATCTTCCTGCTTCTTGCCATTGTTTTTTCTCTTTTAATCTTTCCGTCGGCGACAATGTCCTTCCATTTGCTCCACCTGCGTCTTCTCTTTTACCATGGACCCCCCTCCCCATTCGTTATTTAATCTTTCCCTCCTGACTGCTTCGATCGGTGACCTTGGACGGTCTTCATGTACGTGACGGCTTGGGATGGGCTCCGTATAACGGGTTTTAGAAAAGAAACCTCGAGAGGAAGCGGAACCTCATTATTGCAGCCTTTGCGTATCTTGTTCACTTGAAGTAGTACCATTTCCCCCTATCGCTGGGGCCCCGGAATTGGCCTTGACTCCCGAGATGCCATTATGGCCAATAAAACACGCCAATGGCCATCGTTCACTTTATCCTCTATGTTTCTCATGAGTAAGCTTCAAGAGAGTTATGTGACACTTCCTCCGGATTTCCACTGCGTACGTTGGGACGAAGTGTCATCATTTAGGGCGGTACTGCGCTGGGCAAATCTTAATTGCAAGATCGTTGAGTGCATGTAGGGTGCTAATCAACAGTTTTAAACCTTGCACTACTTATTGAAGCCATTCGACTGATATTACGCGGTCAGAGCTCGTCAGGATGCATAATATATATTCGGCAGACGGAGCGGATGTTGACAGCAAGGCTCTACGCTGAATATATGTCCGATATGATTTGTTAAGCATCAGCTGTTTATGAAAAATCCTTAGTTAACATTGGGCTATAAACTATTTTCGCATGTTAATATGGTCGTCTTCAGCTGGATTCAAAACCCTCTCGCTTCTCATCGAGTTCTTGCTATCACATGTTCATTAGCAACATCAAAAACAGCCCGGCTGCATCAATTCGAGGATTATACCTTCCAATGAAATTTATAACTCCTGATCAGCTGATTGACTAGTACAGCGCAAATTGAAACAACGACGAAGGAAGATAGACAAGCACGAGGGCTGCTTTCTTCGTCCTTGTCTCAATTCGGGCTCTATTACTCAATAGATTACCAATTCGCCCAAGCCTCCTTTATCCTGACTTGCGCTACCTTCTGTCAAACTGTCTTTGCAGTCCTTTTCGTTTCATCAGTCCACCTTATTCTCTGTCTCTCCGAATGCGTTTACCTTCTCTTAGTTCACTACATTTACACAACCGCCTACGGTGGTCTAATCTCCGCACACTATGCCCTGTCATTTCTATGCTCACTTTCTCTTCTTGACCTCAGCAAGACTGTCATTACCACTAGTTAATTTTTTAACCTGCTGTGTGGTTTTGCTTTCTGTTACTGGAGTACAGCTACACTGAACACGCTTTTCAGCTTTCCGGGCAGCTGCAAAGGTCAAGAATGGATGATGTCCCAAGATTCATTCGAGAAATGCCTTTAGTCACCTCCGTCCGAATGAAAATATTCCCGCTTTACTCCGCGCAGGGCAGTCGATGGTTTCACCAACGAGATCCGGTCGGACGACGGCAAGAACCACTACAAGGAGCACTGGAAGCACAACGTCTACGGCTGGGGTTTCCTCAACATCCACGAACTAATTGTGAAGAACAGCCCAGAGGTGGTCAAGTCGGCGCTCACTGTGCTCAAGGTTTGCTATCTGAACCGATGAATCTGTCCACTAAAGCAGTGAATCTAAGAGTGCAGTTTTTTCCTTACCAAAATGATTATATTCACTCTTAATATCTTTTAAACGCTTGAGTAAAATGTTTTGCCTGGTTTTATTCATATTACGGTGTTTTCGACTTAATCGATCTCAATCTTCGTTTCCTTCCATGCCCACTTGGTTTTGTACAGGCGGGTTCGGTAAAAATTGCGACTAAAAAGATAAGGGGATGTATGAGTCCAGAGCAGTAGACGGTGTGTACGATATTAGGCAAGGGGAGAGTACAGAGGTCCTCTGCGGAATTTCCTTCTGATGGTTTTCTTGTGCGCGTCTGCAGAGTACACAATTGGCATGTTTAAATATATGCGCTTTCGTCGTTGTGTCTATGTCAACTTTTGTATCACGTCTGCCTGAAATAAACTTTCAACTTTCAACTTTCAACTGTTTAGCTTCGTATAGTATTAAGCCTGCGTCGAATATTTCCCATCTTTCCCGCCTCCTCAAAAGGCAACTGCATGACTCTCAAAGATTTCTGTGATATTCAAACTTCAAATCTATATGGACTATGTGTAACGCATGCCGTTATTTTTACGGTAGCATTTGGAATGGCGACGTAATCAACGATTAAATTTTAGCCTTTTCCTCACAGCACTGACTAATTGCGGCGAAGCTTGATGTGACGTCACAGACGGCAAGATTTCAAATCTCTGTTGCCGTCAACCACACACTTCCGTGCGTATTTGGATGGTGCCAAACAACGCTCGACGTGTTTTGGCGTCCCTGGCATTGCTTTTCTTTCTTCAAAGCGTACCTTAATCTTTTAAAAATGTACCGGTAATATTGATGGTGTAAGCATATGGCGCCCACTTGACTCTGCACACTGTGGCGAAGCTTGAAGGTAGTCGGGCTTTTATTCGGACATTACGTCACTGTTTCAAATTCTGGCACAAAAGAACTTCACGTGCTTTGCCTGCAGGTTTTATTGTTTCGACACCTTTACACTGGTCGAATTCCAAAACCTCTGCAGTGGCCCTTTAACCCTTCCGGTCACAGTTTCATCGTGTATGCACGCTTAACTTGTTTGTTGTCGGCTTTAGACTGCTCCAGCTTAGAATTAGCCGGTGCACAACAATGTTCGTTGAACTATCACACTCAAGGCGTGCTAATGATGTAGAAAATTGTTCTTAATGAGCCAACTTGCTTAATTGTTTTGCCATTTTTTTTCGGGAATCTAAAACTCCCCTTTCCAAGAAAAATCCGCCCGGGAATGGAGCTAAGAATCACTATAGGACATTCGAGGACGTACGTTTTTCATATGGCAATGATCCTTCCATTCGGTAGGCAGTATCTGCCAGCTCTGGCATTAGTGACGCAACAGATGCAGCCAATGGCTAATTAACTAATTAATTCATTGTTTTAGATGCCTGTAATTTTGAACCTAAAGGCAGCGCTGAGTCAATTGATGGACATGTAGGACGAAATTAAAATCATAATTATTCGAATGGGAGGGTGGATACTTTTTTTGTGACTGTTTTGCTGCGAAACTAATCATTTTCATCATTAGCCTTCTGTGAACAACATTAGGCGACTAAAACTGTAAGCACTTTATCTCCCTGAGTTACACCATCTCTAAAGACTGGAAGCCTTGCTATTTTTTGCTTGTGGTCGCAAACTATCAGATTTCATCGGTGTTGCACTTAGCGCATTTTCAAACTTATTTTCTCAAAGAAAAATAAGTGTCCGCTTGAATAAGTGCAAGCAAACTCCGCAGAGCCTCTCACAAAAAAGCCAACTAGCATGGCGGGGGAACAACCTAACATTTCAACAAGCGTGCGGCTACATAAACCAGCAAAAGAATGACCTTGAACGCCGCTATGGAATGTGTTGTATATGCGTCCATGTACATAGTCAGATTTAACTATTCAGACAGAATAATTTTCCGCCTTTCAAATCAAATCAAAGATTTTCTTCCTAAGCAAGAAAGAGGACGCTGGAGCAAAAGGCCTGTAGCGCCTGACGAGGCCTCAGTTTCCTTGTACAGCTTGCAGTACAATGCAGCGGAAAAAAAAAATAAACATGATACAAAGCAAAAAAAATTCAACGTATTACAAAGCAAAACAAAGCGAAGGGGCTAACATATTGCATGAAAATAACAACAGAGCAAAAAAGACATAAGACTAGACTTCGCTTGCGCACAGAAATTAAATAAAAGACTATTCAACAGTAGTAATATTGATCAGACACAAAAAAGGGGGCTGTATTTGTTAGGTAAGCTAAGATTGTGTCAGAATGTCAGTGAACAAAATTTTAATGATTAAACTTGCCATTTTGCATCAAGTGGCGTTTGGTTATTGAATTGAAATGTTTGAGAGAAACGCTAAAGCCAAGATCACCCGAAAAATTATTACGCCGGTAGGTGATTGATAGTTCATTTTCTGCTTCCCGTAGTTGGTACAAGCTCTAGGAACTAGTCTTCTGGGTGCTCGGAGGCCCTACTGTGATGACTAATTGTCTGGAATGGCATTATGCATCCGGTTTTTGTAGATGTTGTGGAACAAACGATAAGAATATACCTAATCTGGTTTAACCAAACAATGTTTGAGGAAGACAGGCGCTGTAGCCAAATATTGAGGATGACAGTAATACTCTTCGATCGCCCCTAACACTTTCTTTTGTACAAGTATCAATTTGTCGTAATTGCTTTTAGTCATAGTGCCCCAGACGGGACTACAATAGGACAACTTGAAATAAAAAAGTGCATAGTACAAAGATAACTTCAACCATTTAGGTAGTAGATGGGCGATTCCATAAATGCAACCCACTGTTTTAGATATATCGGATATAAGATTACTAACGTGAATATTCCAAGAAAGTTTCGGAAAACCTATCAATTATTGTGTTCCGTAACGAATATTAAGTGCGTAGCATTGAACAATATTGATGGGCCTAAATATAATGCAGGTAGTTTTCTCTAGGTTTAGGGTCAGACTGTTTACCGGCAACCACATATGTAATCTAGTTAGGTAAATATTACAATCTCCAAAGTTTTCTCAATTCAATTATCTGTACTGTATACGTCTGCATCTTGCAATAAAAAAAAATAACAGGAGCCAAGTCTACACTTTAATGCAAAATTTTTAGTATCTTGGCATTAAGGGATCTACAGATTGCATGATAAGTACACAGTCTTCAGGCATCGGCAAATAGCAGTTTTTTTCGGGGAGCAAGCCGGACATTTCTGCCGCCTACGCTGCTCTGTATCTACGAAGGTGAACCTTTGCATACTGTTATGTCGAGTGACGCCTAGTAGGCTCCAGGCAATTATTTTTACTAAACGCCAGCAGCTGTCATTCTGGAATAACCGCAACTGCACCATCCTTATGCTGGTATGCGGCTCTAGTCTTCGTTCACGTGTAGACGGCGGACAGGGAGCTTACAAGTTTTGATATCGGTTTATTACAACTGAATTCCTGGACTTTTTGGGTTCTTCACCTTACGCATGGAAGATCTCTGGTCTGTTGCTCGGGGATTTTAAGGTTGAACAGAACAGAATTCAAAAAACCACTATGGCAGGCTACGAAAACTTGCCGTTTGCTCTTATTTATTTATTTATTTATTTATTTATTTATTTATTTATTTATTTATTCATGTATTTATGTATTTATGTATGTATGTATTTATTTATTTATTTATTTATTTATTTATTTATTTATTTATTTATTTATTTATTTATTTATTTATTTATTTATTTATTTATTTATTTATTTATTTATTTATTTATTTATACATACTGCAGCCCTATTGGCTATTGCAAGGATGGGTGTGAACAACAATGTAGGAAAACAAGGAGCACAACAATGGCAAACATCCGAAACAGTACGAGTGTAAACAAAAAAAACGGAAAAACTATTCAATGGCCGCTAAAAACAGCTCTAAAGGAAGAGAGCGAGTAGAACCGGGTAAACAATTACAATATTCGATTGCACGCGGAAAAAAACTATATTTAAAAGTGTCCGTGCGGGCAAAATAAGGCGTGATGTTTAGGCTGTGGTGACTTCTAGTTTTAGATGGTATAGCAGGGATTAGGTAATCATTTGCAGAGGTCCGGCAGGAAGAGTTAATAATGCAATACAAAAATTTTAAGGACTCAGTCCTTCTTCGAGATGAGATGAGAGTGGGTGTTGTTGGCGAGTGTCGACGCTGTGGCTCACGTACACTGCACAGCTTTGGGATTATAAAGCAAACGTCTTGCAGGAGCTGGAAGAGATCGCGGTTGCGGAAAGCAGGAATGCCTCCAGCATGGTCATCGGACTTTACTGCCAGCCTCAAACGACCTGTGCTCAAGTGGCGGATTACATGAAGTGAGCGTTCAATGTTTTGACTTCTTTGCTTCCAAAGAGCGCCTCGGCACAGAGGATCGTCGTCTCGCTACTGTTTCGTTTATTATTCCTCAGCGCATTTTATTATACATACTGTCGGCCGCAAAAGTTTGCGGGATCTGCGATGCGTGGCGGAGGGCAACAAAACTGCATTGCTGCGCCATCTGCCGTCAGAGAGCGAGGTGTCTAAGCTCACAGCACGCCTGCTGCTAAAGTACTGTTAGTGAGCCTCGACACCTCGCTCTCTGACGGCAGATGGCGCAGCAATGCAGTTTTGTTGCGCCCCGCCACGCATCGCAGATCCCGCAAACTTTTGCGGCCGACTGTACAACCATGCCTTAAACACCCGCGCATATTTCAAACGGTTTTATCTGGCGTGTTACTAAATTTTGTCCGGACTTTCTGTGCTGCACACCAAATTCTGTCCGGGTTTTCTGAGCTGTAACCAATGTACTTGCGTACGCCCGTCCGTCCGTCCGTCCGTCCGTCCGTCCGTCCGCCCACCCGCATTTTATTGCATTGTATTGCATTGTAGTGCGTCACAAGGAGCGGTTGGCGAAAGTTATTTTTGCCGTTGACATTCAGTATTAATACTGTACTTGCAGGACCACATTCATTCCGGGAGGAGTGGTGATTCTGGGACACTTATCTCACCGCGACAACAACATCACTGATTGCTTCATACTAGGGCCAACCTTAGAGATTACTCAGGGCAGGAAATATGAAAACGCCAGCTACGTGCATACCCTGGTGAGTTCCACATTATTCACTTGCCTGAGTTTCCAATCCCGCATGATGCATGCTGCGCAGCGCTGTTGCTGCGCGTGTGCCATGAAGGACCAAAACTGGGTAACCTTTCTCTATGCTACCGAAGTCCTGAAACACGGCGAGAGTTAGCATAAGATATATTTCTTCAAATAACCCAGTCCAGTGCCATCCGCTGCTACATTATCCCCACACAAACTTCCTCAACCCATCCACCCACATAAACTTCTGCCATCCGCTGCTACGCTTTCGTTTTCTTAAAATCCAGTCCGTTATCATTAGCGACCATCGGTCACCTTTGCCTTCGCTTCAGATGCACCCTACCGCCACTACCCCAAATTCATTTCTACTTATTTCGACCACGATATCATTAACCGGCGTTTGTTCCGCGGCCCACTCTGAATATCACTGTCCTTTCTATAGCTCGGTGCGCAGTCCTCAAGCTAAGCTGAACCCTTTTTTGTTAGTCTCCACGTTTGTGCCCCTAAGAAGTTTCGGTAACATACAGCTGTTATATACAGGTAAACTGCTACTGGAACGAAACAGGGCGAAAACACGGGGCTGCCGAAAGGAAAAACCACAGACACAGCGCTGTCTGTGTCCTTCCTTTCTGTAGTCCCGTGTTTTCGCGCTGTTTTGTTCCAGTATGATGAACCAACTAGCCCAAAAATCGTCCCTTTTGCAGGTAAACTGCCATTCATGATCTGACCGAACCTGCCAAATATGCCCACCACCCTTCTTATACTTTTAATTATTTCCCTCTCATGATTCATATCTGCGGTCACTACCTGCCCTAAGTGGACTTATTCCCTTGCCACCTGCAGAGCCTAGCCTCGCTACCAACTGCCAACTGCTGTTCCCTTGCGAGACTGTTGACAATTACTTTGGCTTCCTGCTTATTACTCCTCAGACCCATCATTCTGCTTTTCCTGCCTAAGACAACGAGCATGCTTTGCAGTTCATCTCATGAGTGACTTTGCAGTGCAATGTCATCAGCTAATCGCAGATTATTAAAGTATTGTTCATTAACTCTTATCCCCCATTGTTTCCTACTCCGATCTTTGAATACCTCCTGTAAACAGACGGTGAATAACATAGGAGAGGTCATGTTTCCCGGTCTGACAGCCTGCTTTATTGGAATTCTATTACTCTTCAGGAAGCACCATTGCGGCTATGCAGCCTTTATAGATATGTTCCAGCATTATTACGTAACGCTCCTCTATCCACTTATTCTTCGACACCCGCAAGGCTGCTGAGGTTTCAGATGCGTCTAATGCTTTCTCGTGAACTACGGAGGCTATATATAAGGGTTGGTCATATTCTGTGCACTTTACTACTACGTGATTGATCGTGTGAATATGGTTAATTGTAGAGCGCACCTTGCCAAAGTGCGCCTGGTTATTTGGTTGACTTAAGTGTAAGGTTTATTAAGGACTAAGATGATGCTAGCGTTTTGCCAAGATCTGGTACGCTCTAGGTCATTAGGCATCGCGTATACAGGGTGACTGGTTTTTCTAGCACAGTATCCCAGCCGTCCGTCAAGAAGTCTCCTATTACTGATCCGCACAAAGGGCTTTCCCTCTTTGCACTGCTGCTAATGCTTTCTTTACTTCCTCTTTCGTTCCAGGCGGGATGTCAAATTGCTTCGCGAAACTGATCGTTAAGGACAAAAATAGCCAATTGTCCTTAAGAGTAACAGATTGTATTCTAAGGGAAATGAAGCCTAGCGTGGCGCGAAAGAAAGTTAGGAAGGCGGATGAGATCAAGAAGTTTGAACGGATAGGGCGGTCGCAGATGCCACAGGAGAGCTTTAATTGGAGAGGTAAGGAAGATGCCTTTGTCCTGCAGTGGCCGTAATCAGGCTGATGTTGATGATTGCCTCTGTCCTTAGCGTCATGATTACATTAGCTACTGTATAGATTTGTGCAGAACTATTCGGTTGGTTTAACGGTTATCCATATCGCTAATGATATTGCCCATCTTCTCTCTTAGTGCATATGTCTGATTTTGCCAACGGTTAGTTTAACCCTAACCACTTTTAGGCTACCTTTATTTTTTTGAAGTACGCTCGATCACCTCCACAGTACGCTTCCGTATGCGCTTATTGATTAGCTTCGATAGCTCTGAGAGTTCTATTCAGCCCACGGTGTTAGAATAGAACTGTCCTCCTCGCAGACAGAGTAGAACTTTTGTACTTTGACCTTTCTTAATCAGATCTTTTATCACTTGAAAGGGCATGCCAGTAACCTGTCTAGATTTTGTACTGTCAAGATCAACTGCACAGTCAGTAATGACATCTGTGAGATTATCGTTCATTGCGTGAACATTAAGCGGATCGTTATCAGTTAAAGCCGAATATTTGTTCCGCTGCGAGGTTCTGAATTCGTCTACTTTCCCTCTTACCGCTAACTCGTTTGATGGGTTTCTACGTTACTAGTTTCTTCCGTTCCCTCTTCAATTCTTGAGCCTTAGCACACTTTAGTGGATGCAAAACTACTTATAACATATGCGCAGACCCGCGCAGTGACGGCCCATCGTCCCACGCACAGTCCCGCAGCATCACCGAACAGCAGGCCTATACTCGATGTTAAGTAAATGTTTAGGTTCCCACAGTTCCCCTGCGCCGATCGTGCCCATATTCGCCAATCGCGATCACATGGTTGAAATAGTGTCTATACATTTCGGAGAAGCCAACTCCTCCGCATCGTTTAGATATAGACTGCTGCTGACAGTGCGCATCTCAGTCTACTGTCCTCGAGCTTTGCAGTATTTCATTTTTTTCGAGTGGGCATGTTCAATGAAGCACTTTTTTTTTCTCACAAAAGCAGAAATTTTACTACAAGTGTTGTTGAAAAAGCGCTTGTGGGTTGTGGGGTGTACAACAGAGGGCGGCACCCATCCACCTGGCGAGTATTTTGTTCGCAACACGCCGAGATTGGTCTTGTTGCACTCAACGCATAACTAAAAAGCTGTGTCATTCACTACAACAGCAATTTTGGTACAATAAAGGGAGTTCGGCAGCCGAAAAATGTCGCATTGATCCTGTACTCACTCCAACCGCTCCATAAGAATTCAGTTGCTGCTTCAACTCATAACTTGGATGCTTGGGACAGCAATACGGTGGAACTATGTACAACTCTCGGAAGCTATGAAGTAACTCGACACCGTGCTAAAGACGGAAGTTTTTTGTATTTCGCCTGCGTTAAAATGCGTCGTCAGCGGTAGGTACAGAGCCCGCGTCCTCAGGCACAGAACTTGTGATGCGAGAATGGGGCAAAACATTAAATTTGGAAACGCTTATGGTTTCGTGGCTTTGAAGAGTTATTCTAGCGAACGCTCAAACTGAAATGGACAGGCGCGCCAAAACGAATTAAAAAAAAAACACGAAAAATCCCGTTTCAATTAATATTTCGTTTTTGTTCTGAAATAGTTCGTCAACATCGAACTGGCCTCAAAGCTGATGAGAAAGGGTTAAATGGCAAATTCTGTGCTCAGAGAAGGGAGGTAAATGTGATAAATTTAATACTGCATTTTCAATCATCTGTAATTTTATCGGTATCGCATGTTTCAGCCTTGTGGGCATGTCTGAAGTTTGTGGTCAAGCACTTCTCCGATTTAATCTTTCCATCTTCTATAAAATAGTTATTATATCGCTAGCCCTCTATACCAGTTCTCGTATGTAGTCCCTTATCACCTTCACTTAGTTACCTCGTGCCGAGCAATTTATTCGGCTATGACACTCTTTTGCTAACTTGTCCCTGTGACATATTATCCAAAACATCAACATCATCATGATGTGATTAGGTAGTGCGAAACCTTGATTAACTAGACCGTCTACATATGATTATGGTATACGGCAACCACGAATGTTATGAAGGCCTGCACTCTAAATACGAATTAGCCCATATTAGAATAAAAGGCAATAAGCTGCCCCCAGCGCACTCTTTTTTAGGGGAAGCGTATCCTGCACAAGCCGAAACGCAGATTTCCACCCCTAAATCACTGAATACTTGCTGCTGGCAACGGGAACAAATTTCCTCTTGAAAACATGCGAAGTTCTAGGATTTCGGCAGATTTTAATCTACGTTTAAGTCTACTCTACTTGCTAACCTCACGACCTCTGGTGCCGCGTTTAACAGCACCCCCCCCATTGCTAACTGTGTAAAGTTGTTTTGCTTTCAGGGTTGGGAGTATGCCTTCGCACCAAAGATTAAGCATTCCGTATATTTAATGATCAAAATCTACCCCGAGGCTTGAGAAGCATACCCAGCCCCTAAAAGGGTGTTTACTAGAGGACAGCTTATCCCTTTTTACTCCCATATAGACAAATTAGTGTTTAGAGAGTACGAAAGAAGCTTCTTTTAATGCGCATCTGTTCAGAGGTTTACACAAGACACTTGTTTTCCGTTCATCACAATAAACAGCAATACTGGCTAGAATATGTGTTCCATCTTCTCTCTGAACTTTGGCCGGAACTTCCGGCGGCTCGGGAAGATTTGTGCTGTCCCTTTACCGCTTCCATTCAACATTCTAGTTCGTGCGTCGATAGGATTCTTTTACATCGGTACATTCCTTTCCTCGAAGGCGCCACTGTTAGCAGGAGGGAAACATTTGACCAAAATTAACTTCTTCCAAAATACACAAATTGCTTCTTCAAGCGGAAAAGTAGCCCTGCTTATACATTCCTGTGTTTTCACAGCAGGATTCCATGGCAGCGGTGAGGTACCTACAAAAGACGCATGGCATCGACACCATGTACGCTCTGTCATTTAGCACGGCGGGGCGTTGGTACCAGCCAAGGTACCCGGATATTCATTTCGACAAAGCAGGAAAGTTCCGCCCAGGAAACCTTTGCAAAACCGGAAACTACCCGCAGAAAGCATTTGTGCAAGAGGCAAGTCTCTCTTTGCATGCTGCAAATACGAACTGCTTGTAGCATCTATTTCAGCGAGTAAGCGCTCGAGGTCTAGCCGGGTGACTTTACCGCACCAACAAGAAGGGGCAAAAATATGCGATATGCAGTGCACTGAGGTTGTTTGGCACATCTTGAACCAAAGTTGCGGAAAAGGAGTAGTATGGAAGTAAAATAAAAATATCCTGAAAAAACGCAACGGAGGCCGGAAAAATCTGCATCAGCGGAACGCTTTTTTACAGCATGTTTCCACTGTGAACCTTCCTTGTTGGTCCTGATTGACCGCAAAAAATAGCTATGACCTCAGCTATCATAGGTTTGCACAGCTTTTTGTCATTCCGCTAGAGAAACCCCACGAAAAGCTGTGGTCTGTCAGGAACAGATGTCAGAAGTTATCCGACTGTCGCGACACCTGTGGGCAACAAGGTAAACTTTTTAATGGTTGCAAAACTCGGAAGTCCCTGATATCCGGGAGAATACCCTAGAACAAAGTACCTGAAGCAGATGCAGTAACAAAAACGCATAGATATTGCATTACAGGATGGAATGATGCAACAAAAAATTGCTGATGGTTTATCTTTAGTTAACCTGGTGTGTAAGCGAGAGCTTCATTCCCCTCAGCCAAACATTGAGTCTCGTCATTGCTTCAACCACAAGCAGCACTCTTAGCGTAGCCAGGGGAATGAAGCTTTCGCTTACACATCAGGTTTAACTGAAGGTAAACCATCAGCAGTTTTTTGTTTGACCTTCACCTGACCTTGACCCATGGCCTTGACTTGACCCATGGCCTTATGGGCCAGCTTGGTGTAGCCCCAGAGTAACACACCATGGCTCTACTGTGGTTTTACCTCTAAATTGCTTGAAGGTGAAAACCGCAAGCTCTGCGAAGAAAGCCGGAGGTCCCGTACTGAAGTTTTCCTTCAAAAATAGGGCGTTGGAAGAATACAACTGGCGCGCACATAGCTATCCCCAAAATAAATTTCAAGCTGGAACAAGCAATGCACACCAGCTCTTCTGATAAATGATGACGATCGGGGACACTTTTTATTTGCGGTTCCTAAGCTCCGCTCCCCTCTGCTAGCCTCCGCAAAATGTACATAGCAAACAGCCAGATTTTAAATTGCAGAGCTTCGCATTCCAAATTGTAAAAAAAAAGAAAATCTCTTAAAGAAGCTATTTTGCCGTAGCTCCCATTTTTTCACAGGAAATGACATCATCTAGTGATCATCAACACTCATCGTCATCAGTTGGTCAAGTTACACGTTAGTCGCAGTAAGGGCTTTGGTGATTGGCGATATTTATCATGTGACCCCTTACTCTTAAATGGCTTGTTGTGCGGAGATCATGTCGTTTACATGAAATAACGTCTTAATCACGTGGCCATGAACGCAGATGATAGAATTCTAACACAAACTGGTCAAATTAACTGGTCGTGTGTCTTACTACTGCCATGCGACCAACTATTTTTGAGACTTGTGCGGCTCGATCAACGTTACCGATACCGCTGACGTCATCATAGCCGTGACGCTTTTTGCCAATGGGAGATGTCAGCCGTTCAACTCTTCAAAGAAAGATCGCTCCCTTTACAACTTACGGTTAAATACGCCCATACAGGAACGCCACTCAGTTACTTTTTTTCTTCGCACCAGCTCGATTCTAGTGAACTCTCTGCATTTTTTTCAGATCTGCGACAACACATCCCTCACATACAGGTTGACATTTTACTACGCTGCGTACGACAGCGCTGTATTCGCATACGATAAGACTCACGGTTTTACGGTGACTCTTGACAACGCGGAATCCATCAGAACAAAGGTGAGATGGTACATCCGTCTTCCCTTTGCAAACGACGATGTGAAGTCTGACTTCAGATTTTTGCGCTGCGCCACATGGACTGGACACGAATGCGCAGTGGTTGCAACAGCGCAGAAGATATAATGCCGGTTAGAAGAGGAGGGAAGTCGCGCTGTTTATGAACACAAAATGTTTTAAGAAAGCAGGTGTAGATTGACGTTCCGAAGGAAAGTGACAGCCACCGTTCGTCAGCATGAAATGAGAAACCAAAAGCATCATGACTTCACAGAAAGCTTGAAACCTTCTTTTCCTCTTTAGCGAAGAGGGCTTTCTGCTGCAAAGCGAAGTGATATTGTTATCTTCGCATGTTTCAGGGCCACAAGGCAGTTCCTGTTCAGCTGAATGCTCAGTTTTTCCCGAAGTTCCTCTTTTTGAGAGCTCAAAAGAATGTCACTATTTTATTTATAGTCTATAAGACTCACATTAGCAAAACATCTTTCTAAATTATCGTTGGGACATGTTTTGTCACTTGTAATGTTTCATTTCATTTCATTTCATTTTAATACCTTAAAGACCCACTGGGGGTATTACATAAGGGGTGGGTACAAACAGTCAATAGAACAAGTGTTATGTTGAATAATGGCTGGTAACAGCTTCGGCGAATGTGGATGGCCATGAGATGGTAGCGATGTCATTGGAGAGGTCGTTCCAGTCTACAGAAACACGGTGAAAAAAAGAAGTGGCACGGGTAACAGTACGGGCACGTGGGCGAAACACTTGGAAAGGATGACGAATGTGGTGGGATATGCCGGCTGGCGGGGCAATGTAGGGAGCGCAGCGCAGCGAACTATGGAAAAATTTATGGTATATGCAGAGGCTAGAAATACGACGACGAAGTGAAAGGGGCGCTAAACTGGATTCCGCTTTTAAAGATGTCACACTGATGTCGTACGAATAGAAGGAATGAATGAATCTGGCTGCTCTGTTTTGAAGTGACTCGAGCGCATTGATAAGGTAAACTTGATGAGGGTTCCAAACTGGCGATGCGTAATCTAACTTTGACCTGACAAGAGATTTATATGCTAGTAATTTTACCTGTTGTGGGGCGTGGCGAAGATTACGTCGTAAGAATCCGAGAGTTTTATTAGCCGAGGAAATGATGTTAGTAACGTGTGTAGCCCATGATAAGTTGTTACACAGCGTGACGCCTAAGTATTTGTATGATGAAACGGACTGCAGGTGAGCGTTAGCGACTGCATATGGGAAATCAAGCTGGTTACGGCGGCGGTGGAAGGACAAAAGTTTACATTTATGAGGGTTCCGTTCCATTAGCCAACGGTCGCACCATTCTTGTATGTGGTTTAGGTCATCTTGAAGGTATGTTGGGTCGGAGGCGTTAGTAACTGTGCGATAAACAACGCAGTCGTCAGCAAACATGCGAATATTAGAGCACACATTGGTCGGTAAGTCATTAATATAAATTAGGAATAAAAGCGGGCCTAGTACAGAACCTTGAGGGACTTCTGATGTTACTGGTAGCGGATTGGAATTTTGATTGTTAACAACGACAAACTGTGAGCGATTAGCCAGAAATTCTTCTATCCAGTTTACTATATCGGGGGCAACTTCAAACGGGAAAGTTTTAGGATTAAGCGTTTATGAAATACCTCGTCCAATGCTTTTGCAAAATCCAGAGAAATGGCGTCGGTCTGTCGGTTCGAATCGAGATTAGCGTGTAAATCATGAATGAATAGGGCTAGCTGCGTTTCACAGGATAGACCTTTCCGAAAACCGTGTAGAGACGAATGGAAAAAATTGTTCGAATCGAGGAAGTTTATGATATGTGTATAGATGACGTGTTCCATTAGTTTGCAGGGTACGCTAGTAAGGGAAATGGGTCGGTAATTTAACGGCGAATCTTTGTTACCTGATTTGTAGACTGGAACGACCTTTCCAGTTTTCCAATCGTCCGGTAGATGTCCTGTTGAGAGTGACTGGGTAAAAAGTGAGCATAAGAACTCGGCACAAATATCACTAGTGCTCTTTAGAAGTTTCGAGTTAATAATGTCTACACCAGATGACGATGAAATTTTTATGTTTTTAATTAAGGACGCAATACCCAGTGAGGAAAATGCGACTACCGGCAAAGCATGCTCAAAGAGTTAATTAGATGTATGAACTTGTGTTTCGGTTTCATTAGTAAAGACGGAGGAGAACGTTGCGTTGAACAAAGTAGCGCACTCAGAGTCGGTCATAGCCGCGCCTAATTCATCTTTGAGGGTAATCCCGTGTTCATGATGAGGGTTAACGGCTTGCCAGAACTTCCTCGGGTTATCGCTGAGCATATTAGGAAGGTCTTGGTGAAAAAATACTAAACAATGATACTCAATGATACTAATCAATGTGTCATGAGTTTTCTGCACATTAATAAAATATGGTACTACGATCCCTTGCTTTTGTCATTTTACATTCGTCATGGGCAAAATTATAAAATGATCATTCAGGTTCGCAAACTGTCTTGTTTTTGGCTTGTAGATGTATTGCCGGAAAAGAATTTCACAGCGAACGCTACATATGCCCAGTTTTCCGAGATTGCTTCATAGGTGGCCGTGCCCGTAGAAACAGCGAAAAGCGAGTTTGGTTTGGTTTAGTTTATGGGGGTTTAACGTCCCGAAGCAACTCAGGCTATGAGGGACGCCGTAGTGAAGGGCTCCGGAAATTTCGACCACCTGGGGTTCTTTAACGTGCACTGACATCGCACAGCACACGGGCCTCTAGAATTTCGCCTTCATCGAAATTCGGCCGCCGCGGCCGGGATCGAACCCGCGTCTTTCGGGTCAGCAGCCGAGCACCGTAACCACTGAGCCACTGCGGCGGGTTGAAAAGCGAGGGCGGCAAGGTGCTGCCCGATAAGCGATGCTGGGTGTGCCTGCGTGCGTTAGGCTCCCGTATATGCTCCTGCAGGGAGCAGAGTTGCGCCAAGATTCACGCGTTTCCTTTCCAGAAGCACTTAAAGCCAAATTCTGCGGGAAGGCTTTTCCTCCTGTGGTAAAAGCCTTGATTAGGGCATTGCTGGCGGTGTTTGATAGTTGACTTGCTTTTTCTTAGCCCACAAGTTACGATAGATTAGAAACTACACATTTTCCTCGTGTTGCTTAAATTCAGTTACTAATACTGAATTCCACCATTATTCAGAACGAAAATTTGGGCGGAGACATTTAAGACTTCTTTATGTGTATGAATGCGACCGCATTAAAGCCCTTCGGGTGCAATGTTCTAGAGTGATGCATCACTCGCCACTGGACCCCAGGCTGCGCCTCTTATTTGCGCCTCCATCACCTTGCCTCCACTTCATGTTGTCTCAACTACGGATAGTTCGCACGAAGCCACCGCTTTGTCTCCGCTTCCCATTTTTGCAACTCGCCGTCGATTCTGTCGCTTCATCTCCGCTTCTCGCTTGCGGAGTTCGTCTCCTTGCCGCTACAATCGTTTGAGTCTATCTCGCCGTGCTCGTGCCGTAACGGTGGTCGCCTATGGAGCTGCCCACCTCTGCAGCCGTCGTGCACGAGTCCTCTGCTGTTTTTCCTCGGTGACATTAGGCTACTTTCGTGGGCTCCCTCGTTTCATCGCACTCTATTGCCTGTGTATGTCTGAAGCGCCTGTGTGTCTCTCTGTCTCTTTGTTATGGATCGCCCCGTGTTTGCGCAACCTTCACCTTAACAGCAACATGTACCAACTAGGCCCAACCGAAGTTTTATTGAAGTTCCATTGCACACACCGCCGACAAGGTAGTTTGAATAGGTAATGACACGAGCGCGCCCGCTCAACCCTTCGCAGATACACTTGACTGCTATCACGTAAGCGCTGGCGTGACTGAGTTATGCGGCAGGCGGTCTGATACCGAAGCCAAGGGGGTGGAAATTCCTACGCTTCCCAGCTGCCGTGAATTGCAGACGCTAGCGCCAATCCCTCCTTCAGTTACGCCCATAGCGGTTGGCGGAGGAATAACGGCGTATTAATCTACTTGACAGCGGACAACCTAAGCACGGGGGCGCGGAGTTTTCGCATGAAATCTGCGTCACGCGCGGACTAGTTCAAAATCGGGCCCGGTTGAGAAGGTAGGAGGATGTACCGTTGTCCGTTCGCTTTGCGCGGCCACGCGCCATGCATTACTTGGGTTTTTCGTACACCATTTATTTTCTGTAGGGGCACGTTAAAATTAGTTGCGCTGCTGGTCAACAATGGTAACCGCAGCGCTGGGTCAATCTATGGGAACAGATAAATTATCTTCCAAGAATTTATTCACACATGTCCTTCCCGTTACTTTTTGTTTAAAAGAGGTATTTCTGAAAATACACTATATGTCTATGTCGCAGCTTTACGTACAATACAGATAATGTGTGTCGCCCTACAAGAGGTCTAAAGTTTATCTCGAACGGCGCAGCTAGAATTTTGAGTACACCGTTTCGTGCATAATTCACGCTATAGATGTGCGATCATTGCTTGCATACTGTTCACGCAGTGCAGAAGGATAATTCTGTGCACAGTGAGTGCACAAAAAAGCAGTACACGGTATGCTAGGGGCATTTACCATAGCCTGTAGCGTAGCTGCTACCGGCCTACCGCGTACCTGTCGTGGCCAGAGCCAGAGCCTCGGCCACTGACAGCGCCAGTACCAGAGAGGACAGATAGGTGGCGCAACGTGACTGCTGGAGGCGCCTGAGTAAGATCTGCGCATGCGAACAGCCGTTCTGCGTCTGTGAAGTTTCCTGCGCCGCAGATATTCGGAGTACTTGACGTCATCGCGATCATGTGATCACTGCACCACAAGCAGCGTTACGAGTTGCGCGTGGAAAACAGTAGCTCAACTATGCCCCTTGCGGAAGCATATGTAGAAACACTAGCGAGCATACTGATGACAACTGTCCCATGAGTTTTATTGTTTAATGCAAATGACGGGTGCCATCACAAAGCCGTAAGAGCGATACTCCTTGGAACAATCTCATATTTTCGGAATCTCGCAGTTTTGTGTTCCATCTTCCTCTGACTTTTCAAGTTGAAAAAGTATTTGATGCAGGGCTTGTTGGTTCATGTTACAATATTTTTGGTAGTAGGTTGGTAGTTCGCGCTCTTACTGTCCGTTTCTTCCTGACTTTTCTTGTGTGTGTGCCTTTTTTGCGCTGTTAAAAATATTGTATCGAGTTGAAACTTCGGAGATTTTCCCGCATGTCGAAGTCATGTGGTAAATCTTCTAGTACGGTCCGTAGGAAGACATTAACCTCCTACAGCATTAGCTGGGTCGTTCACGTACTCCGATTACAGTGACTTCGCCGTAAGCGCTGTTCGGTCAGTACCCAGTCCCTCGCGAAAATTTCAAATCTTGGTTACCAAATTTCAGTATCGGTGGGGATCATTCCTGGCATCTTCTCGTAGGCTTTTTACGAATTTTCAGCTTGATAAAATATTGATACGTGGCGGCTAGAAGCAGTAATAGAAACAGCAGAGGTAATCTGCTACGCAAGGGACCGACGGCTTGGAGTAGTCTCACAGCACACAAGCTCGCACCTCAGCGTCGTCTTCTTAACAAAACCACTTCGTCGTCCTCCCAGCGTCCGTAGCATGACCCCCCTCGCGGCAAAAGCACCGTCCCGGTGCGCACTACACAGGCCAGCTAGACGGCGAGTTGTAAGGTTTGAGGCGGGACACATGGACGATGTCGGTGCGGGGAGCAGCGGCCGGGGATGGCGGATGTAGCGGGGTGATCTCGTACGTCACCGCGGTCACCGGACGTACGACCCGATAAGGGCCTGTATATCGGGGAAGCAGTTTTTCACAAAGGCCCACACGGCGGGAAGGGACCCAGAGTAAAACAAGAGAGCCAGGAGAGTAGGTGACTTCACGACGGCGACAGTCATGACGTCGTTTCTGATTGACTTGGGAGGCTGACAGCCGCTGGCGGGCGACAAGACGGGCAGCGTCGGCGCGAGCGATGGCGTCCCGAGCGTAAGGACTCGTGGAGGCGGTGGCGGGCAGCACACTGTCGAAGGGCAGCAAAGGATCGCGGCCGAAGAGAAGATAAAAAGGGGAGAAACCGGCGGTATCGTGACGCGTAGAATTGTAGGCGAATGTAACAAATGGGAGGCTAATATCCCAGTCGCGGTGATGGTCGGAGACGTACATGGAAATCATGTTGGTGAGGGTACGGTTCAGACGTTCAGTGAGCCCGTTCGTCTGCGGATGGTAGGCCGTGGCGAATTGATGACGGACGGAGCAGAAGCGGAGCAGTTCGGCGACCACTTTGGAAAGAAAGCAGCGGCCGCGATCGGTGAGCAGGTGACGGGGAGCACCGTGGTGGAGTATGACGTCGTGCAGGAGAAAGTCAGCGACATCAGTTGCGCAGCTGGTTGGGATCGCTCGGGTAATAGCATAGCGCGTGGAGTAGTCCGTCGCGACCGCGATCCATTTGTTTCCCATATCAGACACCGGAAAAGGGCCGAGCAGGTCGAGGCCGACACGGGAAAACGGGTCTTCGGGGATGGGAATCGGCTGAAGGTGTCCGGGAGGGAGAACCGAGGGCGTCTTCCGTCGTTGGCACAGCTCGCAAGCGGCCACATAACGGCGGACAGAACGGTATAGACCGGGCCAAAAGAAGCGGCGGCGCACGCTGTCGTAGGTGCGGGAGACTCCAAGATGACCGGCCGTGGGAACGTCATGAAGCTGCTCAAGGACGCTGCGGCGCAGATGTTGCGGGACCACGAGCAAGAGGTCAGCGCCGTCAGGCCGCATATTGCGCCGGTAGAGGACGTTCTCATGGAGCACAAACGGGGCAAGGGACGCATCACAGCGGTTGGCAGTGAGGCGGTCGATGAGGGAACATAGCGAAGAATCCAAGCGCTGTTCTCGCGCAATGTTGCGGAAGGCCGAGATGGATAAGACGCAGGCGTCAGCCTCGCATTCGTTGGAGGTAGGCGCATCGACAGGGTAACGGGACAAGCAATCCGCGTCCTGGTGCAAGCGGCCGGACTTGTGGACGACACAAAATGTGTACTCTTGAAGGCGAAGAGCCCAGCGCCCCAGCCGGCCTGTAGGGTCTTTGAGCGAAGAAAGCCAGCATAAGGCGTGGTGATCCGTGATAACAGAGAAAGGGTGCCCAAACAAGTAAGGGCGGAATTTTGCAATAGCCCAAACCAGGGCGAGGCATTCCCTCTCGGTGATAGAATAGTTGCGCTCTGACACAGAAAGGAGACGGCTGGCGTACGCAATAACGCGAAGCTTGTTGCGTTGCCGCTGAGCAAGTAGGGCACCAATGCCATGGCCGCTCGCATCGGTCCGAAGTTCCGTAGGGGCTGAAGGATCAAAGTGAGCCAACACAGGCGGAGCAGTGAGGGCATTGATAAGGGCTCTGAAGGCGTCAGCTTGGGGGGGTCCCCAAGAGAACGGGATGTCCTTCTTGAGGAGCGTGGTAAGAGGTCGGGCTATTTCCGCAAAGTTCTGGATGAACCGGCGGAAATAGGAACATAGGCCGAGAAAGCTGCGCACATCACCGGAGGAGCGCGGAGTGGGAAATGAACGCACGGCGCGGACCTTGTCGGGGTCGGGCTGGATCCCAGCAGAATCGACCAAGTGGCCAAGGACCTTGAGCTGACGGCGGCCGAAGGTACATTTCTTCGAGTTCAGCTGAAGACCAGCGCGGCGGAAGACGGCAAGGATGGCTGAAAGGCGATGCAGATGGCTTTGGAATGTGGACGAAAAAACAATCACGTCATCTAAGTAGCAGAGGCATGTCGTCCACTTAAAACCGCGCAGGAGGGAGTCCATCATGCGCTCGAAGGTGGCAGGGGCATTGCACAGGCCAAAAGGCATGACTTTAAACTGGTACAGGCCGTCCGGGGTGACAAAGGCGGTTTTCTCCCGATCCCGTTCATCGACAGCGATCTGCCAGTAACCTGAGCGAAGATCGATGGAGGAAAAGTAACTGGCGCCGTGCAAGCAGTCGAGAGCGTCGTCATTTCGGGGCAAAGGGTAGACGTCTTTCTTTGTGACGGCATTCAGATGGCGGTAATCGACGCAGAATCGCCAAGTTTGATCTTTCTTTTTAACAAGCACGACAGGGGACGCCCAAGGACTAGTCGAAGGCTCGATGATGTTGCGGGCCAGCATCTTGTCCACTTCTGCCTGAATAACACGGCGCTCTGCGAGGGAGACCCTATAGGGCCGTCTGTGAATAGGGCGGGCCTCGCCGGTGTCAATGTGGTGGGCGACAACAGAGGTTTGACCCAAGGGACGGTCCCCAAATTCAAAAATATCACTGTAGGAGGACAAGAGGCTGTGAAGAGCTGAAGAATCAGCAGAGGGTAGATCGGCCGCTATCATCCGGGAAATAGAATCCTCACTGGAGGGCTGCGATGTAGGGACATTGGATACGGCAGTCGTTGGGTCAGTAGCCAGGACAGAGACTGTGCAATCGGTCAATGGGGACAGATCAGCAAGTGAAATGCCGGTCGGAAGTACCTGAGGGGACAGGCTGAAGTTGAGGACAGGGAGGCAGGTGCAGTTGTTGGTGATGTGGACAATGGTGTGGGGTCTCACAGCACACAAGCTCGCACCTCAGCGTCGTCTTCTTAACAAAACCACTTCGTCGTCCTCCCAGCGTCCGTAGCAATATTTCATCCCAAACCCTACTTGTTTGCCTACCTCTT
Organism: Amblyomma mixtum; assembly: GCF_055824585.1. Lineage (NCBI taxonomy): Eukaryota > Metazoa > Arthropoda > Arachnida > Ixodida > Ixodidae > Amblyomma > Amblyomma mixtum. The sequence goes on from NC_143012.1 coordinate 6,538,909, forward strand.
AGCATTCTTTGATGCTTTTCAATTACCCGTACTTCATAATAATGCGACCTGTTCTCCAGACTGACGCAGGGAATATAAACCAACGAGAATTTTATACAGAATAATTATTATTAATTATACCCTTCGAGGTACAGAGACCATCAAGTAAGGAGGATAAAAAACTAAGGGGATGCCTATGTCATCTTGAGGGTGGAATGCGATAGCATGAGATTTTACATTGGCCTCAGCTTCTGTTGCAACTTCTGTGTGTGTTTTGCATCAGATTATTTGCAATTCTCTGCCCATTAACCGCCATATTTGGACTACAAGCTGCAGTAGCAGGCATGTTCTATGCTTTGACGGTGTCGACATTTGCATATATCAAATATTTGCGGATTTTTTCTTCACATCCTCTAATGGGAACTCTAATGCTAAGTTGCTATCGAGAAAGTTCGTTGCTCACAATCTGATGGGCTGATGACGTCACAAGGTCACGTGATCTCTCGCGACAAATCAGGGTTGCCCATTAGGGCAGGTTGGAACCATGTCACAAGTTTGCGTGACCCTTCTCCACTAATCAGTGAACTTCGCGACATCGGACGGCTGATTCTGCTCCTAACGTGAGCTCTAAAGCTATCAATTTGGAGCCATATGCAATTACTTATGAGGCACGGGAAAAACTATAATGGTGATCACTTAACATTATAACAAGCCTCTTTTTTTGGTATTATGTTGTAAGTATTTTTCCGGCCTTTTCCTCTAGAATAGTTCCGGATTTTATAATAAAAGAATGAAAATGCAATGAAAACGGCACTCTGCCGTTTCCTGTTCCAGATTTGCAATACCTGGGCAAACAACACAGACCTCCTGGTTGGGCTAGCGATCTACGACGCGAACTACGACGGCGCGGCCAAGAACTGCGGTCCGTACAAAGGGGCCGCCTGGGATTTTCTCGAACGTTTCGGCAGAGCCCGAGATTTGCTCAATATTTGGGCAGCAAAGCAATCTGGAAATTTCTCGGCTACGTGCTACTCGCGTACGTATAACTGCATGCGACATATAAGCGGGATGAGCGCGAAGACAAAAAAAAATCATCGTGATCGTATGACTGGCGGTAAGGTTTCGGGAGACGGGTACGAACGAAGAGAGGAAAGAATTGGATGGGGGGACACTTAAGCGCCGCCTTAATTAAGGGTACGAATTGATTGAGGTACAGCACATTGCTTGTTAAGTACATGGAAATATTTAGAGCACATCGAGTGAATATAACTGTTAATAACACTTGGAAGTTCTTCCGCGACTTAACGCAGAAGTGACGACCGCAAGACCTCAGCAGAAAATACCAACAGCAATATTGCAAATACATGAGAATGAAAGAAACACGGGTAATTTGTCTCCATCGCCGAACACCTTTTCCTCCCCATTTTTTGTTGTGTGCTAATTATTACGTTGAGAATGCCGTTTTAATAACTTAACTACCGGCCTTTCCCGACAGCCCAACGAAAGATTGTCTTAAACTTCGCCCCTTTCGGCTAGAGCGAAAATCTATTTCCAAAGCTTCCGTGCTATCATTTCTCGAAATTCTGGCGCACAGCTCATGTGCAACCTTCCCTTTATTTCCAGTGCTAGTTCTTACTAAGGGCAGCATTTACGGTAGAATAAATAAAGCGAACCGATTAGCAGTACTGCGAGAAGTTGCGCAGAAATTTAATCTAAAACTAACCTTTTCTCTGCTAAAAAACAAGAAAAATGAATTTTTACACTATGAAATGGAGTCGTTGCTTATGACAGCTTCCCACTACAGGCGGACTGCACTGTAAGCCCTCAGCAACCTTTACCACTTTCTTTGCTTTATCAAGCACCTAATCTTGCAGAACCTTGCGGCACCATTTTTTGCAAACACTTTTTAGAACATGCACAACTCTCACGAAATCAGACGCAGGCTTCTTACCTTCTAGGCAGATCGCGCTGTCGTGCAACGGCTGGTCATGTTCCCAAGTGGTCGAATCTGCGCCAGCAATCGTTCTCAGAACATGTTGCATTTTAGAGACAAACTACACGGCGATCACGCACAGTGGACGAACTGTTGCGTTTTTAGCACATAACTCGTACGGAAGTCACACACAGTGGGCATGAGCAGCCCCATGAGCGTCAGCTTCACAAGCAATACGCGTAATGTGGTTGCTACTGGACGTGTCAAAACTGGTCCCTTCCCTTCGTATAATGTTCGTCACACAAGTAGGCGACTCCCACGGTTTCAAAATAACTAATGCACACTAAAAACACCACACTTCGCATTGCCACCGCACAAAGTACAGTTGAAAACCACCGAGCAGCGGCTGCACCTGCCGGCACGAGCAGCCATGTTGCTCCCCTGTGACGGAGGCGATGCCGCGATAAGGTCAAGCCGCGCCACCGCGGGCCGTGGTGCAAGCGTTTTTCGAAAAAGTCGCGGCTTCTACTGTAAGGAATATCATTGCAGAGCATATTTCAGGTTTTCATCTCGTCTTTAACGTCGGTGCAAACGTGAGGCTTTAAATTGAGAGAATTATTGAATAGTTTCAAATGCTAGGCATCCAATCCAGGTCAAGACAAGACGAAAGTCAAGCCGAAACGAACAGCGACGATAGCGGCACAACTCGGAAGTGGTGGTTCGCTCTTAGAAAATTATGCGGCCTGCTTTATAAGTGGGAATCCGGCAATCACAAGCCAAGCGAGGGCGACAGGCAACTCAGAATTCGAGGAGTGTACGGCTTTATTTGAAAAACGAAAAAATTGCTCAAAGGGACAAGACACGGGGAAGAAGCAGAGGGTGTAAGCACAGACTTACAACTGATTTATTTAATGCAACGGTTCATTCCTTGAGCAAGAATGTCTATGCCGCCAAGCACTCATGACCGTTCAAACTCACACTATCATTTTTCTTATCAAACCACGAAAGCTGAGCTCCTTTTTGTACAAGTGAACCAAAGCCACGCTGACTCATCTGCCCCATATCATGCTATCAGTAAGGCTTCGAAAATTTCACGCGCCGTTTCTTCTTTCGGTGGCGATTATCTTTGTGCGCTTCAAAAGCGGCGGGCATTTCTTCTTCACAGGACAGTGTTTTGGAAAATGCTACCCGCAATGTGAATTCAAAAATTGGCTGCTTATGTTGGCACTTAATAATGCAAAATCCCAGTTACGCTAAAGGAACCACAGCTAAAGCTAAGCGGGATCTTTTCTAACACTTCCGTTATGCAGGGCAAATGCTTCGTTGCGTGGTTGAAAGTACAGCCTGCTTCCTTTCGTATGTCACATCTGTCGGCGCCTATCATGTTAATACACAAAGGCGGGAAGCTTGTGGGACTCGGAGAAGAAAACGACCGCTCCAGATTTTTCTCCCACCGTCTTCAGGCCATGCGAGATCTTATGAACTTGGTAGCACTTCAAATTTCCACCGCTCGCGTTTATTGATTTTGTGAGCAGCTGTATTTGAGCACAGGGTCTTCAACAGAGACTCAGCAACAGCCAGAAGCGCAGGGGGACACAATTTCAGATGCAGTTTCCATCTTAACGAGCTAGGAGTGACAAGAATCGTGCGCTAAAAGATCCTTTTCTGACACTGGCACGTAAGATTAAGGCAGGTGGCCCCCTTCATTAGAAAAATAACCTCAGATCTAAGAACTGCAAACAGGAATTTTCAGAGAGTTCAAAGCTAAAAATCAAACTTGTACCAGTTCGTTTGAGGGGCACTAAAGCCTCGCGTTTCATTTGACGTTCGTGGCACATGGCACAAACCCTACGCGAGCAGCATGGGTTGTGTCACGTCGCCACTACAGCACAGCAGACGATACAGTTACTGGCGAGCGCTATGCGCGCATGCGCATAATCACGTCCATTTCACCACTGCGGTCCTTCATTGGACGGTGAACGACCACCGCGTCGGCTAAAAAATTTAAAAAAAAAATGGACAGCTGTGCATCATTTTATGCATCGCGTAAAGGGTCTTCTATTCATTTTGCTATGAACATAAACGGGGCTATCAAGGTGAAAGTGTGTACAGGAAACGCTATTCTGCTCAGCTTGCTTCTAATCTTCATTATACTTTGCAGTCAAGATGCAGCAGCCGCTCTAGGAAAAAAATATGGCATGCATTCGCCACAATTCATTTCTGTATTAAACGGGGCCGACTTCATGACACGATTTTATTGCACCATTAGTTCCCGTGTCCCGTTATCTTCAGCCGCTCATTTTGCTTGCGATAAAGCTGGCGGTTGGGTAAGGTCATGATCTTTATTTTATGTACAGCTCCTTCAGGGGAGTTAGAGCGCGCTTAGGCTGTGGAACTTTTTACGCGTTACCTCATGAAAGGTAAGGTCTGTTTGATAGTTAGGAAAGTAGTGGCCCCTGGTACGCTTCCGCTTAAAAAAAAAAGAGTAAGTTAGAACACTAAAGCGTGCTCCGTAGTACTCTGGCAGCGACTGCACATTTTCTTGTCTGCAAACTAGAGCCGCCCATTTAAATATACAGCTCATCCAGTGACTATACAGCAGGTGTCCTTGTGTGTTATGTGCCGTCCACAATTATTCAAAGCTGTTATTTCAAAGCGCGACATTAAATTCTGATGTTTACTTGCGGCGACGTATAAACATGACCTGACAGATTCTCTGGAATAGAAAATATAGCATCGATGAATCTTGTAGGATGCTAGGACTCCACTATAGAAATCCGAAACCTCGGCGCTAGAAATCAGGCTAGGAACAACGCAGTTTGCTGCGGAAAGCCAATGATATGATTCGTATTGAGGTAGAGAAAGAAAGCGACGTAGGTTGTCGATGAAACACGAGTTCAGGATATTCCAGCCGGACTAGGCCAATCAAACATAGACAGGGCCAGCAATGCAGCTTGAGAGAAGACCTGAGGAAATTTCTGGTTAGGTGTTGTGGGGCTGCGGAGAATGCAACAGAGGTGTGGCATAATAATACTCTTGTTCGCATACGTGGAATGCGGCCGCTTAAAACTGAACGGAGATGCGATATAGATGTGACACGAACGTTTTTAATATGCGTGTAACGTGTGTACTGACAACGCAGCATAGGTTTGATGTACACGATTGCTGCTGGTCTCGGTGCAATGTGACCACACAGTGCAGCACAGCTGTGACGTGGACCGTTTATTTTTGGTATACCTGCGATGTGCCTGCTGACAAAACAGCAGAGGTGATAGATATGATGAGACTGTGTGTCTTCTCATCCCAACAGCTTTGTGTTCTGCGTGGCCACACCACAGTTAAAGGATCAACTTATCTGACGACTACGTAGTAGCGAGCTGTCGAATTAATCATCCTCCTCGCGGCCCTGAGTGTGATAGGAATTAATGAAATTTCGTAGTTTTTTTTTTTGCTCTTGCGCTAAATATAGCTTTAATATTAACAATTCCGTGGAAGTCTGTTGTAGCACGAGGATGTGGTGGCACCTCAAGATGAACTAGCTTAGGTCTGTCTTTTTCGTTTACTGCATATTAAGTTATTACGTCTCTGCATCTCTTCTACCATTTTTTTTCTTGGTTAATTTTATACTGAACGTACACTTCGAGCGTGAGAAGCGGTTAAGTTGCCCAGTTTTTAGTTTTGTGGAAGTAGGAGGGTTTTTTCTTCTGTCAGCTCCTGTTGCGTACATGTAACGAGTGACAACTAACTCACTGATTCAACATAATGAAACTGAACAATGACTGAACCCGCATCTACATTTTACTTGCAGTGCACTGAAGTGACGAAGATGCGCCGCCAGCCAAACAGACCTCCGTAATTTGCTTTCCGGGCTGATCCTTTCTTCGAGCGGACTTGCTTTGTGCATTTCTGTGTTAATTATTCTCTCCATAACGCTTTCTTTCCTTTATCGCATTAACCTTATTGTATTAATTTCGATATTTATGCAGTCGCTGGTAACTGCGAGAGCATTTTTGGTGCGTTTGTTTTGTCCGTCCTTGCCACGTTCTTCCAAGAGTGGACATACCGCTGATGGCGAAAATGTGGACTTTGCGGCTACTTGTGAAGAAAGAAAAGCAGGAAAACTAAACGTCAATGTAGGACAGAAGCAGTATTGCACGTTGCACTTTCACGAATATATAGCGAGGTTCGTGCTGGCACCTCTGACCGTCATCGCAGACACTGATCATGGTGATGGTAGACATGAGTTAAAACTCTAAGACACGAATTGCAATAGTCTTAGTGCCAATGCGTTATCATTATCTTATCACAAGTCGGGAAAGACTGACGGACGAAGTCGCAACTCCTAATATGGCACGGACTTCACCATTCCTCGACGTGTACGGAACGCCTGCGAGAACCTCTACGTGCCCTGCCTCGCTGACTGAGTTCAAACCTTATACTTCAAGCAGTAGTGTTGTGCGCATACTTAAGGCGCGTTGTTATACAAGTACGACTCAAGACGTCATGACCGATCGTGTACTGAGATTTCTTTTTACGAATACCCTGCACGTAGCAGTCCCTGCAGGACGTGTTCATTATATACTTCGGACGTTTTTAAATGCCTTCTATCTTCTATGTAAAAGTTGCATACCCGAGATGATGTGTGCAGCTTAAAGGCTTTTTATAAGTTTTCTTACAGCTTTACCGTATGTTACTTTGCAGTTTGTTTTGCGCATCGGCCCATTTCTGTCGAAGATTTTTTTTTAAGCTCGTTGAAAATTTGACTCTGCTTGGTGACGTGTTACATTTAACCGGTATAACTCTTTGAACTCTGTATTTATTTCTGCTTGTTGAATTTTTTCTTGTAACTTGTCCTAATCCTCGTGTTCGTTTGGCGCATTTTTCCTGTTTTGTACTGCCTTCTGTACTAAAACTAACTAACCTCTGTAATGCCATGGGCTCTGAGGGTAACGAAATAAATAAGAAATGTACTGATCGTCATTTATGCTCATCTTAATCTATCTTCGATTTAAACCATAGATCAGCCCTGTATTCAAACCACTGAAAGCCTTAGTTCGTGTAAATACATTAGCTTGTTATATGCACTGGAGGACGTTTATTGATAGGGCACTCATCATATTCTCGGCATGCGCCAGTATTTACGGCAAGTACGAATTAATTGTAGAGTAAGCGTACTTAGCATAACTGACGGGCTAAAGCCTCCTTTAAAATGACTGCCACCATGATGAAAACGAAAAGACATGTCGATGAGGAAGTAAAAAAAAAATTGCGAAATCGCAGTTATAGCGAACCGATGATAAGTGCAATAACCGCTGCAGCTTATTTCTTGATCATTGTACGTTTACAGACATTAATGCAGCTAGTGAGGAGCTTCTGTGCCTATAAGACCATTATTTTGCGCGGTCAAAGTTCCGAGGTCCGGAAGGCCTGTACTCGTCTGCGGCATCCCACACTAGAGATTCCGATTTGTCTCACTGGACTGTGTTCTTTCGAATTTGTCGCTGCATGCCTCGCTTCCGTTCGGGAGTTTAACTCGCATTTGTTCCGCTTCGGCTTGTATTAAGCCAGTACGTCTCTCTCATCCCTCTACGGCGGAGCCGAGCCAGACAACGTGACCTCGCGCATAATACATCTTCCGGTGCGTACAAGACCGAGACCTCTCTTGACTGTATAAATCATTCAGGCATCCTCTCCACCACAACCAAGACCGGCTCCCGAGCGGGAGGATCATCGACGCAGGATCTGCGCCGCAATGCGTGGCTCATTCTTCCCCTCAGTTTCAGTCGACCTATATTTTTCTTTTCTCCAAATAAGGAAAACACAGGAAGCAAAGAAGTAGGAAAAGTTTGGAACGATGGTAAGAACCAAGACAGGAAGGAAGAGAAGGAAGAATAAAAAACTGCGAAAACGAAGGTAAAGAAGTAAAAAGGTGGAAACGGAAGGCTGAAATATTAAAAGGAAAAGGAAGAAGAAAACGAAAACCCAGAGTTGATAAGAAGCAAGACACGGCTGACATACGCACCGTTGTGAAGCGCATTGACCGCTTGGTATTTGTTCCGCTGGCGTGCAGCAGATTAACACTGCAGTAAATTAACAATACTGCAGATTGGGCGAGTTGGTTAACATACATCTTGCAAAATTTTAGCGCGAAAAACAAGGACAGAAAGAGTAGACGACACGAGCGCTCGTGTCGTCTACTCTTTCTGTCCTTATTTTTCGCGCTAAAATTTTGCAAGAAACTGCAGTAAAGTTTCCAATTTCATTGCTGGAAACCTCCATCACTTTCTAATTGAGTGAACACTACAAAATTTATTCGCATAGTCTACCTAGAGCTCTGAAATTGGAAAGCAAATTGAAACACTTCTGGTTTGCTGCAGAATCACGCAGGGTGTTAAATTTCTAGATCAGTAAGATACATTTCTCCCATAGCTTTCTTATATTTTCAGAGACACTGTAGTAGGAAAGCTGTCATATGAGTAAATCTAGTTTTGGCCGCAAAGCGTAATCTTGTTCTACTGCCACTTATGATTACAAGAATGCACTATAATTGTTCGAGATTGCATGGCCGTATAACACTGTATGCCGGGAGACTCGGATGCTGATCAAGCACACCTGTCATCTGTACAACTGTCGTTCTGGTCCTATTCAAATGCGCCTATTAAATTTCACTCCGAATAAACGCCATGCAAATCATACATGAACAAGGGGAAGCTTTGGGCCAGTTGGTCTGATATGTTGGAGAGGAGGAATAACCGCAAACTTGACAGGACTGAAGAGCGAGAAGAGGACAGGACGAGCGGTACCGCCCGGTACAGGACAGGTACCGCTCGTCCTGTCCTCTTCTCGCTCTTCAGTCCTGTCAAGTTTGCGGTTATTCCTCCTCTCCAACAAATCATACATGTATTGCATTCATTATGGGAGGAACAGCGCACACAGAGAGACAGAAAGGGAAAAAGAAACACACACACCAACGCTGACCACAAAATGCCCTTCATTATGTGAAAATACAAGCCGCCAATAGTTACTGTCAAAATACTCGACAAGGGCACGCAAGCTTTTACTCCGTTTCGGTCTTCCCGGGGACACACTTAAGGTGTTGACGCTCTCCTCTAGGAACCTTGGCAGAAGTTTAACGCTGACTTTCGTGAACTTGCTCCTTGAGGCGGTCAGCTTCTTCCTTGATCAGAGGGCATGTCCTGGGAGTGCTTCACACTTTGTTGCTGTGTCTTAAGATGTTGTAGTGGGAGACGAGTGTCGCCCAGAAGCGACGCATTTGCAGTTTTCTTCTGAGTCCTCTCCTTCCTGAAAGGTGTGGAATGGTAAAAGCGCGAAAAAACTCCGTCGTCTTTGCGAGGTTGTGAACCATTCGTTGTAGACTCTGATGTTCGTTTCCATATCGTCCGCACGTCACCCACATGCACTCCTTTAAGTGTCGTGCCTGTCTCCAAAGCTCAGAGTACAGGCAAATTCGTCTAGAATACTCTGCTGACGGGCGTTGTTCCTTTTTCTATTTCTTTTCCTTTTGTTCTTTTTCTGTCTTTCGTTTGTTCGCACTGTACCACACAAAATACACTTTAACCAACTAGTCCAGTTGTCATCTGTATTTCACGAGTATTTAATTTAAATAACACTTGATAACCACCCACTAAAATAATCCTCTCCCCTCAACCACGCGACATGATGCAATATGATAAAACAAGTAGTGGAATATAAGTATTTAGGCGTTACAATTGCAAACAGGCTTAAATGGACGGCACACGTCAATAACATATGCTCTTCAGCTCGTAAAAAATTAGGCTTCTTAAAACACAAATTGGAAGATCATCAAGTGAACTGAGAAGCAAGGCGCACAAAGCGCTAGTAAGACCTTCGTTGGAGTACGCCAGTATTGTGTGGGACCCCCACACAACGGTAGATATAGAAAAAAATTTAAAGAATTCAGAGGCTAGCCGCGCGCCTTATATATAACCGCTATAAACGCCGGGACTCTCCATCTGCTATGCTGCATGAAGCTAAGCATGAAAGGTTAAGAGAACGAAGAAAAACGGCTCGAATTAAATTTCTTGGCCGTTTGCATTTTTCAAAGCTAGGCAAAGACCCCCAGGATTACATAACTAAACAGGCTTCTAAGAAATCTCGTCATAAGCATAAACACTACATTGAACCCACTTTTGCCCGCACGAATGCCTATAAGTATTCATTTTTTCCGAATACGATTAATGATTGGAACGCACTGCCTCAAGATTCTCCTTTGCTTGCCTCCCCTGAGTAATTTCAACCGCCGGTTGGCGCTGCCTGTGACGCGCTATGTAGTTGACACTGCGTGTTGCTTCTTTCCTCCTGTGCCTATTTAGCGTCGTATAAGTGTTGGCCGTCCTTTTTAGTGCTTCTTCCATAGTTATTTATGTTTTTCCTTTTTTTTAAGGTCGAAGTTTTGTACTTCAGTGTTTTGTACTGTGCCTCTCCTGATTGGACCTTATTTGGTCCGCAGTATGTGATAAATAAAAAAAAATAACACGATAGCCAGCATAAACGGCTGCACTTCCGCTTGCAACCATCCATTTTTCTGCAACGCAATAACACTGGAATTCATTACCGTAACACATCGCTTCTTCCACAGACGATAAAAATTCCGCGAGAAAATAAAAAAATCTGTCATGGCTTTTACCGCTTTCTCGCGTTACCTTTGTTACCTGTTTTGTGACCTTGCGTTCTGTAATGTTTAATATGCATCCTTTGTGGACCATTAAAATTTTGCTTTATCATGCTTGTCGATTTTGCACTTCTTCAGTTCGTCTTTTTTTTGCAGTTATTTTTATGTTCCTGTGACCTTTTAAACGCTTCCGCACGCAGTTAGCCGTATGTAAACCGATTCGTACCCCTCCTTTTGTAATGCCTTTGAGAACTTATGGACACAATAAATGAAATGGAATAAAAAATTGACACTTATTAGAATTTGCTCAAGATATTCTTTATTAGAACTATTCTTTTTTCTTGCGAAATTATAACAATTTTTATTATACTGAAAAAGAGTGACCGTTGAAGGCGATTTCTGAGCCAGCAGGTATTGCAGCTATCCTGTGAACCGGCGGCCTTGCGCTTATTCTATCAAAATTCGCAGTCTTGCATTCAACGTATCCTGCATTCATTAAAGAAAAGTTACACTCTCCGAGCGATGTATTGGACCAGTAAGAAAGCTCTGATATTTCGGTGCTCAACAGTGAATACTAGCCATCAAGAATTTCTCAACCACAACGCTGAAAAAAAAACTGTGGAAACAATTGAAACCAGTTTCAGTTGCTTGTTTCCCTATGCAGCCAAGCATCTCCCCATCTGTGCAGAAAATTTATTCCGTTTTGTTCCTGATCAAATTTTGGGCGTTTCGCTTTTCTCGGCGTACGAGTATACTACTTTGCTTTGCTTTAACTGTGTCGCATGCAATTGTGTTGCTGGCTTGCACCAGCTGGCACCAGGCTGGCAAGTAAAACACACACTGGAACAGCAAAAGTATGATGCGTTTACCACACCACAATCACGGTGACGAAAGGAAAAAATGTCAAAATGATCTCTGTCTATTACATGTGATCTGTCACTTGTACCTGTTTTCCACCAACTGTTTAATGCATTACTGGGCATGAAAGAAACACTGTGCTGCCATTTCTAAAGGGGCAGCTGTTCCTGAAGGAACAAAATAAGTTGCTTTAAATTTATTAAATACAGATAGGTTATAAAATATTCATTATTACAGCGCAACGACGGCACAGAACAAGAGGAGGACACAACAGCGTTGACTGTCAACTAAATTTTATTCGAGACCAATAGGGATTTTATACCACCTGGCGATCAGAACAGGAAAAAACATACAAGAATAGCTGCAGGCATGCGCAAGGGTACAAGAACGGCGGTTAACCGGCACGTGTCAGATTTCACATTATAGATATTTGATCTCTTTCTGAGACACTGCCACTGATGGTGCGCTTATGCACTCGTCCTAAAATTTTATAATCATACAAGCTTCTATTATTTCTCTTGTTAATGCGTCTCAGTGTTTTCCTATGACACTGAATTGCCTGTACATAGGTTTACATCTACCGTCGCTGTCATCTTCTGCGCTGCAGTCCCTGCAATGTTTGGCCACGTGGCCTGAGGTAGCAACACGTGCGACATTGTCACTGTGCTCTTTTAACCTTTTGTTGAGACAGCGGCCAGTCTGTCCGGTGTATTTTTCGATGTCGTTGCGCTGTAATAACGAATGTAGGTAACCAACTCGCCCAAAATGTTGTTATAAAATAATCATTATTTTATTAAATCCTTGCTACGAGAATGGCTGACAGCCGACGCAGGCAGAAAACTAAAGTGTGAGCTCGAAAGCACCCACATATAAACATTGAATTCAGTAAACATGAAATGCATGCATTCCAACGAGGCAAAAAATAAAAACGCTGTGTGCGTTCCTGGTTCCTTCCTCCTCCTCTTACCAGCATTTTTCACTCAGAGTACGCCGTACAAAATATGCCTGTTTCCTGTGCTACAACAAATTCAACAGAGCAGCTTAAAAAATAAGGACACTTCTGTCGACGGCTCTCACTCAAAAAATTATGAGTGTTGAGCCGTCAGCTGGTCATTTACCTCGTTTTCTTTACCAAGCATAAACACAATTTCCTTTAGACTTAAGGAAACAAACTGCGCGGTCATTTCGTGCTTCGTGAAAGCGCCTTCTTTCCAGAATTTATCATTTATGTCACTCCTTTTACATCTAATATCGCCGGTTTTGTCCCTTCCTTTGTTTATTTTTTCGCCCCGGTCTCTTCCATCTCCCCGCGGCGCACCCGAAGAGTGCGGTATGACAAAGGAATTCAGCCCCGAGCTCATATAGGTGGAACTACGACGAGGCGCTTCATATCGCGCGCTGCGGGCGCATTTCATAAGGCACGAGACGAACTGGGGGGAGGTGGGAAAAACGGCTGCCTAGAATCAGACGGGCCCATTCATGTACGGCTTTATGAGGCGCGTACGCCAGCCATAATCCTTTCATTTCATCGCCTCTTGTCTATATCCTAGACTTTTTTGTTATCTTATTCCCTGTCATTTATGACGCGAAGCCATTCCTTTCATGCTAGAGAAGAGTATAAGGAGTGGATTGGGGAAAGGCGGGTGGGAGAGGGAGAGGGCAAAGGCCCGAACAAAAACGCCCTGCCTCCGACGTCACCTCTTGCAGCTCTGTGCCCTCCTATTGGAACGGGAAAGCTTCCATGCCCCGCCTACTGATACCCCATCATGGGCGCGTCCACAAAGCCCGGTGGTCTTGTGCACTAATCGTTGTCCTCTCTCATTCTCTACCCAACGACGGACAGCGGCTCCTGCTAACCCTGACCTACACAGGAGCTCACCTGACCGCTGTGAGCGGCAGCATCTGCTGCTCATTTGCAAGAGGTAGCGCATTACTCTACCTGAACTCAGTGGAGGCAGAGTGAGAGCTGTTACATCGCTAAAAGGCTCGAGTCTGACAAGTGCCGGGAGGAATTTCGTCGTTCACGGTATGTCTTCTTTCTTGCCATGATTTAAGGGGCTCATCTCGGTAAGCTTCCTGCTGTTGGGGGTCGAACAGTAAGGAGAGTTAGACCTGCTGAGTTGAATAAGGACATCTGTTATTGCAAGCCCTCTTGGATCTTAGTTTTATCATACCAGGCTTAGGGTTACTTTACTGCAAGTCCTTTAGGTAGATGGCGATTGCGCCTGCGCAGTAGCAGGCGTGCACCCGAATATGGCTCGTAGGGACCATCTGCAAATGCGCATTTAGGTCTCTACAGGTGCGGTTTGCTTATTTCCCTGTGCTAAAGCTCTCCATGAATAGCAAGATCTGTAGGCTGTACAGCTGCAGAGCTGTTGCGATGTGATTTCTGTGAAAAATGCCTGCACTTCGTGCCTTTGCGGAAGTACTGTGCGACAAATATTCTAAAAATCCTGCACCCTCGCCCTGTGAAGTATGTCCGAGATTAAAGGAAGCTAAGGAGGAGCTTCAGATTAAAACAGACCGCAAAAGATTCGCCATTACGAGCAAAATGTGACCTTCAGCAGTTTGCTTAAAAGCAACTGCCTCAGTTTTCAAAGTCAGTACTTTCGTGTAGCACGACTCTGACTCTGTGTCTATTTCATCCTCATTAAATGTAATTCAATTGCACATCAATTCTTTATATCCTTTTTAAGAGGTGGAGACAGGACAAAATGCGTAACAACGGCCTGACGTAGGTCCGGGCACCATGCAAGGTGGCATATACATCATTTATAAATAATTGAACGCTGAGGAATTATTGTAACAAGTAGGATTAATCTAACGAACAAAAGTTACTGAAAATTACAAAACGCATGGAAACTAAATCATAATACGCACAACACGTATTCAAACACAATAAAAACTTGTTAACTGTATAATGGGAATTGCGAAAAGGATCAAAGGATGGTTCCTCGATGCAGTATTTAAAATAAGGAAGAGTGTAAAATGGTTTCATGTCTTTCGAGCACAGCGAATTGCGCTATGAGGTGATCATTGAACTTAACAAAGGGCTTGTGGAAAAATAATAGCCTCTAATTATTGATTTCGACACTAGGAGAATGTTATATTTTGCACTCATTTCTAGTGCGATACGCTGTTAGGAACACTAGATACGTCATCAGTAGTTTTCGAAAATGTCTCTTAACCAGTCAGAGTTCATTCATCATGGCGAAAATTCTCCTTGAACACAAATCCGGCAACATGCAGATGCTTTCCAAATACCACTTTTCCCTTAGAGCCTATTTATGTAAATTGCTAGAAATTTTTTCACGCTTAATATAGCTTTTCTCGTGTCCAGCAATGTGCTGACTAAACTGCATCACAGCTATTGTTTTTAATTTAATACTACTACGCGATTAGCGGAATTTCCTTATGGAATCTCACCTTCTCTTGTTATGAAGGGAAGGGTTAACTGCACATTTATGAATTTATCGAAGGCGTTTCGCGCCGTCCCTCAACTGAAACACTTGAAAAAGCTTAACTCAACATTTGAAAACCCTAATCTCGTTAAATGGATAACTAAGTTTCTTCCCAAGTGCGCACATTACGTGTATTTTATATCGGTGAATGACGTTTCATCAGGCATCCCACAGGGCTTTGTTATAAGTCCGCATCTTTTTTGTCATAGATCAATGACATACCGCGTCGTGTAGCAGCATAGCTGTATGCCTGAATGCTGACGATTGTGTGATTTATTGCGCTTTTAACTCATCTTCGAACATCGCCGTGCAAAGTA
Source organism: Amblyomma mixtum (assembly GCF_055824585.1). Taxonomy (NCBI): domain Eukaryota; kingdom Metazoa; phylum Arthropoda; class Arachnida; order Ixodida; family Ixodidae; genus Amblyomma; species Amblyomma mixtum. The sequence continues at coordinate 6,554,110 of NC_143012.1, forward strand.
CTTCTCAGATTTCTTAAGTGGCGCGCTACATGAAAAATGTTTTAACGTCGTTCACCGGGGGCACATCTACTTCCTTGTTCCTATATTTGTTCAGAAACAATTACCTTAAAAAGGAATTAGAAATACAACCACATCGGTTTTACATTCATGCAGGATATCACCTAAACACAGCGAGCTGCTTTCAGAAAGAAAACTCTCCGAGGGCTCGGATACTTAAGTCGCAATGCTCATGTTGCTCCACAAGATACGCAATTCAGTAGCTTGTTCCTTCCAGTCTGTCTTCGTCCTGCCGCTTTACTGCGCTATGTTATTTTTATTAACTAGATTTCTAGTTACGTAGGAAACCCTGACGCATGCTATCCTAGAATACGGCTGCATCTTTTGGAATCCCCGTTACCTTATGATTTAAAACACATTGAAATCGAGTAAAAGAACAGGCTACCCGTTTTATATTTCACCGATACCAAAACATTTTACGCCTGCTTACTCTAGTCTCCTCGTATTAAATATTTACTGCTCTTGCGTACGTTAATTAACTGTCTGCGGTTGGATTCACTTGAGAGCTACTTAAAATTTCCTAAGCCATAATAAGTAACAAGCTATCACAAACTAAGCATTTACCCTTTCAATCGTTGTACTCACTTTTTCGACTAGATTTTTGCACTCTCGGGAAGTCTGGAGCGTCCATCTTTGTATTGCTCATGCTCTATTTTCGAACTAAGTTATAGGTTGTAGGATTTCTGGCTTACGTGTTTTTAATGTGCGTTTACCTTTGCTTTCATATTGCCTCATAGGCTGATGGTTGAAACAATTTGTGCACGTTTTAGCTATTCTTGCCATAGCCTTATCCCAAGCTGGAATTTGTGGAAACGAAAAATAAAAAAATAAATGACGCCCTAGCCTGGCGAATTGATAAAGCGTGTCGATTTTGCGGTTTTATACAATCGCGGGGGTGACAGCTGAACCACAAGCACGCTAAAGCTTCCTTGTTGAAGGTAAGTGCCGTTTTAACATTAAAGAACCATTCGGTCCAACCTGACCAGCTTCTGAAAATTGGTTTATACCTCGCGACATCTGTACTCTGTTTAGAATACCTTTGCGGGACATATTGTACAAGGTTTTTCGAGACATAATGTCGAGGATTTCATTACCAAAAACCCCCAAGCTCGCCTGCTCTCTAAATATAATATAATGTTTCCCTCATTACCAATTTTGGCTAGGCAACACTGGTTCACAAATATTAGCCCTAGTTGTTATGATCGACAGACCATTAAGGCAACGTTGCTCCGGTAGCGAGCAATGGCGCTGGCTGTCACGAGCCACAGGCCATACTGACTAGAGCACTGCACGGGCCTGAATCTGAGGCCCAAGCCCGGCCCGGGCCCGAGACCTAAAGCCCGAGCCCGGCCCAGGCCCGCGGCTTTAAGCCCGGGCCCGGCCCAGGCCCGCTAAATTATCGCTATAGCTAGCCCGGCCCGGCCCGTGAATCCCGGAGTGAAGCCCAGCCCGGGCCCGGCCCGGCCCGTTTGCTCACTCTGAGCGAGTACTAGACCGATAAGAAACTGTTCAGCAGAGGTTCTGAAACCACAGTTTGGCTTGCAGAAGGTTGGTTCTTTTTAACCCTGAAGGAAGTGATTAAGAGTGGTGCTCGCCAGGCCCGTCTTTTGGACAGTGCTCTCGTGTAGGTGCGCAAAGATAAACTTGGAAGTGGCGAGAGCAAAATAAAAAGGGCTGCATAGGGGTGTAATAGACTACTTTGCATTCCCCCATGATTTTAATTGGTTATATTTTGCCGCCCGGAAGTATAAACATTAAAGCTGCCTAGCAAGCAGTGGGATGGCATTTTTTTAGTGAACGCGACCTCACAGGTTGAACTCATAGCCGAACTGGTCGCCGTTCAGCAGAAACGAAAAGATAAAAGGCATGAGTATTTCACTGTGTGTATTTTGAAGACTATAAGAGTCCTAAACGAATATCTTCTTCCCGAATGCATTTCTAATAGTGTACAGGTATGTTTTGGGATGATGAACGATCAATGGCCAATTAAGACCGGTTGAATTTCACTCTTACTAGTGGAGCAGAAGATAACGCGCGAGTACGTGATAACTTACAGGGCAAAACACTTGTCATGACAACCAGGCTGAAGAAGCGAGGAGGGAAATATGTGGTTATGAGATGAGATTTACAAACTCTCGCGAGCTTTCGTGGCTATTTCATTTAGAGACGTTGCGGTCAGCTGATGAAAAAGGAAACCAAACGCGCTTTAGTTTGTGCATTTTCTCACATGAGAAAAATATAGCTATAAAATAAAGGTTATGTTTTTGGGGCTCAAGGGCCCAAGGCGAGTCAGGCTGTGAGAGACACCGAAGCAGAGGGCTCCGGATCATTTCAACCACCTGGGTTTCTTCAACGAGCAATGATACTACAAAGTACATGGCTGTCATGCTTGCCGCCAAAATAGAAATGCAGCCGCCGAGGCTAGGAGCGAACCCTAGTTCCCCGGCTCAGTAATCAAGCGCCTTGACCACTAAGCCACCGCGGCATGGAAATAAGGAAGTAAATATGTCAACGAATAAAGCTTAGTTTTTTTCTCAGTGCGTACTATAACCCATTGCTCATCCGTGTCGCTGCTCCAATGCAGCAGTTGTGTACTTCACTCTGCAATAGCGAATGAATAGTAGGACACCAGCCGTTTCTGTACGGACCCAAGCCCGACTCGGGTCCGCAGCTTTAAGCCCGAGCCCGGCCCGGGCCCGCAACTTCAGGCCCGGGCCCGGCCCAGGCCCGGCAAAAAAATCATGTCCCGGCCCGGCCCGGCCCGCGGGCCGGGCCGGGTCCGGGCTTTCGGGCCGGCCCGAGCCCGTGCAGTGCACTAATACTGACTCATAGCACATGGGTCCATATGAGCTCGTGTGTCCATGTAGGCACACAAAATATAAGCTCATGAGGCCATATACGTATGCCGGGGAGTGTACACTGCCCTTACAAAAAAAGTTTTAGACAGTCTGTAGAGTGTCTACAGACTTCTCTGTATAAAATACATCGACTGTTTATAGACAAACCCTACAGAACAGTCTATAGGTAATACAAATGCCACAGACAGTCTATAGACAATCTATAGATTTATGGCCATACACTTTTAGTAGACTTTTGTCTATAGACAGTCTATAGACTACGAATAGACAAAAAGCAACATCTATAGGAAGTCAATAGAGTCAACAGAGTCAATAAGAAGTCTATAGACCATTTTTATAAGGGTGGAATCTCTTAAGAGTGTGCCGCGGTTCCACTCGGTCTAGATTGGTTGCACGCAGTGGGGGGAGTCGCTCCCGAGCTGTCAATTCTGTGTCCAGGAGAACGGCCAAAATCTGAAAATTTCCGTTTACTTCGTGTTTACAGGTCGTAGTTTGAGAGTGATTTTTTTTCCTTCTGGAAAAGCTTTGTGGCTTTCTCGGTAACAGATGTCGTGCCTAGGACCAAGGCGAGCGGGCAGCTCACCCTTCCTGCTACGACTGCTGCTTTGGCTGTTGCTGGCGTGTGGCGAGGCAGCACGCTACTTCGAGCTGGTGCTGGACCCGGAGTCTCGGTTCCGACTCTTTTGGACTGTTGACTACGAGGCCGAGACGCTGACTGCCGAGCTCAAACTGGAGCTGCCTCCCGACGACTGGTTTGCGCTGGGTTTCTCGGACCGCGGAAACGTCACGCTCGCCGACGTCTGCGTGCTGTGGGCCGACGCTCATGGGAGGCCGCATCTAGACGTGAGTTGGCTCGAGAGTCACGGGAACGCTACGAACACGTTTTTCAGAGCGTGTTGTTCTTAATGTGCCTCCGCTTACCTGCACGAACGGTATTTGAAATGTGCAGCCAAAGTAAAAAAAAAACTCGGAGGTCACTTAAGCTCTGCCTTAAGGGTATGACACGACAGCTTTAACGGGTTAATGCAGATGGATTAACGGGTTAATCCATATACGCATAATTTGACATTCTGTACTGCGCATTCATATATACCTGGGAGTCCTCCTGCCATTCCTGGCCCAGTGGTAATGCGATTAAGTGATGCGCCACTGCACTGCGATGGCAGGCGCTAAGCAAGGGGGGGGGGGGGGGGGGGACTTGTGCGAATCTGATTGCTTTTGCCGAGCAACATCTAGAGACCAGTCATTAATCTAGCTGCCACCTGTCATGGTTCACAGTTTGCTCGCAATCCGATGAGCAGGTTGTGATGACGCTACAAGGTCGCGTGACCTACGTGGCCCACTGACTCCTAGGCGGCTTGTCTGGGGATTTTTCGTGCATTTTTCGCTCACGGTCAACGACACCAATGCGACGGCGCCGCCGACGACGTCGACGTCGGATTTAGTGGGACAAGTGCTGCTTAATTCTATCGCGTTAAAACTGATACGAAGGACTGCGTGTTAATTTTCGGTACATACATACATACATACATACATACATACAGGAATTTTATTGCAAGATATATATACACAGTACATAGCGTGTGCCCGCAGAAGCGCAAGCGCTTGTGGGCGGGCCACGGCAGTCACAACAGCATGCGGTGAATACAAATTTAGCGCTGAAAGTGCACACTTTACAATCCATAAAGAAAAAGAAGAAGAAGAAAGACGAAAAAAAAAGCAATAACACAAAGTCGAAATATTACATATAGTTCACTCAACAAATTTAACGATTGAGAATTATGTAAAGCAAAGAAAATCTGCAGTTAATAAATGGAACACAAATTTAAAAACAATATAGAAATTACAAAGCAAATCAGTATTTCCTTTCTTTGAAACTTTCAAACCACGCTTGCAGTCCAGATTTCACAGCCGTCAACGAATCACAACCAAACATCTGAGCAGGTAGTTTATTAAAATGGTAGGGTATATAGAACTGTCGTGTCCTTTTACCATAATGTGTGTAAACCCTGGGAACTTTATAACGCGCTATATGCCTAAGTGACTCTGGTTTTTTATCTGGCTGTTTAAACTGTGCTGAAAAGTAATTTCTCAGAACTACCACCTGTAAGTACAAGTCATGCAGAGGAATAACTCCTGCTTTAACCATTCTGGTGTTATGGTCGGACTTCTCGTGAGCAGTGCCATACAATAAATTAGTGGAGATTCTGCACAGGAAACTATCTACCTTCTTAATCTTACAAGGTGCACAAGAACCATACACTGAAACGCCGTATCTAAGGATAGATTCTCCTAGAGATCTATACACAGCCTGACGCAAGTTTATAGGTGTAGTGTATTTTATACGATAAATCTGGACAGAAAGAGCACGGAGTCGTTTTAATAAATAGTCAATTTGGGAAGACCAACACATGTTGGAATCAAGATATAGGCCAAGATATTTAACACTGCTCGAGTAGGGTAGTGGCGAACATTCGCAATTGGCACAGTTGCTACCATGCAGTAGAACCGACTGGGTAAGATCAACATTCTTGTGCGGATTTCTGAAACATATTAACACAGTTTTGTTTATGTTGATGTATATTTGATTGTTGATGTATATTTGGTGCTTGTTATTACTTCCTTTCTTTTCCTTCCTTCACTTCTGGCTTTCCTTCCTTTTCTGTATTGCACAACCGTTATTGACTGGAATGATTCGATGGTTATGGGGCTGTACAGCGGAGGAAAGACCCGTCGTTAGGACAGCAGCGACACAGACATGTCGTGTTCAATCCGCAGTCGGGGTGGGTTTCCTAACATCCGATTTCTTAGGGCAACAGTTGCGCGCTCGATTCCACGACATGGCAGCCACTCCTCACGAGGCTAAACACGAAAACAGCCATATGTTGAGCCAGGTCATAGCGCGTTGAATAAACGTGACAGCTGGTGAGCAGAGCATTTCGCTTTATTGCCCCTGAAACAATGGTAGTACGGGCAAGGTATTTCTCAATAGGCCTCAGTCTGCCATCAGTTATACTCTGCATCGAGCCGAGCGCTGGCGTAGTGTGCCGAGGATTCGAACCCGGCAACGACGGCTCCATTTCAGTGCTGCTGAAATGAAGAACGCGCCTGTGTACCTAATCCAACATTCTTGGACATCACTTTTATTTGCGGAGCAACTGTAGAATATTGCTCAATATCCATCTGAATATATTGATGGGATTGCTATAAAGTTCCAAAACGTAGCAAAATCTTGTTATTAATGTTTGCCCTGTGCTGGCACGAAATAGTTCAGACTGCGGTAGAAAAACCAATGAGGTGCGTGTTTGACAAGAATTTAGACGTAAGTGTGGAATATTCCGAAACGAAGTTATGGACATGTTGATAAAAATGATCTAATCTTCTGACGCGCAGCAAAATCTTCCGCTACAGTTTTTCCGCCACTCACATAGAGTTGTTATAGACTGCCATAAAAAAATTACGAGGAACTTTAGCGGCTAAAGTGCTGCAAGGCGAAAGCCTGAGTGCTGCATTCTGCTATGTGATTGTTCACTGCACATTTTGTTGGTGCATTAATTAACTGCCAATTAATGACGCTTAAGCTTCGCCTTTAGGAGTGGAACGCGACAGCGTGTTGTAGCTCTGCCACGGAGTCCAAGGAACGCCACCACCCGTTCGGCGCGATGCGTTGCCCTTTGAACGCAACGCTTTTTGATGAAAGGAAGTGGGGCTGTAATTCTCTGTCATCTCGGTGGATACCTGAGCCGCACGTACAGGAAGGGAGGAAGTGTGAGTGAAAGAAGAAAGAGGGGCCGTAATGAAGAAAGTGAAAATTGTATTTGAGGAAAGGAAATTACCCACTAACTGTCTCACATATCTGAGTAGACACTAGTCGAGAATTGTATTTGAGGAAAAAAAGTTGCGCAGTAACTGTCTCACAAATTTCGGTGGACACCCGTCAAAATTCGCGCGCGGTGACGTCACGACAATTTGGACCAATCTGAAACGCGGACAATTACGCCTTGCTCGTCGGTAAATTGGTTTCTGAGGAAAGGAAATGTATCTGTCTCTCATATCTCAGTGGACACCTAAACCTCACCGTAACGGGAAGGGAGGAAGATGGGAGTGAACGGAGACACCGTATTCACTAGACGCACCTTTGTTCATTCCAAACCATCGTGCTGGCAGGGCGGAGTGGAAGCGTGCTCGGCTCGCACTCCGGAGACCGGGGTTCGATTCCCAAGCTCGGCCAATTTCTTACTTGGTTTTATTTATTTATCTGGTCGGACTAGAAAGGTTAATTAGACTAATTAGTTAAGTAAGCAATTAACTAAACTCAAACTTACTTGGAGCATCACTATACGACCCCTTTAATTGGTTGCATGGTTAGTAGCCAAAGTACAATTGGCCCCGATTGAAATTCGCGCACTGTGACGTGCGACCGTTTCGACCAACTGAAAAGCGTGACATTCTCTGCCGAAAGGTCCTGCTTACAACGATGAGGCATTAAAGGCTTCCGCCTTAAAAGCCAATGAAGTGCGTTTTTGACAATGCATAGCAGAAAACTACCAGCGTACAGAGGGGGATCAGCGAATATATTGGCTGGAATGGTGTAATCTTAGTTAGAATGTGTGAAAATAGTGGCCTCAGAACAACTTCGTTTTGTAAAAATTCGTTTGGCTAGAATTTCTGGGTGTGCGATATTGGAATGCACGACAAAGAACTGCACGTGGTGAAAATTATTCCGAAGCTCTGCACTACGCAGATCTTCATAGAATATTCGTCTGGCAGTCAATCAATCAATGAATGAATCAGTCAATCAATAAATCAGCCAACTTTCAAGAAACAGTGTTCCAAACTTACACTGGTCATTAAAAACGAATCACAGCCGTCGGTAGAGAAAAATACACCTGCTCCTCAGTCCTAAGGCAAAACAGTCTTGAATACGCAATTTATTGACAACATTTTATTTCCACATGTTTTTTTTGCGTAACACGCCTAGCAAAAGGGCGATGGTGAAGGCCGCCCAGGGCCACAGAAGATGCTTCTGTTACAGATCATCTCCATAAAATTCGTTAATGTGTTTTGACGGAGCGTCTGATCACGCGCGCGTTTGTGAGTGCTGCTGTAATGCAATAATAAAATTTATGCTCTCCGTCGCTACTGTCAACCAATGGATTTCATTTTTTTTTTATTTAAAATCTGCGTATTCCCAGAATTCCACACTCACTATCACCCCTCCGGGCAGCACACGTTCTGAAAAAAAAAAAAAAAGAGCACGGTATAAAACTGTAGTCTGGGAGATTGTTTTATAGTTCGCTTTGCCTCAAGCATGAGGACGTGGGACCAGTCATTAAGCCGCCGCAGTCCTCTCAAGCTTGCACACTTTCGCAGACACACACACACGTACACACAGACCGGCGCTCGAAAGCGCATCGCGGAATCCCTCATTTCATCGCGACCGACATCGAATTCCTCGCGATGCCGCCTCGTCCGGAACAGAGCAGTTAGGGGCTTCGTGGTGCACGACGGCAGAGGGGTGAGCGAAAGAAAGAGAGAGAGGGTAGAAATGGGTAAGGAGAAGGGAGTTGGCGAATTCTATCTCTCGCGTGGAAGAATAGATCGGCGTTTATCGCCGTGCAAAAACCGGAGGACACGGCATTATACTGCTTGCACAACTGCTGCCTTCAATTTCTTTTTCGATCATCCCTGCTGACTCTGTCGTGCAAGGATGACGTTAAAGACTGAGCGCGTCAACTTATCTGCGGAGAAGCCATTGTCTTTTGCCTATATACCTCTCCCTCGACAACCGCGTTGGGCAATACTAGTGGATCCTGACAGCATTCGCAGGTAGGCAAAATAACCGTGCTAAAAATAGGACATGAGAAAAAAGCAACGCTAAGATTGAGGACTGACGGTAAAGACTTTCGAGAACCCTAAATATTGCACGAATACAGCTAAGTGCTCTGAAAGGAAGCTGACGAAAAACAGATAGACGTCAATATGACATTCGCTGTCCTGCAAAATTGGAAGGAAGGAAGAATTTAATAAACCTGGCCCGGGGCCAAAAAAGTTGACGCAAGCCCTTTATTATCTATCTTTTGTCCCCGCTCGGGTACTGACGTGCGTCTCTGGCCGCTAATCATCCCACTGCCTTTCGTTGTCTTTCCATATCTCAATGACATGCATCAGCCGACGCAAGCCGATCGCGTTGTTAAGTTACGCTGTCGCAAGCAAGGTTATATTTAGAGAGAATTTTTTTCTTCTTCTTCTTGAGAACTTTCTGAAAAGGCGGGTAGAGTTGAGGTCACTGACATATGTATGTTAAACCAATAAGACAGCGAGGTATTAAAATGTGAAACAAATGTGTTAGGATTATCTTTGTTGTGCCGTAATCCAGGCATACTTGGAGGGCATTAGCAGGATATTATAGACGTTATACACGTTACGACGGCTGTGATTATTCGGTGCGTCTATATAATAACTTCTTTCTCTCTACTGTCTCCTTCAGGACGCCTGGACAGACGACGCCGGCTACGTCGCAGTGGACGAGCAGAACGACTGCGTCCTCGGCAGCCTCAAGCGCAAGGGCAACACTCTGCGGTTCCTGTTCACACGAAACTTCGACACTTGCGACAGCCACGACTACGTCATTGAGGTGCGGCAAGCGCCAGTAGGCTGCCACCGCTACCGGAGTTCTTTCTAATTCGTGCATTTACTGATACCTCCCGTCGTGTGGGCTGCTCACACGAAGCCCATGTAAATTTGAAGTTCGCACGCGAATCCTCACATGAAGCGCCGTACACAGGAAATAGAGAGGGCCGGGTTGAGACTGCCTGACGGGTTCGATTCAGTAATCAAAACCCGGACGAGTCGGGTCGAGAAACTGTGCAGGCACTAACTGTCGGGTGGAAAAGTGGATGGACTACGGACGCGAATTTAAAATGGTATTCTCTGAAATCTGGCATAAAAGTAAATGTTTGCTCTGTCGGTGTACCCTAATACTGGGAGACTGCGCCTATTGCTCTCGTTGTGTTGTGACTGCAGTGTCAAGCTCCCCGGTGATAAAACTTTAAATACACTTTCGTGCTCCATTTCCTTTTCGCGCCTGTAATATAGTCATCCCGACAGCAGTGGATGGTTAGCCTCATTCCACCCGGCGGACAAAATGTCGCGGTCAGTGTTTGGGTTTAAGCAAGAGGTACTTTTTACAAATCTTATTACAAATCTACTCCACCTCGGGGGATTCCCCTAAACATATGACCAACACTGCCACCCCTCCTAAAGGAGCCAGCGTGTCCCTGTCTTGGTGCCTCCTTTGCGATTCACACTTGTCTTGCTCGACGCTAGACAGCGCTGCGGGTCGTGCCAGGATCCACTACACTCAGACGCACAGTCACCGAGTTGTGGTGAGCTTACTCAGAGTCATGGGGCTCCTTGAAATCAGCAGCAGTTCCACGCAAGTGATCGTCTTTCCCTTTCCTTCAATATCACTCTCTCGCAGGACGGCACAGTGCACCTGGTGTACGCGACGGGCAAGGGCCCCCTTAGGCGCCTCGAGGGCTTGAGACTCACGAGGGCCCAGCACGGCTTCCAGAGGGCGCAGCTGCTTAAGTTCATGGAAGAGCCACCGCCTTTTCCGCCGGACACAAAGTTCGCAAATTTCCTCAACGACAAGGTGCCTGCGCCTTTAGTTATCAGGACGTTTTATAAATACAATACCAATTATTCATAGTCAATTTTTACTAAACCAAAGCCAGAGGGCACACCCTACTGGAAGGATCGCGATTAACTTTACCAACCTTCAACTTGCACCAATGTGTCAGTACTTTACTTTTTTTTCCTGTACTGAAATCGGGCTCAGTGGCAGAACGCCATATGCAGTGAGCCCCTCTGACACGTGACAAACAGTCCAATGGCCACAGGACGGCTTATTGTTGGATGGTTACTTGCGCAATGAAATGGGTTCAGAAAACTGCTCGGCCCAATTTTTTTTTCTTCACTGATGTTAAATTAAAACTATCATTTTAAAAACTGTGAATTTTTTTAGATAATAAAAAAGAACTTCTGCTGATACTTTAATGAGCTAGCAAAAGCTTGTGGAAGCGCGAAAATTTAACCTCAAGAAATTAATGCTTCAGTGAGATTACCTAGCGTTGTTTCGCCTCATTGGAAGCTTGCATCGTGTATGAAGGTGTATATTATGCGTTTTCAGTGTACAGTATGCGGTTTAAAAATGCTGTAAATGGAATTTCCCCTGCAATATACCTAAATCATGATTTCAATATGTTTATCACAGTTACCAACCACCCCAAGACGCTTAAAACGGAAGTCTCTTAATTGTTAACACTCTTGTCCCACTTCTCAAATGTTAGTATAAGTATCATGACCCCCGAAACAAAGTCGCTAAGCACTTCAATTTGTTTCCTGTCACAACAAATAGCAGAGAACGCGTACACCACCCATATTTGCCTTACGGTCCTCAGCTCTGAGCAGACATTGGTACCTGACGACGGCTGCCATGTGGCAGCGAAGTGACTGCAATAAGTGACAAGACTGCTTTTACCGTCCTAGGTGAAAGTTCCGAACGAAGAGACAACCTACTGGTGCCGTCTGCTGAAGCTTCCGAGCGACTTTGCCTACAAGAAACACATCGTTCGAGTAAGAGTCCTGTTTTCCCTCTATTTTTTAGAGGCTGCCGGTTTCTTTTACCACAGGCTAACGCGCACTTTTTTCTATCGCTTGCCGTAAGCCAGAAACTTAAGTACAAACGCATATGCCGTAGCTTACATAGCCGTAACGTTACTCCTTCTTCCGCACTGTTTTCCTATATTTGTGAAATTAATAGAGCATAACTCCCTTTCTATTAGAGCGCAGGTATATTTATTTTAGGCATCTTAATGGAGAAGTTTAGTAGCTGTTAACATTGCAAGACATCCATGTACCCTGGTTACCGAAAGCATACCTAAGAAATACATAGGTGAGTGGGACGGCCTGTTTTCGGCAGTTTCGTGTGCCAAATTATGGATGCGCGCATTCAATGAGGACTTAGTAAAGTTATTCACACATGAGAAAAAGATGCAAGCAGAATAAATTATTTTCGTTCATTATAACGACACTACCGTAAGGCCTCGAAGTAAGTATTTTCCAGGTTACTTTGGTCGGGCCAACATGCTCATAATTTTAGCTGCTACATCAGCTGCAGTGAGTATATAGTTTTTCACATGCTCTGTGCAATTGGTCAACCCTTCTGAACAGTACAATGAAGGTACGTGACAAACAGAAAAAAAAATTATCCGGGGCTGGGGATTTGTCTTATAATGCGTGAGTTTGGTTTGGTTTATTGGGGTTTAACGTTCCAAAGCGACTCAGGCAATGAGGGACTATAAGTAGTGAGTGTTGGATCGATAGAATAGGGGAGCTCAATAGAGGTTATAAATATACGAGATCTCAGCTGTTTTCTAAAGCCCAGTGATTCAATATCGCCTGCTTGTGTTATTCGCTTTCAATTTGTATCACAACAGCGACAACTTGAACCGATGCGTAGATTCAAGAATGGTGATTCGTTTGTGATAAGCTTTGTTAGTGCATAAGACCGCAGTCACGGTAAATCCACGCCGGGCACAGAATAGTCACTAAATAGCTCACACATCAAAAGCTTCGAATAATATTATGTAATGAGTAATTTCTTCCAACTGCTATTAAAAGCGGCGTGTCCATTCACGTCACAGCTCCGCTAACCGTCCACGACGAAGGCAAATTTAAAAAAAAATGGGCGAGGTTCAACCAGGCAGAATCTTTTAGAGGAGTGAAAGCAAAGCCGGTGGTATTTACAGCGGAAGTTCTGTAACATCATTGCTACGTCATCGCATGACGTAGCATCAGGCGATGAGATTCTCAAGTGGCCACTGGTTGGGGGTTATTTGCTATGAATATACCATCAATGGACATCATGGCTACGCACAACAAGACAAATAGTCATGCATAGTTCAGCAAGACACATAGTCATACATAGTTAATCTTGGGGGGTATATGCTTGGACTGACCTTGATCGGGCTTCAAGGTCAAACGCGGAACGCCAGGCGTAACTCTTAGTTGTACCTCGAGTAGTAGAGCTTTCGCTCTAAAAGAGGCAGTGTATTCACGCTCTTAACGTGTGTCTGAATGCGCGTTCACTTCCTTTCAAATATTTTTTCCTTTCTTTCGTTAGACAACGCTTAGCAGCAGAACAGGCATGTATTCATTTAGGTGACATCAATCCTTTCTCTCAGGAAACCCTCATGTTCTCCTTCGTTGAACGAAATGGCAACCTCTCGTCATCTCTCCGCTTATATATTGTTTGGCGCAGTACGAAGCCAACATCCAAAAGGGCAGTGAAGCGCTGGTCCACCACATGGAGCTGTTCCACTGCGAGGCGCCCGTTGATGAAGAACTGCCGTCGTGGAACGGTCCGTGCAACAGTCCTGACAGGCCGCAGCCATTGGATCGCTGCAAGAGGGTCATCGCTGCCTGGGCCATGGGAGCTCCGGTGCGCCAGTACCCTGTCTATTCTTCAGCTTGTCGATGTTGCCATAGTGTGCGACATTTTCATGTCTGAATATTTTATAGTTCCATTCAAGGGCAATCAGGGTCGGAAGCCAAAAAAAAAAAACAATGTCAACTGCTCACCCAAAAAAAGCTGCGTTGTCGAAGCAGACGCGGCTTTAGGTGTCATGATAAAGACGCAAAGAATTACAGTTTCGGTCAGGTCAATATAGGCCGAGCTATTCCAGAAACATGCCCGTCAAACATTACAATTTAAGAGCCGCAAAAGAGTGCATCTTTTGGTTGGTCAGAAAACTGCAATATATATATATATATATGTGTGTGTGTGTGTGTGTGTGTGTGTGTGTGTGTGTGTGTGTGTGTGTGTGTGTGTGTGTGTGTGTGTGTGTGTGTGTGTGTGTGTGTGTGTGTGTGTGTGTGTGTGATGGCACATTTTGATCTAAATGCAAGTTTTCTGGGCTTTTGATGCCTGGTAAGCTTGCATAGGAATGAGCTTGCATTGCGCTTGCATTGAAAAGGGAAATAGTTGACCCCTTAAGAGCGCATAATTTCACAGAAGACGTATTTTCTCTGATAGAAACTACCAAGATGCCATTCCTGTGTAACACAAGCGATATCTTCTTTATTCCTCAGCAATGCTCGATAATTTTCATATTCTGTCTTTTCTATTCGTGAGAGTCATAACAGGTTTCATTTAGTCTTAATTGTAGTCGCCGGAGCGAACGGGAAACTCCGTAGCCTTCCGTCAGAAAGTTTGCTTTCTTACGGAACCCACAAAAGCAGGAATATAACGCTAGAATACAAGGAATCCACTATCCATATGCGCGCAGCCTGGAAGTGAGGGACGGATGGAGCACTGCAACCAACGTTGAAAATCATTCAACCCATGGATGAAGGAAAAGATAGGAGTGACCTTTGCAATGCCGCGGCCTGTGAAAAAAGCATGGCAGAGATCATGGGCTTCTGGCGACCATCTTGGCCCGGGGCTTTCAGCAACGGCCGGAAATTTGTAGCTGCTACGGCAGAAACATCTGTGTCCCTTGTGGTGGCAGATTTGGGGAGAAGTAAACAAGAAAAAGGTATTAAAAGGATGAGGAGAAGCTGCCCAGACGAGTAGCGGCGCCTCTTTGGCGGCCATCTTGTCCGAGTGCTTTCGGCAACAGCCATAAATGGCGCTGTGGTCATTTTGACTGAAATTTGGCCTCCAGGTTTCACAGAAATTGACGCCAAGGCCTACCATCTTTGTTCCCTCCCCCATGCATTTAACCTGGCCCTGAGAGCGCAGATGTACGCAGCGCCGCACGTAATCAGCACTGTGCTGAGGTGCCACTACCCGCGCGCAGCCGCTGGCGTACCCGGAGGAGGCTGGTCTGTCGGCTGGCGGAAGCGACTATTCGCCCTACGTAATGCTCGAGGTGCACTACAACAACCCGTCGCTGCGACCCGACTACGTGGACAGCTCGGGCATCACCATCTACTACACGGGGGAGCTGCGCCCATACGACGTGGGCATCCTCGAGATCGGCCTCGAGTACACCGACAAGATGGCCATCCCTCCTCTGCAACCTGGATTCCACCTGACCGGATACTGCATCTCCGAATGCACACGTGTGGTACGTGCGTGATTACGTTTGTCATCCGCCTTTTATACGAGACCTATATGGGAATGGATTTTCCTTGTTCCGCAAAATGTTGTAAACCTGGTCCAACGGGTACTCACTCCTTTTTAAAGCATTCTATGATTCTTTCAATCGCTTCTTTCATTGCGTTAATTATCCTGATAAATTCTCATTTGGGATGCCCTTGAGCTCATGTGTGACTTTCTATCTGAGATGTTTGGTTACCTAGACTGTCTTCCGTAGTGAAACTGTCTTAAGGCAGTAAACTACAACTCACGTCTGTGCAATGACGAACCAGCCTACGTGCTTGACGTGGTACTTTGGTAAGCAAAGCGGAGAAAACATGATGAACGAGCAGGCTGATCAGGTTGTTCCGTAATTTTAAATTCGTCGCTGTAAGCATTTTGTAATTTTCCCCTCATGGCATGTAAACGAAAGCGAAGTAGAAGGCTTAATGAATGAGGTCTCCTTCTGACCAATGACTGAACCTGCTATGTTACGAGCCACAGGTTTCGGAACAAACCTTATCGTATATTTTTTTAACAAACCAAGCTTTGATGCGACTTCTCGGCAACAAGTGCCTTTTGTGCGCCCTAGGGCAAGCAACAGAGTAAAGGGAACATATTCGTTTCACAGCGTCGCATGATTTGTGGCTGTGCCCGGCATCACGTCAGGCGGTTGGGGGCCTGAATTTTTTTTCTACGCAGCAGGGTGGCTTCGTTTACGCTGTTATGGTTCGCAGGCGCTGCCAAAATCGGGCATCACCTTGGTGGCTGCGCAGCTGCACACGCACCTGACCGGTGAGAGGGTGTGGGTGCGTCACGTGCGAGGGGGCGCCGAGCTTCCCGAGATGGCCCGGGACGACCACTTCAGCACGCACTTCCAGGAGATACGGCTGCTCAAGACGAGGCTCCAGCTCATGCCCGTGAGCGAGCGTGGCGACGTACATCAGTTGCAAGCGTGTATTTAAACGGGAATGTTAACGTGGTAGCCTTAAACGCCCCGTTACGTAGAAAATCTCATCCGCCCACCTAACTTTCTGCCGTCCCCTGCTACGTTTGCCTTCTCTTGGAATCCACTCCGTTACCCTTAAGGACCAGCGGTTATCTTGCCTTCGCATTACATGCCCTGCCCAAGCCCATTTCTTCCTCTTGATTTCAACTCGGATGTCATTAACCCACGTTTGTTCCCTCACCCACTCCGCCCTCTTCCGATCTCTTAATGTTACACCTATCATTTTCTTTTCCATAGCTCGCTGCGTTGTTCTTAAGCTGAACCCTCTTTGTTTGCCTCCACGTTTCTGCCCCATAGGTGAGTACCGGTAGGATACAGCTGTTGTATACTTTTCTCTTCAGGGATATTGGTAAGCTACCATTCATGATCTGAGAGAACCTGCCATATGCGCTCCACCCCATTCTTATTCTTCTAGTTATTTCCCTCTCATGATCTGGATCTGCGGTCACTACCTGCCCTAAGTAGACATATTCTCTTACTACTTCCAGCACCTCGCTACCAATTGCGAACTGCTGTTCCCTTGCTAGGCTGTTGAACATTACTTTGGTTTTCTGCATGTTAATTCTGCATGTTAATTCAAGAAAATAATGCTATGTTATGCCGGAAAGTACTTAATACGATCCAGGTAGACACCGAATATACTGCATTAAAGCCTTTATGCGGCTGCACAGGGGGACGCCCTGGTGATTACATGCCGGTACAACACTCTCGACCGACCGAACGTCACGCTGGTAAGTATCGCATCGTTTTATCTTTATGCATCGTTATGACGGCAGACTTGACTAGTTCGTATAGTAACTAGCTTACTCGTGATGTGCGGCAGGAACCTGCACATCGTGAGCGAGTGAGTGAAACACGATGGCGAGCCTAAGTTAATACATACGTGAGTGGGGTGAACCGTTCAAGGCAACATTTACCCTATCGCAGTTCGCCCGTTAACTCCGTAAATCTGTTAATCTGCGTACATTACTAGCGGCAGGCTTTATTTGTTCTGCTGTTCTAGTTCGATACGGATGATCCTACATGGTGGAAAGATTGTTCAGGTCAGACCTTCCCTAACGTGCATGACATCGATGATGTGAAGAGAGCTCATTTGACATTGCCTATTTTTTTACGTAAGCGAATACGGCAAGCGCTGATAGAGACAGTAGCGGCATATGTTTCGTACTCAGCTAATGTCGGTGGATTTTATTGGTGTTATTCTTGCAGTACAAGTGAACGCGTGTATTTCATGAAGGTTTGCACTCAGCCGACTCAGTCTATCCAAAAGCAGTCAAAACCCATCTCAGCCTTCAAAGAGTGCAGATTGCAGCAAATAGAATTTAGGGAGGCGCCTCAAGTAGTGCTGCTAAGAGCTTGATTTATCAGCTCATGCAGCTGAAATTAAAACAATACTTAAAGCTTAGAGCGGGCTATTTAATCTCGTCGTCGAATGCAACTCACAAATCTTCACGCACTGTCCCACAGCTCCAACCAGGAAACATGAGCTTGTCAGTATATTCGCCTAAAGTACGTTCAGTGCCTTTATAACAAGTCAGTATACCAGCGCCTACGGTCAGCATTGTCCGGGAAAGCATATATATTGTTTTCGCATTTAACTTACCAGCTGACTTGCAATTATTTCGCAGGGTGGCTTTGGCATCCGCGAAGAGATGTGCGTTTCCTACATCCATTACTTCCCAAAGACTGACCTGGAAGTGTGCAAGAGCTCTATAGAGGCTGGTTTCCTGCAGGCATTCTTCAAGTACATGAACGAGTGCGTACCAACTCTCGTCATTATATCTCATCATACAACCACGTCTTCTATGATGCGTGCTTTGCAGGTTCGCTTTTCCTTCGTTGCATCGAAATGCTTTCCCTTGGAAAGAAATTAGCGCCCAAACGGTGTTCTATATTCCAGCCTTCAGTCTTCTGGCAGTAACGAGTAAGGCGAAACGTAGTTCTTAAAGCTATACGAGCCAAAATTATTAACTAATTGCACCAAGATGACGTCACTTACTCAATTGTTACGAGCTGACCAAACATAATTACTTCGCTCTTACGACTAGATGCAATACACATAACAGTCAGCGCATAGAAATAATCTTGTCAGTAGATACACTCATGCGCTATCGGTAATAAATTACAGGCCGTGAAGCAAGTGGCGCGTGCGGCGCCAGATGCAGACAGCGATCAAACGCGCAGTATGGCAGTGATGCCTAGATTCCATAAGGGCCTATCAGTATACCATAGCGAAAAGCACGTTTACGCAGCGCAAAAACATTACCATTGCCGGTCAAGCAAACCGCCCGTAATGCGGCGATTTATTTTAACGCACCCGCATCCAGCACCGCATGTCCTTCGCAGGTACCACGATGCACCAACGAGTGAGCAGAAGGGCATCAGCGACAACTACAAGTCGATACCGTGGACACGACATAACGTGCGCCTTCTAGACCGTGTCTACCAGGAGATGCCACTGTCGATGCAGTGCAACCAGTCATCAGGGGCCAGGTTTCCCGTAAGCCTACACACGGCCCTTCCTTTTGGTCTTTAAGAGCGGATCAGATTTTCCTGGCGCAGCGTAGTGCATGAAAAAGAAAAAAAAATCGACGAGCGTACTTATGGATAGCGTTGATTTCGCTGTTTTAGTCAGAAGGAACCATTAGGCTCCTGCCCCCCAAGATCAAAAGGCGGACTTCCAGCCTCTGAAAGTGCCATGAGGAAAGGAAAGGCGCATAACTGCCTCCCTGGGTCAGTGAACACCTCCATCGCGCTTTGGGGTACGTGGCGGTGGTGTCCACATGCCAAAAATGTTGCTTTAGCATAATATTTCGTGCTTAGAAATGCTCAACCATCAGCCATTTTTTTATATTGTTACGTGGAGTTTAAGTAGCATTACAACAAACATTCCCTTTCGTCTAGAGCACACTGTGCGCGAACTAAGCGCTCCACAATTTTCACTAAATTTGCGGAATTAGACGGTAGATCCGATAGCTAGAAGTACTAGTTGACAGTGGCCTTCATGCTGTCTTCCTGTCTTGTAGTGCAATCATAAATACGACGTCTCTTGCCAGCATAGTTCTACAGAGTCGCCATCATGTAAGCATTGCTTCATTATAGATCTACCAATCTAGGTCAACATTACAAGGAATTATCGTTACACTGCACCTCAAAATCAGTGAGAAACACAATCTGCTAGAAGGCAAGGTTAGCTGCGAGAAGGCAAGTGAGAACGACCAGAACCTTTTGTATTCTTCACATGCGCTCATGTCCAAGATTCTCGGACAAAACTAGTGAATACTGGAAAATCGCGAGGTATTGTTATGCAAATACTCAAATTGATTGCCCATTCTTCCGATGTGTAGCAAAAACTTTGCTTTAAAGTTTTTTCCATCGCTTGCACCGAGCATTTAAGACCGCCTTAGAGAACCCATGGGGAACGCTTTGGACGACAACAGAAACATTGACAGCAAAAAAATGTGAGCCTGTTGACGGGAGACCCACGGATATATTAGTTTTTATAGTGAAACCTTACAATATATGAAAAACATTGCGTTCATAAACTCTTTCTCGCTGAAAAATGCTTTAGTTCCAAAACTGTTGGATATGCAATAGTACGAGTAGTTGGAAGCAGCCGTAACAGTGATCTTCTGGAATGCGTTGTTCTAGCGCCGCTCTTCGAACGTGTTTAACTGCCGTGGTGGGGCCTAACGCAGAACTGATGCTTGCGTCAAATACAACCGCAGGGAAGCTGGGAAGGCATGCCGGTGACCGAGATCATGTACCCACTCCCGCCACCATCCAGGAATTGCCAGGAGAGTGACGGCCTACCGCAGCTCGAACAAGAACAGTAAGCACGAGAGAGACCATCGGTGCCGGCGCTCAGCGGAACTTTGTTGTGCACCGAGAGGAGGCGGTGTGAGCGTTTCAGGCCTCCTACAAGCCGCAGTGTCTTGCTCTCGTTCTGGAGGTTATCCCAAAAATCCCACTTACCTCCCAAGATATTTCTTATCGACTGCGAAAGTACTCATGCGACCCATGTATCGAAATCGGGTGCTGTGATTGGGCGAAACTTCGCGGTTCGCCAAGCGATGCGCCGCTTGCGGTGAGCGCTTCCTGAGGTATTTTCATGGTAGATGGAGAAAAGGCAGGGTACGAGTAATAGCTGATCGTACAGGTTATATATGGCTCGAACACAGCGGAACTGTTCTTTTCGCCTTACCTCGAAAGCTTTTAGGCTGGCGGCGCAACCTTATGCGTCAAGCCTTCAGACCCCGTAATTGTGTTCCCACAGTGGATTGAAACAAAAAAAGAAAGCGCACTGAGACGGAACGAAAGGCGGGATGTAGTCATAACTTAACCCGGTGGAGGATTAGGTTTGCTGTGTGAGGTAACGTCGAGCATTCTGCTCAAAAACTGCTTTATACCGTATTGCTTTGTTACTCGTTGCGCAGGTTATTGTCAAAGCTACAAGTGCCAGTTATGTAATTTCTTCTAAAGGTCAACAAAAGACCTTTCTCCACAAGCTGTTAGTGCACCCCGTGGTGTTGTGTACTGTGATGTTGTAAAGAAGTTTTGCCTTGAAGCTATAAGTGAGGTACAGTCTTTGTCAAAAGTAACCAGGCTGCATGGTTTTGCTTCTCAATCGCTTATTTAAGCTATTATGCCAGCCCTCAAGCTCTAAATCTCCGCATGGTAAGGAGAACCCCTGTCCTCACCTTCAAAGAACTTTTCGACCTTAGGGAAAGCTGTAAAGGCTCTACTATACAAATGTGAAGCAAACCATGCAGCCTGGTTACTTTTGAAAAAGACTGTACATATGTTGGTCCGTGCATACGTCAAAGGTGTATCCATCGAGCCTCGCGCCCTTAGGATTAAAAGTCTCAGAGAAAAAGTTGACGACTCTGCTTACTAGTGCAGGTCGTGTATTAAAAGCTGGAACACGGTGGACCAATTGTTTACCCGTCTTCAGCGTGATCTGTGAGCTTCTTTAAGCCCCGCGCTTTCTGCGTTGTAATTTGTGAACAGTGCTGTAAGTAGTCCCATGTTCGCAGTGCCCATGACTCCTCAAAGTGGATTCACATGATGCGAGGACCCTAGCATGAATTCGTCGCTTCAAGCAACTGCACTTAGAAGAGCGGAATGTTGGGCAAGTTGCAGTTCAGCGGACCGTTTACTGCTGAAACTATTTACATAACAGACAAAGCAGCTCGAGACAGCGCGGATGAATCTTCTACAGCCGAGCTGCTCGCTAAAAGGAAAAGCTCCGCCAATCTTGGTACTTGCGCGTGGCATGCCCCGACGCTCTTCTGACGTACGAAGTGCGCATTCAATAAATATTTATCCCTATTCTCAAGCGTTTTTGCCCAAGACAAAGTAGAGCACAGTGTCTAGAAGGCGGCAAATTCTTTCCTACGAGATGTTATTTTTTTACCGAAAGAAAAAGCACCGTCCTTTCGAAGACAGCATCAACCATTGAGGCAAATCGGTCATCAGGAACCGTTACATCAGGCTACGCGATGCGCACTTCGCGCTCCACATAGGCGATCTCGTTCGTCGTGTGAATCCACTTCTCTTCTGATTAATAGCGGGGCCGGACTCAACAAAAAAGGAGAGGACAAGATAGGGGCAAATCTTATGCTGTCCCCTTTCCGTCTTGTGCGCTTCCTGCTGCTCTGTAAAAAATGAATGCACTCCAGCTCACGCTGCTATCTGCTCACTGCAACTATTTCTCACTGAAGCCTCCCCGACTGCTGTGACTGAGGCCAGCGGCTGGCTTCTGTCATGCTTGCTTGCTTAAAGGTGCAGTGAAGAGAAATCTGAACTCGTCTTTTTGCCGCGGCAACTCAATCTGCACGTTCCGAGCATTCTTAGAAGCTTCGATTTATTGCCCTGTGTGGTAAATTCCTCTAATTAAATCAAATTAACGTCCGGCTCCCGCCTTTTTTTTTTTAATTCTCTCCCATACGGTGGGCGGAGTCGACCAACGCGCGGAGTGTCTGTCACCTGCCTGTCACCCAGTCCCGTGGCGGCTTGCCGCTCTGCCATCGGCGGAATAATACGTAGTAGTCCGTAGAAGCAAATAGTCCGCGCGTATTTTTATTTCTGCGGGCTTATTTTGCGGCTATATTATCTGCGAATGAAACTATTTGTTCACGGAAACCTAAAAAACAAAATAAAGCGAAAGCAAAGCCTCCACGGAGCTGGCTGAAAGGCACTCCACGCGTTGGTCGATTCCGCCCACCGTACGGGGGAGAATTCGAAAAAAAAGGCGGGAACCGGACGTTAATTCGATTTAATTAGAGAAATCAGCCACACAGGGCCATAAATCGAAGTTCCTAAGAATGCTCCGAACGTGTAGATCGAGTTCCCGCGGCAAAAAGACGAGTTCAGATTCCTCTTCAGTGCACCTTTAAGTGAAAAATAAACACAACGGACGAAGGAAGTGCATGTCAAGCTAAGCGCAGCAGTAGCCTCCACTCGAAGATGGGCATGGAACAAACTCCCAAAATCGTTTCGGCTCCTTAAGGACGAAGAGCTGAGAGCGCCAGGTTTGCTCCACCAGAATACGCGGCCGCAAAGTTCCAAGTACTCATACGCACACCTAACACCCGCAACCCCTCCACTTCAACTGCACTGGCTTAAAGGCACACCAAGCACCCAACCAGCACCCCCACAATTCCACCCAATCAAAGGCACACCTAATAGCACACCTAATATACAATTGCACCTCTCCTCCAGATACACCACAATACTTAACCTCCGCATTTGCAACTCCACCCGCTCAGAAGCAAAGCCTTGACCCCGTGACCGCAAAGAGCATTCCAGACAGCGCTCACTTCCCTGCACTCATGGCTTAGGGTCACGTGCGCAACATTATCCTTCGGTAGCAGGTAAACGCGGGAGTTTTCGTTTGGACATACCACGACCGCTTATTTTCCCACAAGTTTCTCACCCTACTGTTGCATTGTCACCAGTTCGAGGTTCAAACACGTTTGTTAGCGGTTTCACAGTCTGTTACGACTGACATATGGACATCAGGAGAAAGGATGAATGGGGTGTGAGTAGGAGAGCCTCTTTCTCCGCGGACTGTCTCAACGGGGTTCTACTTTGTTTCAGCATGAACGAATAATAGTGCTTGTGCCCCTTTCCCCTTTTTCCCACTCTTATCTGTATCTAAGCTCGAATCTCTGAGGGTTGGTCGACTGGCACCATATATTATTTTCTCTCTTTAAAAACCCGGCAAAAAAAGTACATGGTTGGAGCGACGACCAATGGAAAGCAAGGGCAAGAGCTTAAAATGTGTCCTAATTTGGTAGCACGTATTGTTTTATCTTTCGTGAGTTTCTTTATTCGGTTACAACCAACCACCCGAATAGTGTTGTGCGGGGTCTGAGAAGTATACCTGCACATGGGAATACGAACGAATGTATGTGAGAACAATAAATATTGAAACGTTATCCTGACTACTGTCATTAATGCGACATCATGTGATTTCTCTTCCTGCATCTGTCATAAAACTCTGTTACATCATGGCAACCTATCAACTGAGGCAGGTGGCAATGAAATTGCCACCTGCCCACCATGGCACTTCACATGATGCTGTTGCATGCACTGAGTTAGGCCCAAAAGTTACTGATTGGTCGAGATGGCGATGACGTCACATCTTCGCTTCACCTAGCCCCCCATGGCAGCTGGTAGTTAATTTAATAGAATTAAATTGCAGTCAAATGCCATGGTGACTTTAGCGTAGTTTATGCGTTATGGAACAGAACGTCAACGCATGCAAATTGGTGCAATTGTAGTTGTGATGCACGCCCGGGAACATGCTAATTTTGTCCACACTAGCAAGATATGTACAAGCGTATTATCTTTCCACAACACGACGGGCATCCAGAATCTGAAAATTTAGTGATTTTGTTGTGACCGCTGCCAGCGCTGCTCGAGTTTTCTTTATTTAATCTTTTAGGGTATCTGAAAAGACTATTTTTTCAACTCAACGCCCTGCATTTGCTGTCGCATGCGCGAAATGAGAGAAATACGCCGATTTTGATTCCTTAGTTTCCTGTGAGTAACTGCTGAAGTTAAAGGGACACTGAGGAGAGCACTATTAATATTTTTTTTATAGTAAAATCCGATAGTTCGGCATGTCATGGCTTTGTTGCCACTTGGCCGGCAGCGAAAGATGCATTTATTCTAAGAAATTTGGATTCGAAGTTGAAAAAGTTTTTCCCGCCGCTCTGATTCAAGCTTGGGATTCGTCTATGACGACAGAGGACTAAGAGACGTGAAACATGACGTGCACATGACGTAACGCAGACTCCGTGATTTCTGACGGCCAGCAGTGCGGCCTAGCAGCAGCCGAAAAGAAAGCTACCGCCGGCCGCACGTTGAAGGCATCTATCGGCTATTGCGGCCGTCGCTACAGTCGCTTCGATTACGTTTGCATTGGCGTTTTGCCAGCGTTACGATGGATCTCGTTCTTGAAGTCGTCAACGAAGTTCTCGCAAATAGACACCTTTAGCATACCGTGTACCTTGTTACCGCTAGCGGAATACCGGGAGCCCGCCTACCGCCGGAAAACAGGCGCTGATTTGTCCCGATGCTTCAGGAGCGCGCGTAGCAGCCGGGCACGTGGCGCCATCTGACGACGTCAAGAAGATTTGCGCATGCATTGGCTGCGCCTCAGTGATGCATGGTTTCTCGGTTCCTGGTGTTGCTAGAACCATTCGTTCTAGCAACACTGTTTTGTTCTATGATCTCATCACGCTTGTACTTGCGAGTTTGGCCTGTGGCGGCGATACCTGTATTTTGGTTCTTGCTCTTTTCTACGTTACAAGAGCTTTGTTGTCAGTATGAGTGGCGTTTTTGTAATCAGGAGCTGGTATTCTGTCGATACAAGCCAACTTCAATTTCTCCTCAGTGTCCCTTTAAAAAGAAAGAAAAAGATTTAAAAAAGGTTTTTATTCTGTTTTTCACGCCTTTTAGTCGCTGTTCCTCCATTTTCTTACATGTGGCGCAAACCATCAAGATTCTATGCCAGTGACTGCTTCACATTTCTTCTCTGTGTTTTCGATCGCCTGTGTCTCTCTTTGCGTCCCGCTCGTCTTCCTCCGGTACAGGCGTGGGCTACGCCGCAACATGCAGGAAACGGTCCAGCTTCGGGAAAAGACTGCACGCATGTTGGGTCATCCGCTCCTTCGCACCTTTTAAAATACGTTCAGAGTAAGGATACCATTTACCGAATTCTTACGCACCAAAGCTGCACCGGGGCTTAAATCACGTTGTACTGGAAGGCTCCAAGATTAGCTATCGTCAAGGGCTATTCACCGTTCACTGAAATCATGGTACATGACTGTTTCTACACATCCTCTCCAGGTAAATGCAGTCACCGTGACACGGCATAATTTAAGCACATTGAGATTCAAAAGCTGGAAGCCTTAGCAGCTGATTCGTGTCGTTAAATAACTAATACTAAAGCAAACCAGAGATGAAACAAAATTACTGACGGACACTTAAGCTCCGCCGTGAGGCTATGACGCGACAGCATTAATGGTTCCCTTCAGCGGCCTAAGGTCCTCTTTGCGAACCACTTCCCAGGACTGGCACAGTGTCTTATTTATATCTTTGTATTCCTTTTAATTGTCTGTATTTATTTGTAGTTTTTATTTTTATGTATTTTTTCTTCACCACAAGGCGCACAAGTCTACCTTCGACTAACTCGAAACGACGAGCCTGGAAGACCACGGGTAGCATGTCTGATACGGAGCAAAAGGATCATGTGTTGGACTCCCAGCTAGTACCCCAATTTATTTTTCAGCGTAATTATTTTTATTTTACACCCTTACTAGTCCTAATAATAATTGAGCGACGCTACAACCTCGTAACTCCCGTTCTAATAATTTTCATCAACAGCTCAATGTGTGACGTAACGATCCTCTCGACCAATCGAGGTTTTCTGGACACACAGGCGACGACGACTACGCCGGATTCCCTGACAACGGGGCCCTTAACGAAACCACATTAAGAGTTCCACACCGCTTAAAGTTGTTCCCGCTAGGCATACAGACCTTTTGACAGACGGCATATTAAGTGCTCGGCTTTCTCTGCACTGTGTCAGCACACAGACTGTCGCCTGCTTGGCTGACGCTTTCGGCAATCGGCGCCGACCAATAGCCAGTCCTTCTAGCCGGAGTGTATACACACGAACTGATTTGCCCGCCTGCAGTAGTGGTGCAGGTGATTGGTGGGTTTGCACAATCTTTGAGCCAGCAAGCTTTTTAGGATCTAGAATTTAGCGCTGCTTTGACACTGTAGCAGAGCCACTCTGAATTGCTAAGTGATGGCATTTTTTTGCGGCCGCATGTCATAGTGAGAGCGAGGCTGAACTCATCTGTAGAGCTGAAAAGAAAATCAGTCGAACGTCTCCCTATACAGCTGGGCGAGAATGACTCAACGAGAGCGGCTTGTATCGCCCGTTTCCAGCCATAAACACCGCAATGTACCCCAAGAGAAGAACAAGCCTTCAAAATTTCCCCCAGAAATTGCTGTCGGACATCTTACGCGTCGTTTGGAAGTTCGTCAATTTTTTTGCTACTTCAGTGGACCACGAATGTTCGGCAGTGTCACAGAGTATTGAAGTTACACATCCTTCATTTAGTTGCTGTAATATGCGTATCAACAAATAAAGGCAAAGAAGTCCTTCACCGAGTCGGACTTTCAAATAATAGCCAACACTCCTTTATGAATATAATGCCGTGTATATAGAGCAGTGTGCTTACTTCGATCAGAACAGCATTTTTTTTGTCGAATTTTTTGTCATCGTCATGCTAACTAATACGCACCCCTCACAACAGTTTAGAAAGATAGAACTCAAGAACGAAGCAGAGAATGCCGCCAAAGGGCGCACTCCAGCCAATGGCATCGATTGGTTGTCTTGACATCAGTGTAAATCCGCTTAAATCGTGTCTGAAAGCTCCCCCCCCCCCCCCCCCCCCCCCCACTCCCCTTCCAATGTCCCGCTGAAGGGTGCAAGGGGATTAAGCACGGCGTAACGAGAGTCAGTCGACGCCATTGACTGGAGGGCCTCCTTTCAGAGGCATTCGCGGCTTCGTTCCTGAGTTGCATGCGACTGTGACATGAAGGGCAAAGTTCATATACGTCTGTCACCGTCGCATGCACGGGGTGAAAACAAACGCACCAAAATAGAATTTGATACTCATTCATTTTTCTTGACTGCTGACTGAGAATTACTGGCTCGTTTCCGGACGAACATAATTATCAGTACATATCTGACCCAGAAAATATTCTCAGAATGCTGGCCTGTCTGACCCATTCCTCGTAATTTCACGGGTAAAGACTTTTTCATACACCCATTCTTCGTCTTCTGCACTTATTTTCTACTAGCTACCAATTTTGTGGTAAATCTTTTTTTCAGTACACCTCATTGCGTCTCAAGCGTAGCCGAAGTGCTAGCTACAAAGTTTGAGGCAAACAACTATCATTTTCTACGATAGAATGTGCAGTTTCCCGTACACTACCCGCCATTGATGCGTTAAATGTACATACATTGGCGCTACCTCTATTCGCAGCAAAAAGAGGGAAAAATCTTATGCTAGATCGATCGATGACTGTGCATTCTATCGAGAGGCCCAGCTGGAATATTTGCTTCGCTTGCCATTACGCGGCTCCGTCTAATACTAAAGCATTCGAAATGTTTTACAAGTTAAAATACATTTTGTGCAGACTTCATGCTCTATGAA
The DNA here is from genome assembly GCF_055824585.1 of Amblyomma mixtum. NCBI lineage: Eukaryota > Metazoa > Arthropoda > Arachnida > Ixodida > Ixodidae > Amblyomma > Amblyomma mixtum. The sequence goes on from NC_143012.1 coordinate 6,581,926, forward strand.
ATTACACATTAGGTAATTATTTCTCATTTGGAAAACAAGCATGCTTCAGCTGAAATGGTATTTTAGCGCTCTTCTCTTTCATGAAGAAATCTTACATATTTCAGCTGAGGCTGCTGCGGACGCTTCACCAAACGTCTGCGGTGGTATAATTTGTCATGAGTGGCGACGTCCTCATCTGCGAAGCAATTCTTAAATGCGCGAGCGCGTGAATTTTTTATGTGCATCGAAAGCAGCAATGACCCTAGATGAAAGCTCGCATATTTTGTTACAAAATAATGAATTTCACGGAAGCCAAGAGGGTTCAGGTTTCTGTGAAATATGCACCCAGTGATGTTGTTTCAGACGCACTGAAGGAATTTATTTGACAGAGCGCAGCTTTTGAGATGGTGTGCTGTTCACTTATTTTTGTGTTTTAATCTTTCCTCCGACACAGGTGTAACTCTCGCACGGAGTTGAGAGACTTAGATTCTGTCCTTCTCTGATGAGCTCCCCAGTGTCCATGATGCAGTTATCTGTGAAGTGGCCGAAAAGCGCAACATTTACCGCGAGCCATGAAATCAGCATCAGCGCAGTGATGCAGTCTGCGGATAATGAACTGAGCCCTGTCGCACAGATGTCAACCTGCGGCTTACCCTGGCCTTCGACATGTTCAAAACCCCACCTCCTTATCGCTTTTATCGCCCGTCAATGTAGTAGAAGTCACGTTAATCGTTTTGTTTTAAAAGAATGGTTGATATCAGGAGTTTAAAGTGCGTATTGAATGATCGAATAGTTTATTTATAGCTCGTTCACAAATACATGTATTGATATGTGCAAGACTGTTATTTAAATTGTGCCCTACATCAAGAAAAAATTTAAAAAATCACCATCTCTGATTTTGCACCATTTGGTGAAGACTGCAAAGCTGTGCCACTGAACATGTGCCATGCGTCTAGGTGGTACCAGTTTATTTTGGCAATAGCATGGGCGCCTTCGTCATGCATGAATGCACCCCTCGTAGTTGTGGTGTGTCCCCACTGCGTGTGTTCCTTTGATTCTGACGCATCCATGCTCTCATCTCCCCTATTAATTTTATACCACAGCGCACTAAGTGGCCGCTTCTATCTCAGGAGGTACTTACCATACCTCTGCAGGCATGTTTTTTTGCAGCAGTCTGGAAACTTCTTTTTAATGCTTTCAGTGTCTCTTTTGCAGCCATATGGAAGTTCTTTGCACCTGAAATCGGCATTCAGCAGTAAAAGGCACATTTTACTCAGCTGGAGGGAGTCTATATGTGACAGGCGCCAATGTATTGTAGCACGAGTAAATAATATCATCAGGATATAGAGTTCACTTGTTCTTCCGTAGAAAGGCTTTTCAGACGTCCGCTACGTTTCTGTTAGACGCAGAATATAATCAGCCCCTATATATAGCGTTCATTGATTACGAGAAAGCATTCCACTCAGTAGAAACCTCAGCAGTCATGCAGGCATTGCGGAATCAGGGTGTAGAAGAGTGTTATGTGAAAATATTGGAAGATATTTATAACGATTGCACAGCTACCATAGTTCTCCATAAAGTCAGCAATAAAATTACAATAAGGAAAGGTGTCAGGCAGGGAGACACGATCTCGCCTATGCTATTCACTGCCTGTTTACAGGAGGTATTCCGGGGCCTGAAATGGTAACAGTTGGGGATAAGAGTTAATGGAGAATGCCTAAGTAATTTGCGATTCGCTGATGACATTGCCTTCCTAAGTCACTCAGGACATGAACTTCAAATCATGATCAATGAATTAGACAGGCAGAGCAGAGCAGTGGGGCTAAAAATTAACATGCAGAAAACCAAAGTAATGTTCAACAGCCTAGCAAGGGAGCAGCAGTTCGCAATTGGTAGCCAGGTGCTCGAAGTGGTAAGAGAATATGTCTATTTAGGGCAGGTAGTGATTGCTGATCCGGATCATGAGAGGGAAATAACTGGAAGAATAAGAATGGGGAGGAGCGAATATGGCAGGTTATCTCACATCATGAATGGCAGTTTACCAATATCCCTCAAGAGAAACGTATGCAACAGCTGTATCTTACGGTATTCACCTATGGGGCAGAAACGTGGAGGCTAACAAAGCGGGTTCAGCTTAAGTTAAGGATAACGCTGCGAGCTATGGAAAGAAAAATGATACGTGTAACGTTAAGAGATCGGAAGCGGGTGGAGTGGGTGAAAGAACAAACGCGGGTTAATGACATCCTAGTTGAAATCAAGAGGAAAAAGTGGACTTGGGCAGGGCATGCAATGCCAAAACAAGATAACCGCTGGTCCTTAAGGGTAACGAAGTGGATTCTAAGAGAAGGCAAGCGTAGCAAGGGGCGGCAGAAAATTAGGTGGGCGGATGAGATTAAGAAATTTGCGAGAATACGGTGGCCGCGGCTGGCGAAGGACAGGGTTAATTGGACAGACATGAGAGAGGCCTTTGCCCTGCAGTGGGCGTAGTCAGGTTGATGATGATTATGATTTAAACCTATTCTTGTTGGCTCTCATGAATGGTTTGTTTGGTTCATTGGGGTTTCCAAAACGACTCAGGCTATGACAGACGCTGTAGTGAAGGGCTCCGGAAATTTCGGCCACCTGGGGTTCTTCAACGTGCACTGACATCGCACAGTACACGGGCCTCTAGAATTTCGCCTCCATCGAAATTCAACCGCCGTGGCAGGGATCGAACCCGCGCCTTTCGGGTCAGCAGCCGAGCACTATAACCACGGAGCCACCGCGGCGGCGTCTATCATGAAGGGAGAGTTACCATGCGGGGCACTGAAAGTGCCGTTTTATGTAATTCGAATGTTTAGAGTTGTTTCGAAGCTTAAAGTACTTGATTTTAATGAGAATGTGTCGTACCGGACGTGATCACTGTATATCAGGCGTATTAAAAGTGGGATACTCGCTGAGCGTTAACTTTCAGTACAGGTGCTTGACCTCGCATCTTTTACACGCCGAGTAATACAGTGATGTTCTATGCGGTAGCTCAAAATTCCCTAATTCACGCCCTTTTTTCCTACAGCAGCTGTACAACTCCTTCAGTTTGGAAAAAGTGGCACAATTTCAGTTCATATAGTTTCGTTAAATTCAGAAAAATTCCCTCGGCGACAAAAGTTTCCAACGAATTTAAAAAATAAAGGGTAATCCTTCCTCGCAAAGTATTTTCACTCAGGGGATCAAAAACCAGTGACCACTACCGGCTGAAATCAAAACTCCTTACAGCACTACAGGCGCTTTCGAGTGTAAAAGTAAAGGCGCCAAAAAACCACACACACACAAGACAAGAGAACGGGACAGAGCGCCGGGCGCTCTGTCCCGTTCTCTTGTCTTGTGTGTGTGTGGTTTTTTTGGCGCCTTTACTGTTACAATGAATTACCAACTAGCCCCGCAAGAAGTTCTTTTAAGCTTTCGAGTGTATTTATCTTTATGCGTATGTGCTGTATTGCTCAGTTCGCAGTTCAAAAACGAAACTATACCTGGTCACAGTGTTATTTTGTGGCATTGCCACCGCGGATAGTCCTCGTCGTTGTTTAGCTTCCAGCTTTTGTTGGCGCGGGAGTCCTTTGCGGTACGTTTTGTTTCGAGAAACCAAAATATCATATTCCATTCAGCAATATGTAGCGAGGCTTGTAAGCATTTTCGCTTATACTTACTGCCGTCTAATTGTTTTTTGCTTGGAGATTGGCAAGCTCTTTACTTGACTGCTTAACTGACGCTCTCTCTCAAAGAGTAGTCGCAAACAATCCTCCTGGGTATATAGCTTATACCGGGTTCACGCCGACACAACTTTCATTTCGTAAAAAACCCGCACGAACACCAAACGCAATAAGATCGAAAACAATGAAAAGATACGCGACATTTACATCGAAATTATCACTTGTTTCTGATCCCAGTGGCAGGACAGCATCTGGCACTCGTCGTCCGCATCAAGCACCGACGTGAAGTTGTAGCCATTGTACTGACAATATCCTGAAATGAATTTCAGTATTAGAGTTATTGTAGTTTGTTCCCAACTTTCCGTACAAACAGAACTGAAAAGAAAATTTCCTATTTGGCGTGACGGATAACACGGATAGCGCTAGTGTCGTCTTCTTTTTCTGTCCGCATTTTTCGCGCTATAATTTTGAAAGATGTATGTTAACCAACTCGCCCAATATGCAGTACTGTTGCAGTACGGATAACAAGTATAAGTGATGTTTAAGGCCACATTTTGTACAATCTTTAAAAAAAGCCCGATACCTCTGGCTCACGATGCAAGTATAAAAGGAACACTAAATCAACTGCACGCATTCTCTTCTCAGCACTGTGTGCTTTAAAGGGTCAGTCTACTCACCGAGATGAGTGTGTAAATAATGGCATATTCTGGTAGTTGGCACCCTATAACATCAATAACGAGGGAACTGCTCCCGGTTTAGGCAGGAATTTATATTTTATTTTGGCGTTAAAAGTCGCGTAAAAATGCATGGTGGCGACCCCAAACGTTCATTTTGTTCAAGAAGGTGGTAGTCTTTTTTTGTAGAAGCATAAGTGAATATACTACGTACCATTTGTATGCCCCAATGTCAGAGAAACGCACGTTTTGTTCTAGTAAACTGTAGAAGGCGTACCGCTCGCTTTTTCTTTGAATCACATGAATATTTATAGCTACACGTACGCAAAACGCAGGCACATTCCCACTTTTAGTTCAGCGTATGCTAGCAGAGACGCAAAAATAAACTCAATCTATAGTGGCGCCATCTGGTTGTCAGGACGGGAACCATTGCTGTAAACAAACCGAGTCTCCACTTAAGCCTAGGAGCGGCAGAATCGTCACTCTAATTATTAAAATAAAGCAAATTTATCTCTTATATGTTTTCTTATAGGCGAGATTAGACGAAGAAAAAGACCAGCACCCCATTTATAGCCAGTGAACGCACTGAAAAAAGGCAGCAACAACGAGAATTCAGTCCGAAGCGAGAGGTCCGGCTTCGACGGGCGCCGCCATGTTTGTCGCCGCGCGGCGGAAATCCAGATGGTTGCCAGATGAGACTACCATCTCATAGAGATGTGTTCCCGCATCAATAAATTCTATTTTAAAATTTTCTACCGCACTTCTTGTCACCACAGCTGGCTAAACGGTAATTTGAGTAAAGAGCTATGGGTTGCCGCAAAGAAAATATGGTCGATAAAATTCAGTAGACTGACCCTTTAACCTCCTGCCCATAGAGTCACCTAAATGGTGTTCAGCTAAAAGGAGACATATCATCCCAGGAGTGCGCCCTCTGCGTTCATGTGTGCCTGCGGTTGACTCACTCAAGGGGAAGCCGGTTGGCGCGTGGCGCAATAGCCGTAGTTACATTTCTACGAGTTAGAGCCACCGCCCTTTATAATCTTCTAGAACGCATTTGCCTCACCTTCCTTCATTCATATATTGTTTTTGTGAATAAGACATCACTAAAAGAAATGCACAATTTTATTCGCTGCGCAAATAAAAGAGCAAGTGCTTTTCAGCCTGTTATATACGTTGAGAGATTGCATTCAAATAGGAGTCGGTATATTGTCGCGAGTGGAAGATAAAGACGTGTAGTGTCGCGAGTGGAAGATAAAGACGAGGAGTGTTTTTGCCGCGCGCCGACGACGACGTTGCTGCTGGTGGACCGCCCTGTTTTTCTGCTCCCTGTCTTCACCCGTTCTCGCCGCCGGCCTGTACGTCAAGCCGTGACATTTGGTGCAGGTGCTGGGTAACGCATCTCATGCAGCGCACCCCGCCTCGTAGTTCGAGCCCCGTCCTAAGTCCTGGCCGTCGAGTTTTCTTGGAGGAGCCCTCGGCGGAAACTGAGACTCGCGCTAGCCGACGCCAGCAAGGCCGAGCGCCGGAATTCGGACTCTTGCCCGAGGGATCGCGGACATCTAGGACAGCCAACGTCACCATGGCGTCCCAGTCACAACAAACTGACCCCGCGATTGCATCGAGGATCGTCTACGTGCCTCTCACTCCAAGATCTGTCGTGCCGTTCCGTGGCGATGGCCTTGACGATGTTGAAGACTGGGTCCAAAACTATGAAAGAGTAGCGCGACATAACGGGTGGACTCCAGACCAATGCCTGCAAAACCTGTACTTCTCCCTGGAAGCCACGGCAAAGTATTGGTTTGAGAACCATGAGGCTTCATTAACATCATGGGAGACGTGCAAGAGCGAACTGGTACGCACGTTCGCGAACCAGCATCGGCGACAACAAGCTGAAGATCTGCTCCACGCTCGCATCCAGGGGCCTACCGAAAGCGTCAGGAGCTTCGTCGAAGACGTGCTGCGTCTGAGTGCCCGCGCCGACCCGCGGGCTACTGAGGAGAAAAAGGTACGGGCGTTGATGAGGGGTGTCCGGAATGACATCTTTGGAGGCCTCATCCGCAATCCTCCGACCACAGTGGCCGGATTCGTCGCCGAAGCTACCAACATCGAGCAGGCATTGGCGACAAGAACCAGTCACTTTCAGAGACTGAGAGCCCTTCCTGTCGTCTCAAGTCTTGCCTCGTCTGACCTGGGCGGAGTTGGTCTCGCCGATGTTCGAGAAATAATTCGCGACGTCATCCGCGAGGAGCTGAAAAAGCTCTTCCCTACTCCTGAGCAGCCCGCCTCTGTCTCCATCGCGTCGGCCGTTCGCGAAGAACTGCGACACGCGCTGGCGCCAGAAGACGTCCCAATTGTAGCTGCAGCCGACCCACCAGCTCTGAGCTACGCCGCCGCAGTTCGTCGTCCTCCTCCCGCCCATCGCCAGGACCAGAGCGCTCCCGATTCCGGCCTTCGACGCCGTGAGTTCCTGCACTCGTCTGATGCACGCATGGGACCGCCGAGACGCAGGAAGACCGACATCTGGAGGACTGCGGACCGGCGCCCACTGTGTTTTCACTGCGGTGAGCCTGATCACATGTATCGCTCTTGTCCATACCGCGAACTCGGCCTAAGGGGTTTTCACCGGGCCGATCCGTGCCCCCGCTACGGTGAGCAGCCCCGCGACATACAAGACTACCTTCGACGTTCTCCCTCACCGGTTACAGCTGCTCCTCGCACCTCTCGGTCGCCGCCACCTCGCCGCCCACCATCCCCTTCTCGCGGGTCTCGCCGTGAGAGCCTTTCGCCACTTCGGGAAAACTGAGTACGGCGACGCCTGGAGGTGGCGTTGCCGGAGTCGCACGAAGCAAAGAACCTCCGTCTACGTTAGTGTGTCCCAGCTCGACCGATGGTATCCTTGGAAACGCAAACCGTTTTGTAACCTCTAGCAATGTGAACATTCTGATCGACGGGCGCGACGTAACGGCGCTTGTGGACACCGGCGCTGATTACTCGGTCTTCAGTGGCAGTTTCTCTCGGCGTCTTCGCAAGGTTACCACCCAGTGGGACGGACCGCCCATACGTACCGCGGGCGGCCACATCGTAAACCCTGTTGGCAAGTGCACTGCCCGCGTCGAGATCCACGGTGAGACGTGCCCCGCCACTTTCGTGATATTGGAGAATTGCTCTAAAGATGTTATTCTGGGCATGGACTTTCTCCGTGAATATGGCGCCGTAATCGACATAGGGCAGAACAGGTTGACCCTCCGCGCACGTTCTTCATCGCCAGTACCGCCCCGGGCCACAGGCTTTGCGATGAAAATTGATGCCGACCATGTCCACTTGCCGCCGTTGTCGACAGTTTTCCTGCCGGTCCGAGCCGATACAACAGCATGTGGAGAAGGCGTTCTGGAAGGCAATGTCCAGATGTTACTTACGCGCGGCATTGGTGTTGCGCGAGGGGTCGCAAATGTTCAACGAGGGCGAGCCAACATCTTCGTGACCAACTTCAGGAACGAGCCGCAGCACTTGACGAAAGGGTCAGTAATAGCCCAAATGGAAGAGCTTAGCGACGTTCGTGAAGCAGTTGCGCTGCCTAAGGAGGCGGCCCCGCCCGGGTCACGAGACCCTACAACGTTGCCCCTGGATATCGATCCCAAACTTGAGCCTTCCCAAACACGCGAACTGCTCTCCCTTTTGCATCGGTACAACGACTGTTTTGCGACGACATCTCGAGTTCGACAGACGCCAGTCGCCAAGCATCGAATTATTGTCGACACCGCAATGCACCCGATTCGCCAACCGCCGTACCGCGTTTCCTTGAAGGAAAGGGAAACCATCCAGGAGCAAGTGCGCGAAATGATACGCGACGACGTCATCCAGCCATCCAACAGTCCGTGGTCCGCACCTGTAGTGCTGGTCAAGAAAAAAGACGGGACCCTTCGATTTTGCGTTGACTACCGGCGACTCAATAAGGTGACCAAGAAGGACGTGTATCCACTCCCACGCATCGACGACACCCTCGACCGTCTTCGTCATGCCCGCTATTTTTCGTCCATCGACTTGAAGAGTGGATACTGGCAAATTGAAGTGGATGAGCGCGACCGCGAGAAGACCGCATTTATAACCCCGGATGGCCTGTACGAGTTTAAGGTGATGCCGTTTGGCCTGTGTACAGCGCCCGCGACATTTCAACGAGTCATGGATACTGTGCTAGCCGGCCTGAAGTGGCAGACATGTCTCGTGTATCTGGATGACGTCGTCATCTTCTCAAGCACTTTCAGAGACCATCTGGTGCGTCTTGAAGCAGTTCTTCAAGCTCTTCTGAACGCCGGACTTACGCTCAAGCCTTCGAAGTGCCGCTTCGCATACAGTGAACTGAAGTTCCTTGGCCATATCGTCAGCCAAGTGGGTGTGAAGCCAGATCCCGAGAAAACGGCTGCCGTTGCATCCTTCCCTCCACCGTCGGACAAGAAGACCGTCAGAAGCTTTCTCGGTCTTTGCGCATACTTCAGGCGTTTCGTTCGAAACTTTGCCCAGATCGCGGCGCCACTTTACCGCCTTACGAAGGATAGCGTTCCCTTTGAGTGGAGCGAGGAGCAACAATCAGCATTCCGCCAATTAAAAGACGCCCTTGCAACATCCCCCATACTAGGCCATTTTGATCAAGACGCCGACACTGAGCTCCACACGGACGCCAGCAACAAAGGACTAGGAGCAGTGCTTGTACAATTCCAGGATGGCGCTGAGAGGGTTATTGCATATGCCAGCCGAGCTCTTTCGCAGGCGGAGGGAAATTACTCGACAACTGAAAAAGAGTGCCTCGCTGTCATCTGGGCCATCACCAAATTCCGGCCCTATCTGTACGGTCGCCCTTTTCGTGTCGTCACCGACCACCATTCGCTGTGCTGGCTCGCCAATATTAAGGATCCCGCAGGCCGCCTTGCTCGGTGGAGCCTTCGGCTACAGGAGTACGACGTCACCATCACCTACAAGTCCGGCCGCAAACATCATGATGCTGACTGCTTGTCTCGAGCCCCTGTGGAGCCGGCACCGGGAGGCGAAAATGACGAAGAGGACGGCTTTCTTGGGGCATTGGACACGGCAGATATGGCTGCTCGGCAACGCAGTGATGCTCAGATTGGTCAGCTGATGGCGCACTTGGAAGGCCACGAAGCTGCGGTGCCTCGCGTTTTCCAGCGCATGCTGCCGACGTTCAAGATAATGCACGGCGTATTGTACAAGCAGAACTTCGACAGCAGCCCGAGGTCGTGGCTCCTTGTTGTGCCGGAGGACCTGCGCTCCGAGGTCGCCCAAGCTTGCCACGACGATCCTACAGCTGGTCACCTTGGCTACAGCCGGACGCTTTCACGGATTCGAGAACGGTACTACTGGCCGACACTTCCTAAGTACGTGCGTCACTACGTCAGAACTTGTCGAGAGTGTCAAAGGCGCAAAACACCACCCATACGACCAGCTGGTCTTCTCCAACCACTCGAACCGCCGCTTGTTCCGTTCCACACCGTCGGAATGGATTTTCTTGGTCCATTTCCGACGTCGCAGTCGGGCAACAGGTACATTATTATAGCGACGGACTACCTAACGCGATACGCGGAGTCCCGAGCACTTCCGTCTGCGACAGCTGTTGAGGCAGCCAAATTTTTTATCGAGTGCATTGTGCTCCGTCACGGTGCCCCTGCCGTTTTGATCACTGACCGGGGTGCCGCGTTTCTGGCCAAGCTCACACAGGAGATCCTCCGTCTCAGCTGCACCAGCCACCGCCGAACTACTGCGTACCATCCGCAAACGAATGGGCTGACGGAGCGGCTGAACAAGACCATGGCCGACATGATCGCCATGTACGTGGATGTCGCCCATCGCAGTTGGGACTCGGTACTGCCCTACGTTACATTCGCTTATAATACCGCTGTCCAGGAGACGACCGGTATGACGCCTTTCCAGCTGGTCCACGGCAGACAGGTCACCACGATGCTTGACGCTATGCTACCGCACGAGCCGCCTGTCGACGTAGACGATGGTGCCCGAATAGTATGCGAGCGCGCGGAAGAAGCTCGGCAACTCGCGAGACTCCGCATCCAACACCAACAGCATGCCGACGCTCGTCGGTACGATCTCCGTCGACGCGACGTACATTTTTACCCTGGAGACAAGGTCTGGGTGTGGACGCCAGTACGCCGTCGAGGTCTCTCCGACAAACTCATAAAGCGGTACTTTGGCCCGTATACAGTTCTTCGCCGCATCGGAGAACTTAACTACGAGGTGCTGCCGGAAGGAACACGACCGTCATCACGTCGTTCACCCCGCCCTGACATTGTGCACGTAGTGCGGCTTAAGCCGTATTACGCGCGATGATCGTCTGCCCCGAACTGATTTTCCCACCTCCTTCTACACTGGCCAGCAGGAGTTTTTGTGCGCGTGTGCGGCTTTCCGCCCTGTGCCTTTGTTTTCGTGCTAGCATCGGGACGATGCTTCTTTATAGGGGGAGGTAGTGTCGCGAGTGGAAGATAAAGACGTGTAGTGTCGCGAGTGGAAGATAAAGACGAGGAGTGTTTTTGCCGCGCGCCGACGACGACGTTGCTGCTGGTGGACCGCCCTGTTTTTCTGCTCCCTGTCTTCACCCGTTCTCGCCGCCGGCCTGTACGTCAAGCCGTGACAATATGACAAAAACAAAATTATCGCTTCTGTAAGTGGCCTCGAAATTCCCAGCAGTACGCACGTGTCAAAGTGCAATTACAGTGTAATGTTGGCCCAGGCGCTGTTAATGGCACTTAATCAGTTCAGTGCATGAGCGATTATGTATTTTCATGAAAATAAATTTACGAGTGCACAGCATGATATTCAAAGAAAACTGAGTTTGGTAAGCTGAGAGACAAGAAGAGAGATGCACAGGCTAAGCAGCAAGATGTAGCTTCTGATATCTTAGCGCAAATCAAGAGGGGAAAAACATGGACATTACAGGAACATATGATCGAATAAAATGTATAATAAATGGGCTGCTAGAGTAGCAGAACAGTTCCAAGAGAATCCAAAGGTAGCCTGGAGTGGTAGGGAGACAGGTAGTTAGAGCAGGTAAAGAACTTCGCCGAGATAGACTAGCCGGACCTAGAACGGGTCAGGGAGGGGCTTTTCTCCTGCTGAGATTGCAATCCGCTGGAAGGTAATTGTAACCCTCATTTGTTTGTTTTTTTTTACAGCAAATCAGCTAAACGGGCGAGTTGGTTGGGCGAGTTGGGCGAGATCGCAGCAGAAGAAACACAGGACGAGCGCTGACTCACAACTGAAAGCTTATTCGAAGACAGCAATGCAATATAAAGAAAAAGCGGCCAACCTATCAACAAGCATACAAAAACAAACCCGTGCTGCTACGTGGCATCACGGCATACAACCTCACTATCATGTAATAAAATAGATGGCTTACTAACGGACAACCTTGTTTTCTTCCTGATGTGGTAGGCTTCCATAATCTCACGTGTCAAGCGGGGCGGATGCTTGTACAGGTTATTTCAATAGTGCAAGGAAGGAAAACAAGATTTGAAGCCACGGGCATGGTCAACGAGATTTGTAGAGTCGTTAGCCTTCAAATTATTTGCATGTTCTTTCAGACGTGTATAAATATATCGCCCAGTCTGCCCGATATACACTTGTCCGCAAAACACCGCCCTTTGTCTTAGTTCAGACGTGCCCTTTGTCTGTAACCCTAATTTTTCTCTTTCTTGACCGACGTACACAAACAAGCAGCACTCGTGCGTCTCACTCTGCATCGTTTTTTTTTCAGTGTTGCGTTTAGTACTTTACCTTGGATCACAAACCAGTGAGTTACTTTTACCCTAGTAAGTTCCCATTCCCGCCTTCCGCAAAGGACAGAAAACCAAACCAGAGTTCGGATTACATTCAAAGCAATAAAAAAATCCGCTCTCCCCCTCTTTAGAGACTGATGCGACCAAGGCTGAACGATGAATATGTCAATATCGAAACATTTTCTAGGTTTGCATTTAGCAGTCAGGCCGCCATCAACGAAGTCCCGAGTCATGAGGCCGACAGTGTCTGTTGTTGTGCGATAACATGCCAAAGGTTACCTCGGACACCGATATCACTTGTACGTGTCATGACTCTTATATGTGAGCGCTTCATGCATCATTGTAAGCGTTAGCTATTTCATGTAAATTATTTCTGAAGTGTTTCAAGACGCAGTAAACTTACGTCCAGATGTTCGCACGTTTAAAACAGTTACGGTCTTGTAATCACTGTTTTCTTGACTTCTTCCAAGCTCAAAAAAGGCACAAATTAGGATTGCACCTGCCAGCATCTTGTTACTTGATGATGTAAAGCTTATGGACTAAAGTTCTGAAATATATATGACAAGTGAAAGCCGAGAAGAAAAAAATTAAGGTATGGAAATCCAACGCAAGAAAACAGGTTCTTTTTTTTTTACATGTTTGTAAAAATCAGTGCGAAAGAAAAACGAGACCGCAGCAAGGTAACATGGACAAGCACTTAACCGTGTTGCCTTGCTTCGATCCCGTTCTTCTTTCGCGCTGATTTTTTTTTCCAATCCAAACATGCATCCTCTCCAACCTGCCCAGTTGAGCATCCTTGTGTAGTTCCTTTTTTTATTTTAATTGAGCGCCTCCTCTTTCTCAAGATTATTTTTTTAGAATTTTTAGATTTTTGGTAGCTAACCATTTTATAGCGCTTCCTCTGCATGAATTTTCTTTCCTAACTGAGCTCTTCAATAGGACTTGAATAATTGGGCTAGGTTCAATGCAATGGTAGCTTACACTAGTGTCTGTATCTCATTTTATTAAAAACCGCAAGAAATGCGCTGCCTGAATAAATCAACTCTACGGTAAGAAGGTCCAGCTAAATAAAAACAGTTTGGGTATAAAGAACAAAGCGCAAATACAAGAGAAACATGTAAAATAGCACTGAGGCTCAACAACTCTGCATGTGTGGTGGTGCTGTTTTCGAGAGAACATACAACAGAGGAAATTTTGGGAGGAAAGTTTGTTAGGCGAATTACTCGTTTTGAAAAACAAAATTAAAGCATTGATGCAAACACCCTGGATGAAACCAGAAACCTTATTCACCCTCTCCAAATTGACAGAGCAAACAGGCTGTTCCACTTACGTCTGCTCGACGACCGCTGAGAACAACTGTATATAGCCGGTTCGTTTCTCTGATTTCAAGTACTAGACACCTTCTAGGCATCCGCTACTATTTATGCCGACGCTGTCGTTCCCCTTAGGGACTGGAAAGTTTGCGAAATGCATATTATACCCAGCGCGACCTCAGCACCAATCAACCGTTCTTTTTAACAGCAGGTGATGTGTTTAATGGCGCCAGGTAAGCGAAAGATCAAACGACACAATACAAATTGTTCTTTTTAAATGGTCGCAAGAATATGATTCCGCTCTATACCATGGAAGGCACAGTAAAACTAATACAAAGAAGAAAATCCTGCGTATTGGTTCTTCAATAAATACAGAAGCAGAACTAGTAGAAGAAATTAAAAACTCCGTGGCAGAGTGAAGTCACCACAAGAAGAAAATTAATGCGAAAACATTAACTTTCAGTTTATATTTTTCCTTCCTTTATAATGAGACACCTGCTTATTAGCCTACAGCCGTCAGGTGACGCATACACTAGGTTCACCTTCGTTTGCCAAGAAGCAACGCGGTTTTGTCGCCTATGAGTTCCATCCTCGCATCTTCGGAAGAAATTTTTTTCTTTGGTGATGACTTCAATAGTGATTTCCTGGACCACTTTTCCTGGACGCTGGACATCGGGTTTCGTTGCTGATGGGTCATACGAGTATAAATAAGGTTCGCTTTAATGACAGCAAATAAATTTTCCGGAGTCTTTAATTAATATAACGGGTTTGCCGAGCCAGCGCTGCTATCATGCAGTTAAGATTGTTTTTTTGCGTGCCCTCAATCATTTTTAGCCTTCATTAGCGCATTCCAAAGATATCATAAGAGAGAAAGTAGCTCGACTGTCGCAAAGTGTCCCAGCACTCTAATGAGGAGCCTCCACCAAAAGTACTTATGGCATGTCCTTTAGCATTAAACACTTTTTCGGATCATTTTATTTCTATGTATGTGTGTGTGTGTGGGGGGGGGGGGTGAGGAGGGGGCCGACGTAGTTGTGTTTATCCCCCTCTTCACTGAGAGCTCTGATTAAAACTATCGCAGCTGAGCAATAGAACATCTGAATCCACTCTATAAGTAACTGCGAAGAGCAAGTGATTTTCGCCTTTCAATCAGCTGCTCTTTATGCAAAAGTACATAGAAAGAAGTAAGAAAAATTTATTAAAATAGGATGTCTTCTGTTTCAGAACGCTTTCCATACCCTGATTTGATTCCAAATACACTTGCTATGAATAACTTTGGACGCTTTTCGATTAAGTGAAATTGTTAGCTAGCTCCTGCAGATTTCACCATGCACTCAGTTTAGAAGTCGTCACTATGCCAACAAGGTAGCTTTAACGACCTTAAACAGCATAAAGTTTGTTCAATTACTTTTCTCGATGTCTCAAACTGCACCAAGATTTTCTAGTAACTTTCTCCTAACAGGAGTGCATACAAAAAAGTAAAATTCTATCAACTTTGTGTTAACAATCGTTGATATTATGCAAAAGTTAACAGATTGTTACTAGAGTAAATAGAAAGTTAACACAAATTTTAAAGAAACAGCCATTTTTGTAAGTGTATTCTCGTTCGATCCGCCTCCTCACTTCGCCAGAGGCCGCTGTAGAGCCGTTTATTTGTCACCCCGATGATACTGCTAAAGAAGTGGTCCGTTCACACATGGGATGGATCTCTGGCGCATACTGGAGGAACGCACAGAACAAATTAGCCGAACAGGCACCGATCACTAACTGGATGCGATTCTGAATCGAACATGACTTCAACGGAGCGCAACGATTGATAGGCCTCTCAGTGCGCAATGCTCCTCGGCATTAAAGGTGACGCCCAGTCGACAGCACACGATATTTGAACGCCGATACGATTTTTCACGAAAATATAAGCACCGTACGTTGCTTGTAGAATGAAATTAATTGAAACGATCATATTGCGTGTTTCTCAAATTTAACGCTGACTTTTTCGTTGCAGACATCAGTGGCCTGTTGTTGTCGCTAAATTACATCAGAGCAACGCCTGCTCATGACACGATGGGACGGCGCTTTCGAATCCTTGATATTCTTGTGCAGTCTTCTGCGTATTTAGTCGCTGCCTTTCAACGGCTTGAGGTACCTTGTGTTCGAGCTCCCCCGTAGGACTTCTAATGGTTTGTGGTGTGCACACATTGCATTCCAAAATGGCTACCACCCACCGGCGCCTTCCAGAGTGGGAAGGGTGGTGAAATTTGTTGGATGCAAACAGCGTGTAATAATGCGGCAGTATCCTTAACAGCTCCCTCTGTACAAACGAGTTATGGTCTGTAAACGATGGCTCTCACGAAAAAAACAAAATATTGTCACTAAAACTGACGATAAGAATCTCTTCCTAAATTACTCAACAGTGCGTAAACGCTACCCACAACTGTATAGGATGTTTGCTTTCACTACCAACGAATCTGAAAGAGTTGTCGCAATATGCGTGTGGTGAAATAATTATGTGAAACTGTCACAAAAGTCTGCGTGGAACGAAAGCACTGGCGTTCCCCGTAGTGACGGAGAAAGAAAAATTCGCGGTCAGGTGCATTCGAGCGAAATATCGCCCTTTGAAAGAGGGTATTAGCTTGACCTTTGCAAGCCGCTTGATAACAGGACTTGGCTCCCGCTCTCGAAACAGTTCGCAGTTACCAAAGAAAGGGCGCTGGCTCGAGGCGTTGAAAGTGCTCCCACAATTTGCAAGTGCTTAAGGCCGGCGACTGGAACACAGTGCGCTGTCCTTGTATATCTCAGAGGCCGAAGAACTCTTTAATAATGCAGTACCTGCAGAGCAAGTTTAGGTTTAAGTTTCTTTTATATGTAGAGGTCGGCGAAATCCCATCGACGTCAAAGATTTGATGACAAAAGCGTTGCATAGGTTGACGAGGCGACGATAAAAGATTCTGCGAATTTGACCACTACATGGTCGCTTTATTCCGTATACCTAAAACGTTACTGGTGAACTAAGTGAAGTGTGTCGCTACCTCAAGTGTGCCGCTGGCACTGGTTGACAAGGAAGACAATCCGCATAGCGCCGGTTTCTGCATGCCGAGGACAAAGGATCAATCAACAAACCTATCTAATGCGGTGTTTGTTTTCTTTATATAGGAGCTACAGACGGACTTACAAAATTGCTTTATGTGACTTCTCAGTGCCAACATGGTAGCTCTTTGTAAGAAACTTCCTCGAAGGGAAACTCTGCCAGCATTGGCGTCGTCGTGCGCTGTAAAACGAAACTCCGGTCCATTTTTTCGCTAACCAGAATGGTGGGCAAGTGGGCCTGACCCAAAAGGAACGTGGTGCTCGGGACAATGTTCCTGTATATCCTCCCGCAGGCTATACGAAAGGCTGGGCCTGGAGCGGACTCTGTCGAGAGTGCACCTGTATTAGAAAAGCATGTATCAATCCCATGTTAATTGCTACCGGAACCATATTCCGTCGTAGAGGACCCCGTATCATAAGCACCCATGAACATCGTGTTTATGACTCATGTACAGTGGTGAGCCGCCTTGTCTAGAGCGCTCGGGCGGTGCACTTCCTTGCAAACAAATCCAGATTTTGTGGCAGCCTCTAGGGTCCAGCTGCAACGCTTGCACGTAAGTAGAGCCAGATAGCCTCGTAAAGAAAGCAGGCACGAAAACTTTGCCCTGTAATGAGCGGCTGCTCTCTAATTTCGGTGTTTGTTACCAAGTGCGCACTGCTCAAGCGCTCTAGACAAGGCTGCTCACCGCTGTACCTGTTCATTTTTCTATAGCGCGTTATGTCTTCACGAGCTTCAGGGGACTTTGAGTGGGGCACTAGTTGGTTTATGGAGTTCAACGTCCCAAAGCAGCTCAGGTTATGAGGGATGCCGCAATGAAAGACTCCGGCTAATTTCGACCACCTGGGGTTCTTTAACGTGGACTGACACCGCACAATACACGAGCCTCTAGCATTCCCCCTACATTGAAATGCAACTGCCGCCACCAGGAACGAACCCGCGAATTTCAGGTCAGTATCTGAGCACCATAACCACTGGCCCACCGCGGCGCACAAATGGGAGAATTGATTCTGGTGGAAAGTAGTGTACAGTACCTGTCGTCATCGCTTAGCTTCAGGGGTTCGGAGCAAAAACTGAAAGCTATGGATACACATATCTCCCCGTTTCCAACAAAATAACGGGTACTGTACAGGAGGAAGCCTACGGTGTAGAGCTCCAGCTTGTCTTGGCACGAGCGCGTGCCTGCGGCAGAGTTTTCCAGAATAGAAGCTACAGGTGACGCTTAACCCTTGGTTAAAATAATGCCGGCAGCTCACATCGCTTGACCTGATAAACAGACCCCGTACAGTCGGGCAGGTTTCTTAATCTCTCAGAACACCTATTGTATCTTAAGGCCATGAGATATTGTTCACCGTATTCATTACATCCATCCGTCGCTAAATAATTAAGTAGAGCGGTTATCGTAGGTGGAGGGCAGACAGATGGTTTCTTGACAAACGCAATGTGAATAGGGAAGGGAAAGCTTCAGGGTGTTTGCCAACGTTTCGACAAATGGACTTTTCTTCGCCGGTGCAAAGCATTCATCGAACTCTTTGCATGAACGAAGACAATTCAATTCAATTCAATTCAGTTCAGTTTATTTCTTTCCATGGAAAGAGGAGCTGAGGCAAAAGGCTGACTTGCCTGACGAAGGCCTCAGCCCCCATACACGGTTGGCAATGCAGTGGCAAAGTAAAACATTTGAAAAAATCTTACTAGTAATACAAGTTACGAAAATAAAGAGGACGCATAGGAGGTTGTAATACAATAATGCACAAAAAAACAATTTGCAACAAACACTTCTGTACATAAAGTTCACAGAGCAAGAGCAGGCAACACAACCAAGATTTACTGATCAGAATACATAATCATCAAACAAAGTAGCATGATTCACAGAATACACACAGTAGCTGTAAAGAAGAAGTTCTTCTTAACTAGCTGTAAAGATATCTCGAGTGAAGTATTATGGAAATTTAATGTTACTGCTTATTAAGTAATGTTTAAGGTTCTTATTGGACCAAGATGCGGAAGAATTGAATTCAAGAGGTGGCGGTAAATTATTTATGGCTGTAGGAACTTGGTAGCGTAGTGTCTGTTTACCGTAATTGGACCGGATTTTAGGTACCAGTTTTCTTTGCTTTCGGAAGTGGTACG
Source organism: Amblyomma mixtum (assembly GCF_055824585.1). Taxonomy (NCBI): domain Eukaryota; kingdom Metazoa; phylum Arthropoda; class Arachnida; order Ixodida; family Ixodidae; genus Amblyomma; species Amblyomma mixtum. The sequence goes on from NC_143012.1 coordinate 6,600,589, forward strand.
TTGTGGAAGAGTTGTCAGGAATAGAAGCGTATAGTCGGTTTTTGTGAATATATTGAAATAGTCGGAAGAAGTATACCTGATCTGCCTTCAGAATGCTGTGTTTGATGAATAGTGGCATTGATGGGAGGTTTTGTGGTCGGCCGTGATATCGTTCAATTGCTCTCAGTGCTTTCTTTTGTATCTTAATTAATTTTTCGTAACTACCGGAAGTTGTAGTACCCCAGACGAGGATGCAGTAACAGATTTTAGTGTAAAAAAGTGCATAATATATAGATATCATTAGCCACGTAGGTATGATGCCAGCCAGTCGGTAAAGGCAGCCAACTGTTCTGCTCAGACTGGAAGAAAGTTTCAAAATATGTGTATTCCAGGACAGTGCCTCACTAAACCAAACACCAAGAAATTTGTGACTGGAAACTCTGTGAATCGTAGTGTTAGAATAATAAATATTAAGCGAATGCCGTTCTATAGTGTTAATAGGCCTGAAAATTATGTAGTGAGTCTTCGAAAGATTTAATGATAGTCTGTTTGCTTGCAACCAGGATTGAAGGTTATTTAGGTATGCATTTGCCTTGCCTTCCAGGGTGCACAGAGCTCTATCACTGAAAAAAAATGTTTGTGTCATCAGCATACATTACCATGTCTGTTGAATCTGGTATATTACATATATCATTAATGTAAGTTATAAATAGGAGCGGCCCTAGGATTGAGCCCTGTGGCACACCTTGTGTGATGGGGAGCTTCTCTGAATTTTCGGAATTAATATGGACATACTGAAAACGGTTATCTAAGTAACTAGAAAGCAGGGCTGAAGAAGTTCCACGCACACCGTAACAGTTTAATTTATGTAGGAGAATAGTGTGATGTACGCAGTCAAAAGCTTTTCTAAAGTCTAAAAACAAACCAAGCGTGTATTTTCTCGCTTCAATGTTATCAATTATTTGTTCCTTAATTGTTAGCAGCGCTTTTTCTGTAGACCTATTCTTCAAGAACCCGTACTGCGAATCATTTATAATGTTATATTTGGCGAAGAAATTTTGTAGCCTGCGGTTGATGGCGCCTTCAAATATTTTAGATAAAATAGGCAGAACAGAGATGGGTCTGTAATTAGTAATTTCGTTTCTGTCGCCACCTTTGTAAATCGGACAGACTCTAGCAACCTTTAGGTCATCTGGAAACACACCGGTTGTGAACATCAGATTTATGATATGAGCTAGGACTTCTGATACGGACGCGGATACATACTTTAAGGGGATAGGTTTTATGTCATCGTACCCAGCTGATGCGTTGTTTTTAATGCCATCTATTAACATGGTCACCTCATTAGGCGTCGTTGGGGTAAGCGTTAACGAATTTGGTATGTGCGTTATGAGGTTTTGATATGTAGTACAATGGGCAGGTTCATCAACAACAGAATCGGCTACTTTCACAAAAAACTCATTCATAGCTGTTGCTAAGTCAAAACCAGTAAGTTTCCCTTCGGATGTGATTATTTCATCAATATTACACGGAACGTTGTTATCGAGTAAGTAGCCGAGTTCTTTCCAGACTTTCCTGTAATTATCGCGTATTTCGGAGAAACGCTGGACATAGTAATTGGTTTTGGTGCATTTAAGGTCACTGTTTAGTTTGTTTCTGAAAGCCTTGAATTTATTAAAAAGTGTTATATCATGGGTTTGGACAAATTCGTGATAAATTTTATTTTTCTTGCGGATGCGTTCATAGAGGGATTTGGTCATCCAGGGTTTCCTATATTTCTTGGGATTTTTTTTTTCATGAAGAGGGAAGGCTTCATTATAGCATTTTAGAAAGCTCTTGATAAATGCAGCATAAGCACTATTTACATCCTGAATATTGTATATGTCGTCCCAGTACTGATTGTCAATTAGTGCTTTAAATTTGGATAATGTGACGTCATGAATTTCTCTACATCTGTAACCGACTCTATGAGTAGAATGTGTGTTTCGTTTAACAGGGAGGAAACAGAATATGGGTAAATGATCGCTTATATCACTACTGAGTACGCCAGACAAAGGTTCTGAAGGCATCTGGCTAGTAATACAAACGTCCAATAATGTCTTCTTTTCAAAACTTTTCGGATGAACACAAGTCCTCTTTTCGAAACTTCGGAAGACATCCTAAGGCTCTCCGCTCGCTCGTTAACTCTGTGTGTGTCAAGAAACCATCTCCCTGCCCTCTCTCGACCCCGGGCTGCCTTCCTGCTCAGATTTAAGGCTGTATTTAAACGTCCCCAGTGATGAATGCTTTGCCCAGACGAAGACAAGTCCTCCACTCAAAATTTTGGCAAGCACCCCCCCCCCCCCCCCCCTGGTTAACATTGTGTGTAAGTAAAGCGGTTGTAATTCCCTGACATGGTTTCGCTTGCACGATCCGCTCACAACTGATTTCTGGCCAATTACTGCGGCGTGCCGATGCCTCTAGTGTGATGCCTGCGAAACATGCATACAGGTCGAGAGTCGTTTGAAAATAAGGACTGGGCCCCATATCTAGGACTTTTATCTGTGAATGAGGGTAAAATGTCAGTTGCTGCTTCACGATCTCATGTTGGGTGACAAAGGAGCTACAGGTTGACGAAGGCTCAGGGAGCAAACGGTGCATACACAAGAATACGGCGGCTGGGCAGTGGTGAGAGCAAGAAGGGTACTCAGCAGTCATGTGGACCACTAGACCAAGCTGTCAGCCATGGTCTATTTAAAAGTGACTTTGAGCACCCTACATAGGTCGTTAAATCGATAAGCACAGAAAAGCTAATATTTGGAACGTGCGATCATGATGTTTTCGCGAGACATCTAGATACAATACGCATCGCAAATGGCCTCACATGTGATAAAATGGTTATGCTGCTTGTCAGTGGGAACCAAGCATCAAAGAAACGCAACACAATGGCAATGTCACGCGCGTTTCAAAATTGCATTATTATTGGTTACTCAGAACGAGATATCAACTCAATTCTTTTAATGAGCCATGTGACAACTGCAAATTCGATCACGCCATTTATGGAAGCATTTCAAGTATAAACAGCCTGGCGTGTACGCGAACGGAGAAGCATCAGCGATTCTTCTAGAGCCCCTAAAATGAATGTATCACTTTCAATAGCTTAGGAGAATATTATATATGTATATGTGCCTTAATAACGCCACCAAATGTAATTAACTGTGGCTTCAGTTTGTCTTCTAACGCACGCAATAAAGCTTCACAGGAATTCTTCACAGTTACCAGTATCACCTTTGGTTTCTGTTTCGTTATTTCCAGAAAATACTACCTCTGGCACTTAGTTGAACCCGTTTATGGTGTTTTGCAACCCCTTACCGCAATTAGGCGTTACGACAACGTGTTTTCTCTATGCCTTTTACTTGATGAAGCAGCTTCGCAGCAGTAGAAATGATGTAGCTGACGCCTGCACTACCACGCGTTCTCACAACATAGTATTAAAAGCAAAAGTGAACAGCGCACGCAGTGCACAGTTCTTCAGGGTAAAGGAAAACATTGTTCTTGGCGTTGTTTTAGGCATGTTTTTTTCCTGCTCCAAGTTTAGCCATGGTAGATTTCTGGTTTCAGAATACACGCGTACACCTTCAGCACTGACACATGAACCGGCATCCTCTTGCTGAGGCTATGGGAAAATTGGCTATCGTAAGCTGCAATTATTCGCGCTATGAGACCACCAGATAACGCAGGTGGGATTCAAACCCACGGCCTCTGAATTTCACGTCCAGTACTCTACCAAATTAGCAGGACGTGGGTTCGGATCCCACCAGCGGCATGTGGTACATTTTTCTGCTGCTTTCTAATTAATTACCTTTAAAAAATAATTACCATATTAATCTCCCAATCATGAACACCAGAAATTAAAAAAAAACCTCCCCCTTGCTTCTTGGTTGTCTGCTGAATACAGATATGAAGGAAGCCAACAGCCATTGAAACGAAGGAGTGTTGGGCAATTATTTTTTTGTGGTGTTGATCAATGGGGTATTATTATTTTAATTATTTTTCCATTGAAATTGCCGTTATTTTTGCAATTAAAACAACCACATGCCGACGGTAGTATTCGAAACCACCAGCTTCAAATTTCGCTTCCGGTGCTCTACCAACTGAGCTACGGCGTCGGCTGTCCAATCTGCATTCCGGGCTATTTATGCTGCATGTAAACTAACCCTGAGACTGTTCAACAGCGCCACCCTTGTCCAGAGCGACGGACGTGGTACGTCCTGTTCTACCTGACAGCGACGCTGTCAAACCGTCGTCGTGCAAGCTGACAAACCTGCGTGTAATGTGCAGAGCCCTCTGCAGCACATACAGGCTGGTGAGTCTGCTTTTTACGTGTGTTCAGTTTTACTTCCAAGCACGTAGTTGCAAGTTAGCCGGAGCCAAAGCGCGTACATGGAGTACTGCCTCTGAGAGCCACCGATGTCAGTGAAATTACAATATAGTTCTTCTAAGTCACAGAAAGTCACACTCAGATTTAGTTCTGCCGGTATGGCCAGCTATCTCTGCGACAACGGGAGAGTGCACTGAAAACAAGAAGCACACAGGGGAACTTGTTACTGCGTTTTCATTATCGTGCTAAAGCAAGCGCTTGTTATTTTTGCAATTTTTATGAGTGGAAAATTGCGAATTGCAGCAGGTTTCTCGCAGCCTGTCGTCATTGTCAAATTTCAGAAATAGCCGCATCAGAGGCGCCTGATGTTTCTTGTGGACAACATCTTAACCGAACAACTGATTTACTTCCAGGTGCAGATCGGAGAATCAGCGATGTCGCAGGAGACACCTAACGCCTGCACACAAGCTGCTGTTTTTTTTTCTTAACATGCAGTCGTTATCACTGAATGAAAACGAAAACAAAGCAGGCACACTCAAGTCTGTGCTGGACTGAGGAGAACAAGCTGCCAGAGTTTTAATTTAAACTAAAATGTTACTATATTTGACAGTAATGTGGTGTTGTTTATGTGTGCTTATGTGGTTGTCAGAGATGTGCCAGTAAGCTTTCAGCTCTATGGCGCATGTTTGTATAGGAAGGCAATATGCCTCTGGTATTTATTTGTTCACATTCATGCTGCCTGAAATATCCGTGGTTTGTTTATAGCATGTTGGTGGGGCTTAGTGTTGTCTACCAAATAAGATTTTTTGCCTCGCATGCTTCGATGCCCAGACACCACATAGTAGCTTTTTATCAAAGTGTGCTGTCGTGCTTCAGCAAACTTCTGAGGTATTTTTCCAGAATTGTTTTTCCTTTCTTTTCCTTTACATCAATTGAATATAATCCCTACTACACTGTAGCCATTTGGACTGCTTTATTGGATAGCCTTCTTGATTTATTTCGTAGCCTTCTTGGTTTTGTGCTTTTCACATATTAAAAGCACGTTGTAAAATCGTGTCCACTTTCACCTTTTACTCCAAGGATCTCTTGAAATAAACTGTGGCATCTCCTGAAACTACCTCTATCATGCACTCATTATGTATGTTTATGAAACCTGCAATGCCTCTGATTCATCAAAAACTGCACTTCCAAACGTGTACACCTGCGATAGTAGCAACATTTCGCTTTGAACTATACGGTGTGTTCTCTGAGATTGTGTATAGATTCTTAATACAGAGATTAAAGACCAGTGCAGCATAAACCATTTTTAATATGGATGCAGGTACAATAATATCCAAAAGTATTCCAGTAGTGCCACAAAAGATAAGTGTTCAGATATTGACTCGTTCTCCTAAAGAATTACAGGTGACAGCATATCGAAGAACATTTCTAACCAAGCCTTACGTGTCTGAAAAAGGCCCTGTGTTGCATTCGATGATCAGTGGAAAATTTCTGCATATGGGTAAATGGCTAAATGGCGCTGCTTCCTTAAGACGATAATATCGGTGAATGAATGAGTTCTGAGCTTCGGGGCCAATGATATGTGGAACTGGTCAAATGTTTAGGGGAATCCCCCAAGGTGGAGTAGATTTGTAATAAGGGAGTAATTACTCATTACCAATGCGTAATTACTCCCTTATTACAAATCTACTCCACCTTGGGGGATTCCCCTAAACATTTGACCAACACAGTTCCCACTTCGAGTTACTGATCAATTCGCTCTTCAGAAATTCGTCCTGGTCCGGGGTTCGAACCCAGGACCAGGAATTTTTCTTTAATTTTTCTTTAACTACGAAGTTTCTCAGAAAGCTGTATAGCTTTCCTTTGTATTAATAAATCTAAATCAATAAATCAATAAATCAAATAAAATAAAAATTGTATCAATAAATCTAAAGCTGTTTTCTTCAGGCCTAAAACGTCAAAATTAACTTAAACGATGATCTTCAACTTGGGAATCATAAAATAGAAATCGTGGACACCTTCAAATCACTCGGTGTAATTTTTGACGCCTGTATGAGCTGGACCGCACACGCAACACATCTTCGCAAGAAATTAGCTCCTTCCGTTGGTTTTCTTGCTCGGTACCGCACTGAATTTCCTCCCTGTATAAAACGAATGATTTATCATGCCCTATTCCAATCACACATTAACTATTGCCACATAGTTTGGGCTACCACATCCAAAACAAATCTACAGAAAATTCTAATTCTCCAAAAGAAAGCTATCAGGATTATCGCAGGTGCCAGTTTTACTGCCCATACGGCTGAATTGTTTACTAAGTATGAAATAATTCGTGTCAATGTTTTTCTTGAGTACCGCCTATTATACTATCTCAAATTTTCTTCACCATCAATATGTAATTTTTTGCTTAATATCGCATTGTTAATGCCCATAGAAAAGTATGTTCAAACCCGATCAACTGCAAAATGGACACTTCCACGAGCTAGAACTAACTATGGTAAACAAGCACTTAACTTCCTTATACCTAATGTTCTAAACAGCTACGAATCTAACCAGCTGAGCATGTATAACCTCCGACCACATGATTTAAAAGTGTACTTTGTAAATAATATTCCATAACTTCTTTTCATATATTGTAGTTTGTGTATGTATCGTTGTCCTTTTCCCCTTTGTAATCAACCCAGCAGTGTATAACTTTCAAATGCATTTGTTCAGTTTTAATTGTTTTTTTTCTAGTTTCAAACTACATCTCTGTGTACCCATCAGTTCAATCGTAAATATTATAAATTCTTTCTACAGTGTGCTCGTTTGCGATCTGCCACCGTTGTATGCATGTGTTTATTTTATTATTTTGTAATGGCTCTTAGATGAGCCACAGGCATTTTCAAGCTATTTTCTTTAGCTTTTGGCCTGTGGCTCATCCTAAAGACTGTATGCACATTTGTAAAATAAAATAAAGTTTGGTTTGGTTTGGTTTCCTTTGTAGCCGTATGGCTGCGCTCGGGTGGATGCCAATGAGTAATTACTCCCTTATTACAAATCTACTCCACCTTGGGGGATTCCCCTAAACATTTGACCAACACAGTTCCCACTTCGAGTTATTGATCAATTCGCTCTCAAATTCGTCCTGGTCCGGGGTTCGAACCCGGAACCACCGCCACACCGGAGCAGTCGCTCTACCAATTGAGCTAACCGGGACGGCAAGCTTATGGTAGGGCGAGAGCGAATTGATCAGTAACTCGAAGTGGGAACTGTGTTGGTCAAATGTTTAGGGGAATCCCCCAAGGTGGAGTAGATTTGTAATAAGGGAGTAATTACTCATTGGTAATGAGTAATTACTCCCTTATTACAAATCTACTCCACCTTGGGGGATTCCCCTAAACATTTGACCAGTTCCACATATCATTGGCCCCGAAGCTCAGAACTCATTCATTCACCGATATTATCGTCTTAAGGAAGCAGCGCCATTTAGCCATTTACCCATATGCAGAAATTTTCCACTGATCATCGAATGCAACACAGGCCTTTTTCAGACACGTAAGGCTTGGTTAGAAATGTTCTTCGATATGCTGTCACCTGTAATTCTTTAGGAGAACGAGTCAATATCTGAACACTTATCTTTTGTGGCACTACTGGAATACTTTTGGATATTATTGTCCCTGCATCCATATTAAAAATGGTTTATGCTGCACTGTTATTGATCAATTCGCTCTCGTCCTACCATAAGCTTGCCGTCCTGGTTAGCTCAATTGGTAGAGCGACAGCTCCGGTGTAGCGGTGGTCCCGGGTTCGAACCCCGGACCAGGACGAATTTTTCTTTAACTACGAAGTTTCTGAGAAAGCTGTATAGCTTTCCTTTGTAGCCGTATGGCTGCGCTCGGGTGGATGCCAATGAGTAATTACTCCCTCATTACAAATCTACTCCACCTTGGGGGATTCCCCTAAACATTTGACCAACACAGTTCCCACTTCGAGTTATTGATCAATTCGCACTCGTCCTGCCATAAGCTTGCCGTCCTGGTTAGCTCAATTGGTAGAGCGACTGCTCCGGTGTAGCGGTGGTCCTGGGTTCGAACCCCGGACCAGGACGAATTTTTCTTTAACTACGAAGTTTCTGAGAAAGCTGTATAGCTTTCCTTTGTAGCCGTATGGCTGCGTTCGGGTGGATGCCAATGAGTAATTACTCCCTTATTATATGTGGAACTATACCACTCAGGATATACAGCGAACAATAACAGCCGCAGAGCGGTACGTGCACGCATAACAGTATATGCATCAATTTGTTAATGTATGAATTACCTTGTGCAGCCAAGGTACCTGAACATTAGTGCAGCACGTCGACCTTGAAAGGCTTTTTTTCTGTATGATGCTGGAACTGTTTTGGATGTTGTTGTCAAATGTGAGTGGCATCCTAAATGTGGTTGATTTGAGGTTAAGGAGAAAATGCAAGCCTTCTTTCAGGCCAGTCTTGAGTCTCTCATGGATTTCAGTCATCAAACACTTCGGGATGGACGTGAACATATACCGTGGTTCTTCCATGCAAGACCTGAATTTTAATCGAATTCATGTATTGTAAGGGCTCAAAATTACTTTCGACCACCTGTTTTTTTTTTCCACATACGAATACCTGAGAATGTGGACTTTTTTTTTCTTGTGCTTCCATCAGAATTTCTGCATGGTGCCTGGTCCAGATCCGTGTAACTCTTGCTCATCAGTGGAACGCCGCCGCCACTGAGCTACCCTGGAGGAGGCACTGGTCACCTAAGAGAACTGTCCAATACCGGAAAACGTTTCGTAAACCGTTTACGCTGCAGCAATTTTCAAAATTTAGGGATATAGTTCAGCGCCGCACCCTGATACAACGAAGACAGCTTTAGATGCTGGTTTAACTACTACAGTATACCGCTATAGGACGATTTGCACACCAGCCTGTCGCAAAGAAAACAGTGCGCGTCAACTACCACGCTTATACAATCAAATATTCTGATGAATGGAGCCTGACCCGCGATATATAACGGGTTTGGCGTCATAGGATCAAGTGCGTGTTAGGGCATGAAAGGTGCAAATACTTTTCTATTGCACACGTTCGTGTCATTTCTTGGCCCCAGGGAGCATATTTACAAACCAATAACGTCCTCCTTCGGCGTGTCAGTTTGTGGTTTAGTGGTATGCGTGCTCTCTTCTCACCGTGCGGATCCAAGTAGGATTGCCACTTGATTCCATTGAGGTGCTTGATGTCGTGTATTTATATACGTGTGTGTGCCCTGTGTATCCCCCGCACGGGGGATACACAGTGCACGGATTCCCCGCACGGATTCCCAGAAATGCAAGAAAATCTTTATTTCTTACAAAAACTCCACCTGATGGCTGCAAAAACGTGGCGCCGCTGAGCGAGCGTACGGCTTAGTAAGGCGGGAAAATTCGACCCTTTCCAGCGCATAAACACGTCGGCCTTAATTACATGGCCGCTTAGATTCCCGGGCACCACAGCAACTGCGCCGTTAAAAAAAAAACGCTTAGGCTGCGCACCACGCACAACAGCTGCTTAGAGGCGTGCTAAATTTGAGTTAAAATCCCGCGTCGACAGCGAGCGCTATATGCTGGACTTGACTAGCAGTGTACAAAAAGAGTTGCACTTTTCAAATGAGTGCACGACACTAAAGCATTTTTAAAACCGGTAACTAGAGTTGTGTTTTTATTGGTTACAGATCCTAAATATATAACGGATTCTTTTTACTTTATTTCTGTTCGTCTTCACACTTCATTTTGGCACTTACGTTCCTCAGCCTTACTGCTGTCACTGTGGCTTCGTTCTGGACTGCATTCATGCTCCGCCTTCGTGAACTATGTAAACTGACCTTGCAGTGATTGCGAAGTCAGCACAAGGCCCACTTACAGCTTGATTGCACTGTGTCGCCACCTGGCGTCCCTCACTTGGAGCATGTTGACGTAGAATGACGATGCAGGCAGTGCCAAGGGCCGGACGCTGGTAACCTTGATCCAGGATGGGCATGCGCAGATGCGTTGACCACCGAAAGAAATTCGGTGTTTCGTCAAAACATCCTGTGATATTCTCTGAATTTTATGCCATGGACTACGGACGCCAGTTTTTGTGTTAATGGGGCCTATAATGTTTTCGCATTAAAACCAAAAATACTGCATCTCTAAAATAAAGAAAAGCTCAATATAAACAATAGTTTTGCATAACGTGTACTGTGATCGCTTACAGCGGCCGCTAACGCAGATGTACAGACGGAGGCATCTGCGCATGCGTATTGGTAGCTAGCAGCCACGGTATACGCTGAAGGTGGAGATTTGCAAATGGGTGAAAGCTCGAAGGTGGGAGATGAATTTTTTACCGATGAGCGTACAATTTTTCCAAATTTTCCTAAATGCCCTAAATTTCTCCCTAAGTTTTCTTCGCACAGCTCTTGTTCAGTGTGCCTGTCGCCCGCTTCATACGCAAGGATATACTGCGGGCTGCTCCCGAAAATATATCCTGTCTACGTGGCTCTCCTACGGTACGCTTGGCAGTGAGGAGAAAAAAAAAAACGAATAGGCTGGCGGCAAACACTGGGAAATTTGGCGGCAACTAACCACTACCGCTGCCCCCTCGCCTCTTGCCCTTTCTCCGCAGCGAACATTTATCTCCTCCAATACACCTCTCCCGGATACTTCACGGATGACGTTTCGAATGAAGGGCGAGGCTTGGCGTGGCTGGCAAAACATTTCGCTGCTGGCGGTGTGGTGCAGTGGATTTGGTCTCGGGCAGTGACAATTTACTGTGTTTTTCTCAATGCCATCGAGTTTTTGTGCGGTCGAAGGCGCTATAATGATTGAGGAAGACAAGCCGCATATACTTCTTATACTTTCTGAATAGCGAAAACCGGCAAAAAATGGGTTTCGGAGCTGTACTAAGAGCCCGACGTCAAGCGCTGCCAAGGTGTGAGCAAGCAAGCACTTTATCTGCTTTATTGTCCTTCTGGACAAATCTACCGAAATCATGGTCGATAGAGCGCCCGGATAGCATGTAGCCGCTGGAAGTAATAAAAGAAACTTCTAATATGCATTTGTAGTTTATTTCTGTGCGGCGATTGTGTTCAAGAAGCTATAGCTTCTGTCACGGGACGGCTTGCACGCCAGCGCCTTGGCCGCTATAGTGCTGCCGCATTCCAACCCAGAACCGTTACACACCACGCACTGTCAAGTGCTATCGTGCCCGAGTCGAAAAGTGGTTTTGGTTGCGTCATTTAGGAGCGCTTTTAAATATTGGCGTGCTCTGCATGAATATTATAGTGTTTTAGAAAGCACGCTTAATTACTCCGCTATTTTGCGTACAGCTGGTTTTATCGATGAGCATTGCATTCGTTGCCCCGCGCTACACTTAGCCAGGATGGTAGGCGTTCTGGCAATGATATGTGCCTGTCACTCAAAACGTAATATAAAGGCGGTAAACTAGAAAACTGAGCGGATAATTGGCCAACCGAGCACGGCGCTCGCGCGTACGCTGCTGTCTTGCGCAGGAGCGCCCAAGTGCATCTTGCGAGGCTCTGCAGTCGCTTCTGGGAAGGGCATTTAGGTGGTGGTGATGAAAAACTTTAATATTCAAAGAGAGTTTGAGGGTAAAAAAAACCCTGCTGCATGGTCGGTATCCTTAGTCCGGGTCACCGCACGACGAGGCACCGTCTCGCGCCCGCTTTACTAGAGCCCTTTGGGACTCCAGTGGGGAGCAGTTGAGGAGGGCAGCCTCCCATGCCTCTCAGGTGGGGGTGGGGGAAGGGGGAAGGTGAGGATTCTGAGTACATGCCCACACCATGTGAAAGATATCGCAGATCTCTCCACAGTGCGGGCAGCGCCCATCTGTGTTCGGATCGAAGTGTTTTGCTATGGCAGGACAGAGAAGAGTTCCTGTCTGCAGGCGCCGCAGAGTTCGCTCCTCCGCCTTACTCAGCCCCTTGGCAGGTGCCGGGTAGAGACAATGGCAGTCGCAATAATGAATTAGGATTTCGCGGAACCGCAGAAGCGGTTTATGAGCTTCTGAGCCAGGAGAGCTAGGATGAGGAGCCCGGTGTGTGAGTGCTCGGGCAGCCGCATCAGCGGCCTCATTGCCTCGTAGACTTTGGTGGCCAGGAGCCCAGATCACTTTTGTGCGAGTTGGATCGGCGGGAGCGCGTCTTAGAATTTGGGAGGCAAGAGGTGATATTTCGCCTGCAAGATAATGTTCACAGGCCCGGCGAGAGTCTGTGATAACCGTTCTCGATTTTGGATCAGCGGCAGCGAGAGCGATTGCGACTTCCTCCGCTCGTGTGCCCTTCCATTGCGAGGTCCTACACTTTTCAAGCGGTTCGTAGGATTTTGATGCCGGTACACTGCACGGGTCAGTCTTGCTCTAAGTACACAAAAGCATGTCCGAAGTGCACGTTTGCCGGACATTTAAAATCGCTTTTCGAGTTATCAGTCGCTAATTGGTCCGGGTACTGGAGGGCCGCGTACTTGGCAATATTTCATCGGAAAGCTCACGACGCTCCGCACAGCAGACAGACCAGACCGGAAAGGTCCCTCTTGCCAACCAAGACTATTTTCCTTCTGCGCACACTGTGCCCACGTACTCCCCTGGCGTCCCATTGTTTGCAAACAGGAATAGGTCGGCCAACTTAGCCGAGATATTGGGGAATGGGTGATCGGCCTCAGATGGAAGTTTATGAAGCCGACGACATGCAGTGAACAGCGCGAGAGAGTGCTGCAGTTTAACACGAAGCGAGATCGGGTGCGGCGATGTGTCATACCACCGACACGGTTGTGGTGTTTTTGCACTTGCCGCAAAGAGCACTAAAGAAAAGAAATGCGGCGATACTGTGGCCAGCGAAGCTGATATTTTCGCGCAACCGCGTGCTCGAATCCCAGTCGTGGCAATATTTGTTTGCTTTGTTTTTATTTATTTATTTCACTCGGCACAAACCCACAATCATCGCCACATCTTGCTTAATGTTTGCCCAACGGAATAGTGTTTCCACACAAATAACCTATTCAACTACCAGCACATTGCTGTCACTCTCATTTTGAGCACACTTTCAGTTGTCTTATGTATGTTCCTTACATTTTTACTGCTGTTAAAATTCTGCTCTCCGTCAGGTAACATGTTGCATTGTTCCATGCTACTGAGAAAGGAAAAAAAAAAATGGTCCGTTCCCACCGCATAAAGCGAGGTTCGTGGTCACTTATAAAATCCCACGCTTTCTTTGTTTTTCTTTCTAATGATCTGCGGAGATTTCTTCTCTGAAATGCAGCTCGAAGCTGTGTGTGGCGTGTGGAGTACGACAACAGTCTGCCACTTTAATTACTTGTTCAGTGATCATAAGATAAAAACAGTTACTCAAAAAGAAAACGTGGAGAAAGTGTCAATTTTTGGAGAAAGTCTCAAGTTTTATTACGGACCAGGTTCTCTTCGTTGCGCGCACATTTTCACAGATTTTGCTCAAAAATCGGCTCACCACAATTCCATGTTAACAGCATGGAATTGTGCAGGGTTCTACCGTTTTTGGATCCGCTAGGTACTCTTTACCGTCTTTTTCCTCCAGCACAAGCGCGTACGCCACAACAATCAGGATAATTTCCAGTTCCATTGAAGGAAAACGTGCACTTTGTGTCCTTGTTTTCTTCGCAACTGTAAGAAAGTATTGATGAAAAGATCATCATTTTAGACATTTTTACTTCCGAACGCTGCATCGGAGCTGCAAGGAATGTTTAGAGGGAAGTCTTCAGGCATAAGTTCTATCCAGTGGGGTTACTTAATCTCCAGTAAAATCTCCATGCACGGACGTCTAACTTGCAATTAGAATGCCTTTTACGCGGGAGCAAAACATTCCACAAAGCTTTCAATGAACTTTCAAGGACTCATAACCTGTACGCCATAACCGCAAATACGTGGTGTTGAAAGTCTAATGATGAGGGGAAAGAATGGAAAAATAAACCTTACTGCGTACTTATCTCTGGTGTCCACCGAGATAAGTGAGGCAGTTATTGAGCCTTTTCCTTCCCTCAGAAGCCAATTTTCAATTTTTTTTCTCCGAAAGTTACTGCGCCATTCCTTTTCCTCAAAAACCAAACAGAACAAGATAAGTGTGACGCCGGCATTCATTGGGTTCATTGGCATTGGCGTTGACAGAGTTGTAGAGTCCATTGACTGCGTGAATACCCTCAGTCCCACAAGGCACGCTAAGGCAAACTTTTTTACCACCGAAATAAGGGCCTAGTAAACTTAGATTTTTCTGATCTCATGAAGAAGCTTGAAGTTCGCAAAATCTACGAAGTGCCTGAAAAAATTGCATTGCATATCTTCGTCAAGACATCGTTTATTTAAACTGACGCACGCAGTTGGCAGAGCAGATGTTCGTCCGCACCACTAAATGTCATGCTGCATATGGGTAAATTTACATCATTTTTTACATACTTTTACATACATTTTTTTACATCATATTGTGATGGCCTGGCGAATCTCATTGCACCCCATTCAGATAACTCGCGCGTGCTCTGCGCCCTGGGTCTGTGCTCAGTGCCTCGACGTGTGCCTGTCCTTGAGTGCATCGTCTGCCCCATCACAATACTGATCTCAGTTCGCCGTAATTGAACTGTCTGATTGCCCCGCAATAGAATTATTAATGCGAAAGCATTTCTTGTCTGCTGAGCGGCGTGTATAGGACCAGTCGGCAAAGCACGTCGGCATAGCGTGTCAGCAGAGCGCGTCATCAGAGCGTGTCCGCACGAACTGTCAGTCATCCATTACATGAGTAATTATTATAATAGTTCATTAAATATTTATGTAATTAACATGAATTGATAATTAAGTAACCAAAATGATTAATACTGATGGGTCATTTAGTGGACGAGGTAATTAGTTGAATTAGTGCATTCCTTCACAAATTAGGTTTGGTTTATGGGTTTAACGTCTCGAAGAGACTAAGGCTATGAGTGATGCCAGTTCCCAAATTAATCAACAATTCAATCAAATTGATGAATTACTTAATTACTGAGTTAATGAAATAAGTAATAAATTCAATTAAAATCAATCATGTCAAAATTGTTAATTACTTGGCCTAGTTATTTGGCAAATTTAGAGGATTACTTCGCACATTCGTCACTAATTTAATAGAACTGATGAATTACTTAGTTAATTCATCGATTAAATTAGCTAACTGTTTAATTGACAATTTGTTGTGACACGCTACTTTAGGCACTCTATAGCAACGGGAACCACTTCTTCGGATGTGGTAGAACCGAAGTCAGAGCGAAAACACGAATTAGAAACGGCAAATGCATAAAGAAGCGAACACGCAGCAACATAACCAACAGCAGTAAGAGAAATGCTTTCGCATTACTGCACCAAAGCAGACTTAAGTGCGCCCGTGGAATGTTTTTTAAAGTAGTGAAATTTTCTGCAATGTATTAAGGTATTTGCAATGCTTCATTTCCTTGCTTACAGAGTATTAAATCAAGCACATGCTAGCTAGGCAATTCCGCCACATCAATACGAACGTGATCATCTTCAGCAGGGTTGTAACGTTGCAGCAGCACGGCAAGAAATATGGGTTCTCGACTACATTATGCTGCTATACACATTTTTTTACTGGTTAATTAAAAATGGTTTCACTTCTCCACACCAATATCTAGTGGTAATTCCACGTGAAAAAATAGCTAGTATGATGGGCTGGCTAACCTACTTGACTCTTTTTCATGGCTAAAAGAGCATTATTTTTCTCAATGGGCTCATTTTCTTTCATAAGAGCAGGTTTCTGTGTTTCCTGCTTTGCTGTTTATTACAGAAACCGTGAACGCGCATCATATGCAAAGCTGTACCTAATAAGCTTCAAGAGCGAAGTCTAAAACAAAACGGCGTCCTTTGTTACGTCGTCTCCAGCTTCTTGTGGACAGCCTGACAGTGCCCCTTGTCTACTACTGAAGCACTAAAGAAGATGGACGATATAACAGTGCTTTTACGTGTTTCATGCCCAACTTCTCAGAACATCACAAACATGCGCTATCTGTGGGCCGCAAGTAGAGAACACAAAGTAACTCAATAGTAATAATTTATTCGTGATTGAAAGAAATCTGAAAAGTGCAGTCAGATGCGGCGGGAAGGTGTGACTTTTTGCCTACTGTTCCAAGGCGCTGCAGAATGTCACTTCTAAGAAATAGAGGACCCATAAGCTCCGCCTTCAAGGGTATGACGCGTTAGCAACGATGCCTAGCATACACCTCAGAGGACGAGCCAACACTCGTACACGGCTCGTCATCTATAGTGGAGCCGCCGGCAGCACATGCACACGCCATTAAATTCCACCGTGCAACTGGCTGAAGTCGCGCGCGACGTCATGGAACTTTTCGGCGCAGGCGGTACGGAGCGGTGAAACTAAATGTTCGTGTAGCTACACGCTCAATGTCACGGGCTTGCCAAGGCACAAGAAGCCAAGGTTGTGACGCCGATTTAACTGCACTTAATTACTCAGTTTACTATCTTACTAATTGGAAAGGTCCCACATTCCTCTCCTCTCAACAGCACATCACTGAACTCCACGTTTACGGACAAACACTTTTTGCTGATTAAATTTCTTCCAGTTAATTACTCCAATTAGTATATCCCTATTAACACAGCTGTAGTTCAGAGAACATTCCAATTAGCGCACCACTAACAACACGTTCACGAACACGGAAAATGGTCGCTAATTCGCTTTCTTTCTCTAATTATTCGTGTTAGTACTTCGTCTACATGTCTACACATGTGCAGTCCACTCCTACCATCAGCACATGATTAAGCTTTAATTAAGCAAGCCCACACACACACACATACAAACACACACACGCACGCACACACACACACACACACACACACACACACACACACACACACACACACACACACAGACACACACACACACACACACACACTCACACACATCACCTTTCTTGCACCCCAGCTAAGTCAACCTGTCTACGTGGCTTAGTCAGTAGCATAGTTACGCCCCACAACGAACATCGACGGGACAACGTATGCTTCCTGCGCTCACCGAATTCTAACGGCCGTGGGTATCTAGCGTGTAAGATTTCTTCTGATTACCCGCCAATTTTCTTCCCTGATCTAAACTACAGCCTTGAGCTTCACACCAATCCTCTAATCTCCTCTTTAAATGTTAACTTGCCCTGGCTGATCCAAGCAGCAGTGAATTTCGATCTCTGTGGTGGCCTTGTACACGACTGAATAAGAATATGTGCTATCGTTTTACTGTAATGCATGTAGCAACAGCAAATGCCATCAGTTGTGTGGAAGTAGTGCTTGTAGCGCTTTGTCCTGTATCACCAGGCCTATGCTCGAAAAGTAAAGCGCTTCTTTTGAAATTGTCTACAAAGTTTTCTCATTTCAGTTTAGCCATCCCGAACAACTCTCCACCTTCAGCTTTTTCATTTTTGCCAGTTAGTATTTTCTGATATTAATATGTTGTATTTTACCGCTATCCTGCAATCCTTTTCTTCGCTTTGGCCTTTGTATTCACTTGCAACCCGCCGAATTTTTCTCCTCAACGTAGTATCTGCTGCAGCAGTACACGGATGGGGAAGCTATGGGTACCAACTGCTTCTCCATTTGACTCAACTGTTCTTCATGCTGCGCCTTACTTTATGAGTCACGCACTTCGAACGTTGGCTATCCTCTATAACCATGTAGAGCCTGATTATTTGTGTTCCTATGTGCGCCCAAGGCAATCCAGCTGACTGCCGTCAGCTTTATCTGAAGTCTTCATCTGATGGCCAATCCTACACACACATATTGTTTCTCAACGTCCAGCCCGGTACCAGTGCGCTCTTCCGGATGTCTCGAACACTTCAAATTTGTTATAACCGCGGAGTATCCGATGCTTCATGGCAGCTACATTGATTTTCCGTTTCTCTGTTATTTTCTCACTTTGATCTCGCATGTAGTCTCCGTGATAATTTATCGCTATAAAAACACACTTTTACGCCTTAAATGTTGAGAACTCCAAACTATATAACGCAGTCGTGCCGGCCACCGGGCACTTCATTAAAAAGCATGACTCCCGATTTTTCGCCCCTGTATCTAAGGCCTGGAAACGCCGAAAAAGATAACCGCCAAACCCTCAAGGTCTTTCCGGTTGTCCGCAAGTGAAACCATGTAATCGAGAAGCATCAGTCTAGGTAATATACTTGTTTGCAATTGGTCCAATAGCCGCCGCGACGAAACAAGCCACAATCTGTTAATTTGTAGCTTTTTTTAAATCGCCCTAACATAAGTCACGAACAGGACTGGCGATAAAGGACATCCGTGAGTAAATCTCTGTTTAACCCCAACTTTTGGTGTACTTGCCGTTTGTTGCCCAATCACTGCTACATTGTGCTTATTGTATATTTGCTTTAATAAACATAATGTTTCGCTGCCCACACCCTCTTTTTGAAAATTTCCCACAACATGGCATGGTTTGCATAGCCGAACGCACCATTAATTAAAAAACACCATCCTCATTGTTAATTATATACTTGCAGCAATTTAGAAGCAATGGGTGGCTACAAAAATTAGGAGACACTTTGGCGACTAAAGTGGTGAAAGGCGAAAGCCTGAGTACAGCATTCTGCCGCGAATGTGGTTGTGAATGATGATTCAAGTGCTGCCTGCGAATGGCGCGTCCATTGGCTGTCTTCTTGTGTCACTGATGTATGGTTAAGATGTTAAGCTTCGCCTGTAAGAGTGGAACGCGACAGCGTCTTGCAACGCTGCTAGGGAGTCCACAGAACGCCACCGCCCATTCGGTTGTACGCCTTGCTGGACGGTAAATTTATTTTTGAGGAAAGGAAATGTATCTCTCTCTCTCTCTCTCGCATATCTGGGTGGACACCTGAACCTCGCCGTAAGGGAAGGGGGGAAGATGGGAGTGAACGAAGACGCCGTATTAGCTAGACGCGCCTTTGTTCATTCCAAACCATTCAGCTGACATGGCGGAGTGGCTAGGCGTGCTACTGTCGCACTCCGGAGACCCTGGTTCGATTCCCCAACTCGACCAATTTCGTACTCAGTTTTATTGATTTATGTGGTCTGACTAGAAAGGTTAATTAGGCTATTTGATATTTACATTATTGTAATTATATCCATCGTGTTCTGTCATTCACCTGTCAAATGTTGGAACTGTCTATGATGTTCAACACAATGTATATGAAACGAGAAACGTCGAAACGAGCAATGTATCTGTTCTCGCTTCGGCGAGCGAGGCTTCGGCCGCTTATCTGTTTTTTGAGCAGCGTCCGCTCCGGCGGACGCAGTAGTTGCTGCGACGCGCGTGTTTCCTTTCCTTTCCTTTCCTTTCCTCTCTCTCCTTCCTGTGATCTTTTAACTCTCCTCTATCTGCACGTGGCAGCGGTGGTGGCTTGGCTCGAGCCAGTAGCAGGCCCGTGCAATTTCCTTTTCATCCTTCTCTCAGTCACAACAACAACAACAACAACAACAAACGAGCAACGTCGAACTGGGTGGGGAAGTGGGTGGTGGTGGAGCGGTTTCGGCCTGCTTATCTGTTTCTTCAGCAGCTTCTGCTTCCGCGGACGCGGCTGTTGCTGCGACGCGCGTCTTTCTTTTCTTTTCCTCTTTCTTCTGACCTCTTGATTCACCTCTACCTTAATTAGGCTAATTGATTAATTAAGCAATTAACTAAACTCAGTCCCACCTAGTTGGAGCATCACTATACGATCCCTTTAATTGGTTGCATGGTTACTAGCCAAAGTACAATTGGCTCCATTTGAAATGCGCGCGCTGTGACGTCACGAGCATTTTGACCAATTGAAAAGCGTGACATTTCTGTCGACAACTCCAGCTTACAACGATGAGGCATTAAACGCTTCCGCCTTAAAGCAAGTTATTGTGTGATCAATGACCTCGTCTAGGCCATCCGCAGTTCTCCGAATACCGATGGCTCTTCAGTCGAATCTTGCGGTTTATCATGTGTATTATAGCAATGCAAGCTACCTAACATCGATATCACCGATAAGTCTACAGGACTTAGTCTTATTTTTTTTTCACATTTTCCTCTCAATATTAATACCTTTCTACGCTCTCGCCAGCCTGCTGTGACTTAATTACGTTTTAAATACGTCACTTAAAACAGCATGCAGTCTTTCTTGTTTGTTCTCCGAGGACCACGATAGGTCACATTGTTATCTTATTTAAACCTGTTGTTATCGGCATAGGGATCTTTACCTCAGCTTCCCTTTCTAACGGGTCCATACCGACGTCAATATTCTCACTAATTAAGTCGCACACTACTGCGTCATCACACTCTTAATTTTTTTTCCAGCCGTTCGTAACTAAACCGCATAGCCGCTTCTTTTCTAGTAAGTTACCTTCACTATCTTCTTGATTCATCTGTCTGGTGAATCTTCAGGCTGGTGCGTTTCTTTTGAATTTGTACCAATTGCCTTCAAGTCGCTGCAGCATGTTTTGGGCGCCTGTTTATCAATTCGTCTAATGTTTGCTAACCATTCATTGGTCGTAGCCCTAATCTTCTCCTGAGCCGTCTGATAGAAACAGTTTTGTTTATTGCATTCGTCCTTTTTGTTTTGAAAATAAAAAGACTATACATTTTATTGTTTTGTTCTCGGAAAAGCAGTGGAAGCTGTTTTGCAGCTTGATTTGCAGCTTGATCATATTTAGCATCCAGGTTCTACCAACATTTGGTTCCTTTTTTGCCTTTTGGGGGTTGTTCTTTGGTATTTAAGATATTGTTCTCTGGTATACCTTTAAAACATCATAATACATCTATTATCTATTCGAGGCTTTTCTACTACTTTTTTTTACCACCGGTGATATGGCCATCAAATAAAAGTCACTAATGTGCTGAAGTGCATGCTGTAAGTCATACGCTTCCCATCCAAATTACCATTCCCGATATGGCCAAATATATGGCCAAGCTCTCAATACAATCTCTTATGTACTACCTTATACCTGGGGCCTTTAAAGGTGTAATCCAAAATAAATAAATAAAATAGAAATGATTCCTTCCTTGTCCATTACCATCGAATTCCGCTTTTCATAGCAATCTCCCGACAATATGCAGGGGTCAGTGCTAGAGCGGGAAACATATGACTTCCAAGTTTTATTTTAACAAATCTCTCTTTATTTGTATTTATTTTTTTATTTATAGATACTGCGATCTTGTACAGATCATAGCAGGGTGGGACAAAACAAAATAAAAGCATATAAACACACACAAATTCACAACATTTACAGGCACTTTTCAAACAGAAGTAAAGAATTTTGATAAACAGTCTCGCTATTAAGTTTGTTCCAATCAGTAATTGTCCTCGGAAAAAAAGAATATTTAAAGCAGTTATTTCGCGCGTTCAAAGGGGTGATTGTTAGTGCATGCCTTTGTCTCGTGTTACAACCTGAGGAGTACGAAAAATAATTAGAGGTATCAACTTTATAATGTCCTTTTATAAGCTGGAAAAAAAACTTTAATCGACAAACACGATTGCGCTCAGTGACGGGGGGTAACCCACTTCGCCTCACGAGCTCACTTACAGATGCACGGCCATATGAGTTAAAAACAAATCTAGCTACTTTATGCTGTATTCGCTCTAATTTCTGAATGTTTGTTAACGTGAAAGGGTCCCAAATGATTACGGCATATTCTAGTAACGGACGGATGAGGGAATTGTACGTCAATAGACGAACACTATTTACTTCCTTGAAGTCATTCTCTCAAACATGTTCAACATGATTTTTGGCTTGTCATGATATTCATCTAATTCTTCTATGTGAGCGTTTATATTCCAGTAAAATGTACCTCCGTTCCCTTGCATTTATTAGATACATCCCGAAATTCGCACAATCAAAGATTTATTTCTCGCCTTCTGCTACCTGCCCGCAAGTACACTAGTATTGCTTTGCTACAATATTACACTTCATCCACACACCCACAAACACCCATGTAAGCTCATGCTAGTAAACATTCTCGCTCCACCTCCTTTTCTGTCCATTCCCTATTATACCATGGAATAAGTGGAGCTAATCCGAAGTCGCAAAGACACGTTTCCGAAAAAGCATATATTACTATACCAGCTGTTCCTATCTGTTGCTTGTTTTCTAGCCATTTACTGGCACTCTGCCTCCTTGCGTATTTATGCTGGGTACCGATATTACACGCGTAAAGATCGGGCTCACATAATAAGCATATTCTATTTAAGCTGTCAAAACATGCAATTTTTCTTTTCCTTGAGCAATGAACACAATCAATTCTTTTTGCGTGTAGCCTTCCGCTGATAATAGTAAATGCTAGGAGGAACCCTTTTTTGATCACCGAATTATCTATGTAATAATATAGAGCATCTAAGCTGCTTTGCAATTTTTAAAAATGGTATTTTAGAGTTAAAAGAGAGCTTTTTTCGACGTAGCATTGTCAGTGGTGTAGCGAATAAGAATACAGCTAAGTAATGTAGAATAGTAGGCAGATTAACTAATATTGATTAGTTAACTTTTAACTGTTACTCTTAGTCTCTTATTTAATGAGAGGTGTGTAGTACACCGTAATTAATATCGACATCAGTGCTTAGAATTCCGAAAATGTAGTAAGTCCCACTTCTTGTTGAAGCCGTCGTCCCTGCACAAGTCCACAGCAGGTGCCGAACAACACCTCTGCGGCCGGCGTGGTACCCTTCGGTCGTGTGTTTGCGTCTGCGTCTTTCTGAAATCCCCATCGACACGTAGTAATGATTTATTCACGCACATGCTCTGATAACACATCTCTGGTAATGTGCATACCGCGATCTGCAATTATGGACTCATTGCCCGCAGGTCTTCCACTCTCGTTTTCATACACGCTGCCACTGCTACTACCTTCGCATTAAGTACGTCGTTCAAATATCTGTATCCCCGCCCAGGTTGCGCCCTTTCCTGTTCTCGTGTAGCTGACTTCTTGCTTCCTAAATTATTGCTGCTTCTGTCCATCCCGACAGTGCTGTAGCCTCCACTCACGCATCGCCCTATGTCCTTTCTTTTATCGCTTCTTCGCACTTGCGCACTTGCACATCTTCCGGGAGCCTCAAAACTGTTACGTTGCACATTACGGTCTCCTGATCTGTTTTTTTTTTTTTTTTGCCATGCACTTCCTTTTTCTTCTTCGCTTCCTTTTCAGCGTTACCAATGGTCTTCACCCTCTGAACAGTCACAGCTGCCTAGCTTATCGTTGAATTTCTTTCTTCCCATTAGTTATCATGTTCGGACATGTACGGGGTGAAATTTTACTCGTCCCATTTGGTGGATGCGTCATCGTGGAAGAAAATGGCAAAACCGGCCAATTCATGCCGCACTGTTTTCCGCCTCATTTCTTTGTCTGACCTCAGGTTGTTTTAGCTTTCAGTTGTTTCCCTCATTGCATAACATGTTCACACATTTAATTTTTTATGTTCCGTGCCGTGCAGGACGTGGAGGCTGCTTCGGAACCTAAGAGCGCTTGTTCAGATTCACTGGGTTTGTGTGATGTGCCAGCATCCATACCAGAGTAGATCAGAAGCACATACGCGCGCTACACTTGATGGAGGCATATTTTACCGCTTTTAGCAAGCCCAGGATTCTTGGATGTCAATTTAATTTCTGAGGCAACTTTTGAAGATTGTAACGTACTGTTATAAAAATACTGAATTAAATTACCCATTCCTCAAATGCGTAGCAAAAGTTGTATTTTGAAGTTTGTAAATCGACAGCACCGAGTAGGTAAGAATGCCGTAAAAAACAAAATAAGGAATGTTTTTTACATTAGCAAGAACGGTAAAAGCAAAAAAAAAATGCAAGCCTCCCGAGGGGATCGAGAGCTGCAGATATATTGATTATTATAGTAAAATTTACGATATAAGAAGCAACTGCGTTCAAAAACTATTTCCCGTTGAAAAGATACGTGTCCAAAACTTTTGGGTATGTATTACCTGAAAAAAATCGATAATAGATCGGTTCAGACTAAAATGCATATTAGATAATAGAAAGGTTTCAGCGTTTTGGTTTCCTGCGACTACTATGTCGCGACCTGAGTCTTACTCTTTCAATACGCCCAGATCGTATATTTTGGCGTGGATAAAAAGCATCAGAAACAGTTCAGTGAGGGCGAGCAGATTTTTCTTGAGATTAGAATATTCAGCTTTCTGTAACATGCGCATCCAGTAATGTGGCTACAAATGCTCAGAAAAATAAAAACAGATAGACCATAACGGAGCTGAGCATGTTGAGATTGCATGGGGTTCACTTACATCTCTGTTGTAAGCACTCCTCTAGAACAGCTCTGTCTCACACAGGGACTTGACAGATTGCGGTGTTGTCCTTCTTCGATAGGGTGCCCATCGGCACCAATGCAGTTATCTGCAAAGTCAGTGGAGTCCGCAAAAATTCACTCAGAGTAGAGCAATTCAATCAGCAGAAACAAAATCATGCAGTCTGTGGTTAAGAAATCGACTCTTGCAGAAAATTCTGAATACCTGCACTCTAGCTTACACCAGCTTTCGACATGTTCATAGCTCGTATTTCTCATCTGCAATTCTGCGCGAGACAAGATCGGAGACAACTGGACGTCAAATCAGTCCGCCTTTCGAAACAACTGGCCCTGGCACGAATGCAAAGCCTGCGTTTTAGAAAGCAGTGGTTGCATTTATCGTTCAATGTCGCCCATCCTAGTCTACAGAAGTTCACAAGTTCTTAATTGTAAATGGCCGTTTAGGCATCAGGTAAAAAATTCTCACAATTATCATTCTCGGTTAAGCAGGTCGACCCCTGACTTCTACACTGTGAAGCGCTACTATTGAAAGAAATGAGGTACCAGCTTCAGTTCTAGTTTCAGATTTATTCCTTAAATGTCCCCATTCAAAGGAATGTTACATATAGGGTGGGATTATACTTGATATCAGAAAGCAAATGGCGATGACTATTTAGCATTGAAGATGATCAGTTGCACACTCTTAGAAAGCAGATGATGAAGCGATGGTGACGATGTCATAGGGTAGGGCGTTCCAGTCTGAAGATGCTCGAAAGAAGAAGGAAGCAGAAAAGATAGTATCATGTGATGGCGGGCGCGCAGCTTGATATGGATGACTGGAGCGGTGAGATATGCCGGTTGCGGCGTGATATATATGCTGCATGATAGAAAGCTGGACGCATGTCATCCCAAGCTCAGTGCATGTCAGCACTGACGCTTGTGATGTCTATGTACCCACGCTGACGCACACTGTGCGCCTGGTTCGAGTACACCCAAGGCCACATCTTCCCTGTCCCCTGTCATTCCCCGATAGCAGCCTGATAAAGTTTTGTGTAAAATATTTGCGTATATATGAAGTTGGCTGGTGGGAAAGACATGACTGAAAGCTAGTTAGGTATTTCGCTGTTTAGCCTTGCACGCGGCTTCCCGATACAGAGAGGTTTCAGCCAGTGTGTCGGCATATTACTTCCCTTCGCAGTCACCCTCCCGTTTGTGCGGGCCTTTGACTTAGGGCAGTGCACAGTAGCTGGTGGTGCATTCAGCTTTTTGCATGCGATAAACACCGTTAACAGTCCCGCGAATGCGCACTCATTCTGATGCAATAAATTATACGATGAGTTTTTTTTTTTTTTGCGCACACAAAGACGACACAATAAGGACGATTGGTTTGGTTTGGTTTGGTTTGGTTTATTGGGGCTTAACGTCCCGAAGCAACTCAGGCTATGAGGGACGCCGTAGTGAAGGGCTCCGGAAATTTCGACCACCGGGGGTTCTTTAACGTGCACTGACGTCGCACAGCACACGGGTCTCTAGAATTTCGCCTCCATCAAAATTCGGCCGCCGCGGCCGGGATCGAACCCGCGTCTTTCGGGTCAGCAGCCGAGCGCCGTAACCACTGAGCCACCGCGGCGGGGCACAATAAGGACTAGGAAGACGGGACGGCGCGACAATAAGGACGAGGAAGACGGGACGGAGCGCCAAAAAGAACTCTCAGATTTCACCATGCAGCCCCTGTTACGCCTGGGATACCCTCCAGCCTAAGTGGACTAAAGCGAGGACTCTCGTCCGGCGTAGCCGCGGCAGCGGCAAGCCCCCCCCCCCCCCCCCCCCCCCTTTCCCCTCCCAACTTTTTTTGGCACTGCAGTAGAGGCTAGGTAGGAAAGGCAAAGAGGCGGCATTTTGTACCCGCGCTGTGGTGGTGGATTGTTCATTGTTCGGGCTAAAAAGGCAGAGAGGTGAAAGGGAGGAACGTCTGGAGCTGGATAATGAGCAACATGACAGGGCTACAAAAGGCCGTCTCTTTCCTTTTCTGCCTAGCCTCTCCTGCGCTGCTAAAAAAAGTTGCCCGCGAGTGTAGTGCACCCTCTGACTGCATGACGAAGGCCATTCGTAACGAACCTTCCAGGGAGGACCGGGGTGTCAGCTGGGTCCAGCTACTGTGTATGGCCACGCAATCCGTCATCAAAGGAGTTTCCGGCGAGCGGTTTTCCTACCCCGTGTGACCTTGCTGGTGGCCTTAGGCTTGGCCTTACACAGATGAACAACTGCGGGCCACACGTACGACCACCTGCGGACCCTGGGAACGCCACTCGCGGACCTTCCGCTCTCTGCGTGACATAGATGGTATTCTCCTCACCCTCAAGTTCAACACGTAAAAAGGGCGTATCTCCTAATGAGAGAGTAATAGATTAGTGTCACAGTGAACTTTTCAGGACAATCCTTTCTCAGCAGTCCCGGCCTCCATATAGGGAATTCAGTTAAGAAAAACCTTATGAAACTCGGCAGCGAGTGCGGCCGAGAAACTGTCGCTCACCGAGACTCCCTTCAGCTAAGACGTTCCCTTTTTACTTAGAGACACTCTCAGTTGCTCCTTACTGTACAAAACGTAAGAATTTGTATAAAGTTTTCAGTGTCTTCCTTGTAGGCACGTCTCCGCCTTCTTCGTCCCCTCTCCGGCCCAACCGCCAACCTGAGTCCCAACAAACCACAGCAAAAAATTAGTGAAATTAATCGAAGCCCTTCGTGTGGTAGAGAGAAGAAAAAAGTGGCAGTTGGAAATGAATTAACCCCATATCTAGGTTATAGTGCTAGACAAGCTTGCTATCCTATACACGTAATGTCTCACCAGCTTGTGCATAACGGAAGCCTGAAAGAATGCTGGCATAATATTTACCGAAATGATGGAGCATACTAAGCAACAATATCGCACTGTTAGGTTTTTTTCTTTGCATATATAACTTTGTTACGCTGCCGGCGTTTCGTATTGCCAATACCTAAAAAACTAGAGGCCTGCTGTTGCCCCAGTTTTTAGTTCGGGCTCCTACTTTGTAAAAAAGAAAAAAACTGACCATTGCTGGCCACCTCACGAAAAAGGAAAAATAACTTAGGCAACCATGTCATTATAATATCAGATTAAATGTACGCGATTAATTATCAGACGAATTTGTTCATGTTCAAGAAAGGGCCGCCGCGTTGCTCAGAGGTTATGACACTCAGCTGCTGACCCGAAAGATGCGGGTCCGATCCCGGCCGCGGCTGTCGAATTTCGATGGAGGCGAAATTCTAGAGGCCCGTGTATTGTGCGATGTCAGTGCACGTTAAAGATCCCCAGGTGGTCAAAATTTCCGGAGCCCTTCACTACGGCGTCTCTCATAGCCTGAGTCACTTTCGGACGATCAACCCCATATACCTAAACCTGAACCAACCATTTGTTCAAGAAGGAAGTTCAATGCACAGGACTTACGTTTCCTCGGTAAGCAAGTAGGCCGACAACACTCCGGAAATTGTTCCCCGCTTGTTTCATTAAGACTACACCCATACTCCGGTTTTTTGCACCTGAAATTTTCAGCACATTAGTTCAAATGTTTTCTTATTGAGGTTGAGAACTGCACAATAAATCATCCAAAATTATTTTGCAAGAAATTAATAGCTTGCTCCTATATTATGTCGCGTAGTACGAAATACTATTTTAAAACTACTGTCTTTTGACACTACAAACTTCATAAAGAGGATAAGGGCCAACATCAATGTGTCATACTGTAGCCAGGAAACCGCAGACGAAGCTCATTTGTACCGTCAACTTTATCTCCATGTGTCTTTTTATATTTCCATTTATCTTTAGCTGGTATTTAGAGGCCAATTAGGTCTTTTTTTTTCTGGGGAAGCTTTTCACCCATTCTTATGGCACTAAAGCCCCATTTCGAAGAAAGTAGAAAAACACGCGGTTATTGCGGTGAATTCGTGC